>NC_045563.1:45208606-45511112 GCF_009819795.1 Aythya fuligula
GCTTTGTCAAACTGCAGCTAATAACAACATTTAAATTGATTGATAGATTTCTGTAAAGCAGGGTAGGGTGCTACCTTTAACTAAATATCTTCACTAATGCAGATGATAGCTCCAAGGGAGTTTGCTAAAAAGTTAGTGTCAAGCTCTACATCTCAAAGCTCCTTATGGTTCCTTAAAAACTGAAAGAATTTTAACTAGATTTTCTGTATCTTAATAACACGAAAGAATGTTTTTGAAGACTGCTGTTCATTGCATCATAATCTCTTTAACTGTGTTAAGACACTAAGATATTTTTTAAATAACAGTGTGTGTAATTTGGGGGAAAAAAAGGATATCAATATGTGATTATTATGAAAATGAAGAGGCACTAGAAGGTATGGAATTTTTCAGAATCCTTGATGTGTTCAGTGTAGCATTACTAAATGACTGAAATCTAAATAACATTTGGCATTATAATAGAAGAAAATAACTGACTAAGCTAGCCTAAGAAGCAGTGATACTGCACCATAATAAGTGTTTTTCTTCAAGCATCAGACTTGCATGTCTGAAATTAGACTGAAGATAATGGGGGTAATTAAAGATATATATTTACTGGACAGCAGAGAGGGGGGGAAAAAAAAGTTTAAGGATACATTTTCAAACGACATATTTGACAAAAATATTCACTCACTTGAGTACCTGTTTTCAAGATTGGACCCTTAGTGAGTATGTTCTTTAACTGAAATCTCTCAAACCTTCAATTAATATTAACAGTGAAGAATTTTAAGGTATTTTGAAAGCCTTGATGTAGAACCTATCTTGCAGACTCCCACTGAGAGAAGAGAACTGCTGGATCATGCTGCCTGGATGGTTTATTTACTTTTTGTATATGTCTACTTGTGTCTTTTCATTAGTCATAATAGTTCTGCAGGCTTGGGATTATATGGTAATACTGTTCTTTTAATAAATTTAATGTAGCTACTGTTAAATGCTCAGTAAATGGAAAACCAGCTGTTTTCAGGAGGCAAGAGAACAGGAAAAAATCTCTTTGGGCAAAACAGGGTTATAATAAGTACTGTGTATTTCTCAGTGGTAAAGAAACATTTCCCTTTCTGTTCCTAAAACCATCTTATATCTCTAATATCAGTTACTGACTCTGGGACTGGTGTCAGGAATAACATATCCCAGCTGCATTTTAGAATGAATTGGGCTGGGACAAGGGGTCCTTGGAGCTTACTGAATGGGTGAGAGCTTTTAAAGGGAGAAATCAATACTACAGCAGGATTTAGACAACATAGCAAAATATACCAGACAGAACTTTGGTCAAAGAATAACTGCAACAGCAAGTTAACCCATGGAGTTCCTGAAGTACAGTCTACAGCATTTCACTTAAACTCTTAAAGTGGGTATGCTACTCTGCCAGGTGTGAGTGTCCTGTAAGTATCCAGTTATGGTTGCAAATCCATTCCCACTCTGGGCCTTGTTCTATCTTTGTTTTCTAAAATTTCTTCAACTGTAATTTTTCACGTATGACCTTAAGTTACCCACAAGCAATTAAGGAATCACTCAATTAAGTAAAATTTTTTGAGTGCAATTTTGTTACATTTTTTCTCTGAGTATCTCCTTAGTAGAAGAAAGAGGAACATTTCTTATAGTTGAAAGGAGTAAGCTAGCTCATTTCAACTGGAAAATGAGAGGAAACACATTTTTCTTGGGGAAAGTCTTGCTAGTGAATGACTATCTGTACTTGGTTTGGGTGGAAGAGATTAACATCTGAAAGGTCTGTCATTACAAACGTGTTTGCTCACGTCTTAGCAGAACATACTTTTAGTAACTGCATTTCCTTTGCATGGATTGACTGCAGACACAGGGACAGCTGGATTTGTGCAAGGAAGACTAACTTCCTTATAACATATCCTCTAAAGAAATGTCAGAAGACAAAAACAAAGAAATATCTCAGTTAGAACTGAAGAGTGATTTTGGAGTCTCTGTAATATTCTGTCAGATCTAGATTTCACTTTATAAAATTGCTTATGCCTATTGAAATGACCCAGAAGTGGTAAGAACCTGTAAAAAGCCTGCCTAGGAAAATGGGGCTGTTACCAGTCTAGCAGTCTACAAGTATAAATGTGGGGGTGAGTCACCCCTTCCCCACCCTGTCCATTTCAGTAAAGCATGAATTTAAGAAACGCAGTTGGAATTATTCAAATGATAGCATGCACAGCAATTAAATTGTTTCTTTGGGTGGTTTCAAAACCAAGGAAATTAAAAACATAAAATTGCATTAACACCTCACTGAATTTGCTTGTAGTTCTGCCCTCAAACAGAGCTAGGCTGTGGGAAATTATATTTCTTATAATGTTTTAAAGCCCATCCACCTTTAAGGTATGAGAGTTCCAAATTTACTTACTTAGCATTCTTAGCAGCCCTCAGCAAAATTGTACAGGAATGGAAATCTTTCTTTTAAGTATTTTCTCATTGTTTATATAATACTATTCAAGTCATAAAATAAGAGCAGTTCACTATGTGGCTGGAATTAATACACTTGTTGGAAGCTTGTGTTTTTGTGACATCCTTTTCCTGGATTATTGATTTATTTATTTATTTTGAAGCAAGCCACCTTTGTGTGAACTTACATGCCTGGTACCTGCAGAGCTTCAGCACCTGTTGATGTATCTAAGCCAGTTTCAAATTTGTTGATTTGAGTATTGCCAGCAGGAGCAGCATAGATCTTACCTGTATTGCAAAATTCACTTCCAATCTGTGTAAATATTCAGAAGAAGAATCAGCTGGACACAGCTATTATTGCTCAGAGTTGACTGTGACTAAAACACTCTTCAATGTATTGGAATGGCATAGTCCTCTTAGCTGGGAGAGGGATTATCATGTGCGTGTGTAACAATACCTAAAAGAGTCGGAAAGAGCTCCAAACTCCTGAGACATCCACCTCAATTGTAGTTTTACTTTTTTATTTAATCATACACTAAGATATTAATGTTTTATTAGGACTATGATTCTGGAATTTGTTGATGTCACATAAGCGGTTACTGCCCTGCTTGCATACCATGACTTCTGCCATAGATTCATGCCACCAAATGTGAGGGAGGAGCACGGATAGCTTGTTCACTTGTCAGTTGTCACAGTTCACAGCCAGGATATTAATATAAGCTGAAATCAGTGGTGGATTCAGGAGTGGTCAGGCTGAACTGTGAATTGCAGCTCCCGAGAAGCAGACACACCATGCTTGGCAAACTCAGACAGAAAGGTGGGAGACCTAGCAACCAGATTCTTTTAAAATCATCTCAGCATGAATCATCAAAGATTTTGAGTCAGAGTCCCCCATCTGTAAAAGCAAAAGGGAAGGCAAATCCCATACTATGCCAAAGGGAAATTAAGCTGCAACCTTGCTATGTGTTAGTGTTAGTCCCATCACAAGGATGACTGCCTCCCATGACAACAAGGTTTTTTCAGAAGTACCGTCACAAGAGCTTCACTTCTTGTGAAGTCACAGAGGGTCAGAACAAAACATAACATGCTGTTCCTGTTGCCTTCTTTTCTCCTATTATGTGAAGTTCTTTCCCAAACTTGGTGTCAGAAGCTGCCATGAGGTCAGAGCATTCTGCTGAGATGCTGTTGTGTTTTTGGGAACCCCTAGCTAGTGCCACCAGCTTCTGCTTCCTTCATTTGCATTTGCAGAGTTTACGGTTTCCTTTTGTCTGCAGCTTTTGTTTGTAGGGATGCTGGAAATGTAGGTAGGAGAATCATTTACAGCAAATGCAAACAAGATACTGGAACTATAGTGCCAGAGAGTCTCAGCACTGACTGAACCTGAGGTAAAAGCACATCAGCCCACAGCTGCTACCTATATTTTCTATCCATTCTTTTCTACCAGCGATGACAGGCTAAAATTAGAAATTTAAATCTCTTTATGGATGATTTTCTGGCTCCTAGAACAGTCATCCCTGAACATCCCTGATTCACAGCTCCTGGTATTAGATACAGCCAGGAGGGGAGTCATGTTAAAATAGCACTGTTCCATGAGCTGCCACAAGGTGCCATTTAAATACTCACAAATAGGGAACCTAAAGGTGTCCCAGACATAGCTTCCCATGTCATACTCTGTCCTGGATGCAGCTCAGCCAGAAAGACAGAGCCAGAGTCCAAGGAATCCATGCTGAGGAATTAAGCATGGATATAAATTATGCCAATGTAAACACCCTGAGAATTGCCTGTTAATTTGACCCACATTTATTGCTCAGGCTGATTGAACTATGTCACTGCATGATGCCTAAAATGTATAAGAAATACCTTTAAAAACTTACTGTGAAAGTTAAAACTATGAACTAAACAACTGTGTACTGTCTTGTTTCCAACATCATTCACTTGTAAAGCATTCATTTGGAAACACTGTGATGTGTGTTGTGATACCTATTAAATTCTGTAAACGTGATGACAATAAGGAATGTCAAATGTTTTTGAAGATCCTTTGGTAATGCATTTCAAAAACAGCATGAAAGTGATTTTTTTTTCCCACTTTGACAGGTGAATTATTTACTGCCTAGTGTAGTTTTCTGAATAGCTGAAGTTTTCTATCAATGAGATGAATTTAGAGCCAGGCAAGGGAAGCCATCTCACTAACCCTGCATCCAACCCCATTCCCAAGGCAGTTTGACTGTATCTACAGCACTTTCTGCTGTACTGCAAATGTCAAACAGAAGGTATAATGGATTTAATATTAGTGCTGGCCAAGGTGTTGAGGGAGCTGTTAATAATGTCACTCCAGTTATTGATCTGAAGCCTTTAGAAATCAAAGAAAAGTGAGAGATCCCCAACTGGGGAAAGGCACAACAGTGACTGGTTTTTATTGCCAATATATTTCTACATATATAGTGCTGACTTTCTGGAATTATGTGATCATCATTAATCTTGGGGAGATTTTTGGAATCATTATGTGGTAGGATAATATCAGGGTGACCTGTATGCATGCTAATGTTAAAACTTGCTTTCATTCCAGCCAAGAGACACTTTTAAAAGAAACGGTAGTGATGGCAACAAAATTAATACAAATCTTCAGATGAAAGAAATTTTATTTATTCCAATAACATTTACTGGTGATGTTGAAATATCTGGATTTGACTCTTCCTAAGAACATCAGCATTTCATTTGTCTGTTAACCTGGATGTGTGTGTATAAATGCTATTAAAGGCTAGATTTTTCCTGGTTACAGTAATCATGGTTCAGCTGCCTCTGTTTACCACAGAGTTAAATTCGGCTCTGAGATTATATTCTTCTAGGTTTCTTTGCCATAGCTGATTCTGAAGAATTAACTTCCAGTGTCTTGTTCTAACACAGAAATTGGTTCTTAGAATAAGTGCATGTTTTCCTTATTCAGCTGAATTTTTCACTCTTATGGCAGTCTATACAAGAAGAACCTGTGTCATCTTTAGTCAGTAATTAATGAGTGAAATTAAAATATAGAATATATGTTGAATTTATATTAAACAACAAACATATAAGTCTTTTCCATGTTTATACAAAGTAAATAGAGATAAAACCAGCAGATAATTTGTAACTGCTATCTGCTGCATTGAATGTGAAATTTGTCTCTACTACAACCATGCCATAAAATAGGACCAGTATACAGAGACACATGGATGTGCCTAAATGTGGGGAATGTATATACTTGTGTGTATACACATATATAAGTATATATGAACATTCAAGACATATATGGTAAGTTCTGAAAATAGCTGTTGAAAGTGTTGTGTTGTTTTTTTTTTTTTACAGTGTTAGGCATTCCAGATCAGTATAAATAGGAGAAAAAAATTTACCTTTGTTTTCATTTAATCCCCATTTACTGTAATGAACTTAAAGAGAATTTAAGTACAAATTCTATTGACTCTTCCATGACTACTGTGAGATCATACAATAAAGCCACAGCTAGATTCTGGCCAGACCAGTATTTAGCATTGTTCTTTAAATTTTTTGGGGAATGGGAAAGTAGACACTAAAAATATGACTGGAGGATCAGAGTGTACTTCTTCACTCCCTTAGTAAAGAGAAATAGGCTAAGTAGGCTGGAGAATCTCTACTTGCTTCTATTGATTCCCCCAACTGCTTTCTTCAGATCAATTCGATCTGAGCTCTTAAGGTCAAGATTTTTGTTTCAACAATCACGTCTGTAGCAGTACTAATGGAGAGTGTTCCTATGTCACCTAAAGGGTTGTGAGAAGTAAGGCTAGCTTGTCTTCCAGACTATCCCCAGCCTTACTTGGGATTGTTCTCAGCCATACAGCTCAGTCTGGGAGTATCACAGTATTTTTGTTTGCAACTTCTCACAGGAGATAATTTTAGAAAGTTGCTTGTGATATTAGTTCTATGTGGTCTTTTTTCATTTTATTTGCCCATTTTAGTAATTTTACTTGTTAGAGCACTTATAGTGCATTCCGTTAATTTTTCTACACAGCCATAATATTAATTTCAAACTTTCCTCATAAGTAATTTGTTCTTTCAGTTTTGTCTGTTTCAGGTGAAAGCCACATTCCCCCACACCCCCAAAAAAATCATTTTAGGCTGTCACCCTATTCATGTTAATCACCTTAACTTTTTCACTCTGGCCTGTTGATATAAATTCATATCCCATTTTCTGCTTCCCCCACCCCTCATTATGTATTTCCAGCCTCTGATTTTTTCCTCCTAAATTTTGCTGTACATCATTGTGTATCTTTCCAAATTAAGTCCCATTCAGCTGTTCACAATATCTATTCTCTAACTACAGGGATTTTTTTTGTTTGTTTGACAAACTTGTTGATGTCCTGTGCAAATGTAATGTAGAACAAAAAATAGTGTTTATTAGTGCTTATTGCTCCTTTTAAGTCTTGAGTCATACAACCAGAAATTATTATATTTAAACAACTAGTGCGATGATTTTTTGTGTTCCTCTGTAACACAAAATTACATTGCAGCATTTATTTCTCCAATCTTTATTGATATTAACTTGTCTTTCAAATATTAGACTTCTAATTGCTGCTGCATAGCCTGTTTCTTTTCTGTATTAGAGTAGAACAGTACTGACGCTTGATAATCAGAGACTTCTAGCAGATCAGACCTGGCTGCTTAAAGCTCTTGGTTTGTTGTAAGTCAGTTATGTTTAATTCATCATACTACAGACTAAAACCTTGTTCTTGTCAAAATTACACAATTCTATCTTCTTTATATACACAAAACAGCAGAGATACAAAGGATGATATTACTTGGTATCGATTCAGCTCTGCGGGGGGCAGAGATCAGAAAAGGCAGAACTGGCCAAAAGGAATGTCCGCCTCCAGTGAACGATTTTACTTGTGGTCACACTGGGAAAAGCCTGAAAATATTGCTTCTGTGTGAAAGGTTTGCTGCTTCCAGTTCTCAGGGCTTTTCCCAGGCAGTTTGTCTCAGATACTGCTTGCTTTTCAGCTGTGAATAGCTTTCCTAATTTATCATCACCTTATCATCTCTATTTGTTTACCACCAGGTAAAGTAGATAAAGCATTACTCTGATTTAGTTACACTTTACATCTTTTGCTGAGGTGCTTTGCTCAACTAGCTGCAGGGTGACAAGAGGATGTGCTCCTGTGACGGTTCCCCAAGTCTTCCGTGCCACTGGTTCCCCATTTCCAGTCTGGTTTTGTGGCCACCCCTCCTGCAGCAGCAGGTCTGCTGGCAGAGCATTGTCTGTTTTATCTATACAGCACAGAGCACAGCAAGGCTGTAGTCCAGGGCTCGGCAGTGCCATCTCCAGCCATGATGATGATGATGTCCATCTAAATCCAGTCAAACAGAGCAGGTGTGTTATAGCCAGGCTATTGCACAGGTCAAAGAGCTGTTTGTGGAGAAGCTTCTGCACAGCCAGCATCCACACTGCTGCTCCATGCCAGGACCAGGCACCTAATGGGTGATAATGTGGCAGGACTGAAACACAGCCCTAATTCAGTCCAGCATAGGTGATTAGGACTAATTATTTCATTAACTGTAGTTTATCAAAGCGCATTACCCTTAACTGTTTGGTAGAGCATTGAATGAAAAGATGTAGTTGTGCTATCATCAGTAACATAGAGCTTCCTTTTTTCTTTTTTTTCTTAAGTGAATTTCATTCTGATGATAGGTGCCAGATGGAGACAGCCCTGGGGAATGAAATTGTTTGTTTATCCACAGAACACGTACAGCATGGGCAGCAGCAGTGCAGTCTTTCCCATGCTGTTTCGTTGCTTTCTCCAGCCTTGCCCTCCAGTGACAATATACAGAGGTGCGAAGGCAGCTCTCAGTTTGTGCCCTGCCCAAATGTCAGGTGCTTTCCTGTCAATATCTGCAATAGTGTCAGTTAGCATCCATTTTCTTGAACTCTTTGGCATGGAAAGCGTGTTAGTCTACCAATCCAGTCCAAACAGGCCACCAAATGATAATAAACAGCAATTAACTCCTTACCTAGATCAAATTTTAATCAGTGACCTAGGCACAAAAAATCAAATGCCTCAGTTTCATATTGTTTCACCTAAGGCATCTATTTTCTGATAGCAATGTACAATGGTATAAGGATAGTACCATTAAAAATGAAAAAACAAACAAACAAACAAACAAAAAACTCTTTAATATTATTCTTTCCAAAGGGGTGAGAAATTTCTTTCTCCCACACTGCAGACTCACCCAGGAATGAACATCGCTGGAGACATTTCAAATAGGAAAAGAAAACCAGAAAAAAAAAAAAAAGAAAAAAAAAAAGTGACAAAAAATAGTAGCTTGAACATTTTCATCAAATTTACTTAAACCATATATCCTAGAAACATGCAGAAACAATAAATTGATAGATTATGTAATTCTGCATTAAAAAATAAGTTAATTTCAGTTTAAGGTTTATGTTTAAAAGAGGTTTGCTAAAACCTGTGCTTTTTATTAGTATTTTTCAGCTTGTTTTGAATGTGTCATAAACAAATGACTTAAGTGTCCCACAAGACAAATGTTCTTTAATCATCTAATGCACTCATTTATCCTCAGCCTTAACCTTAGTCCTAAATTAAGTCTCGTGCAAAAACATAACTTCATCTAAAAACACCCATCAATCCTATGTGATTTTGATAAGCACATTTAAAAAACATAAACAATCAGACAGTTGTCAATCTGGTTGAAGTTCTGTCCCATTTAAAAGTTATTCATTAGGATATGTTCCTAATGCACTTGCCGCTAATAAAATCTTAAAGTGGAATGAACAATATTTGCAGGTTCCTGCTAGTTATAGTCTTTTGCCTTTCACTAGGACTCATTAAGCATAAAACCAAAATGCATATAGCATATAGGGAAAATATCAATTCAGCTTAAAATGAGTAAGTTCTACCCTAAAGTGAATCATTTTTCTGAAAATATAAACATAACTTATATTTTAATTTGCATCCATTTTCATGGTGCAGCTAGGAAAGTATGTCTCACACCTTTGTGTTAAGTTTATTTGGTCATTACCTTTGTTATCTGCTCAGGAATCTGATGTACATAGAAGTATCACATGGGAAATATAGACATGTAATGCAGATGCGGGTTATATATATTTGAATATATATGTATATTCAAAGCAAGATGTTTTACAGAATCTGTTACTTGAACTGAATAAATAAATAAAGTGACTGGAAGGGAACATGAAAGACACTTAATAGCTGATATTCTGTAGAATTCAGAATTAATTTTTATTCTCTTTGGTTTCAGCAATACTCTGTCATAGTTGTGGCTAATACAGCACTCTTTCTTGTTTTCCTGCTGGCCTCTTTAGGACCTGGAAAAATACCACAGTTGAGCTCTTTGGGATTCTTTCTCACTGGGGCTTTAAAATTCTAAAGAACAGATAAGAGCAAACAGCAAATAACTGGATTTAGAATAAACTCAGAAATTATCGCTAAGGCCCTTCCTCTGCCACAATTTGTCAAATCTGCTGATAGGAAACAAATTCTATTCATAAAGATTTTATTTTTGGGGGCCCTCTTGTGATTTGGTAGCAATTCAATTATAGTTTTGTGAGATAGTGAGCCCGGAGAGGGAATCCAGACTGACAAGAAATATGACAGGACAGTTACAGAGTGTTTATGCAATTAAACTTTCACTGACAATACCTGCGGAATGATGAATGCGTGGGCGGAGGTATGTGTGCACAAGCAATGCCCCACAAGTATTGCACATTTTTCATTATTATACAACTGTTCAGATCTTTCAAGAATAGCCTGAAGTGAGGTGGAAAAGAGAGTGCTGTTCCACAGCATGTTAACCAAATGCTTTTCTTTTTTTTTTTTTTTTTTCCAAAGGGTCTTGATATGCCAGGTGATAAAAGAACATCTATTTTAGAGAAATGTTGCAAGAAGATTAAGATTTACCCTGAGTTTGACATATATTAATTTTGGATTCTTAAAGAGGTTTTATTCTTTTTCTATCTGCAACTTTATATCATTTCAAAACCGATAGATAATGCATAATTAAACTGCAAGGTTATTCATTTTATGCATACAGGTGCAAAGGGCACTATAAAAGTAGGATTTTACTGATTGT
Source organism: Aythya fuligula (assembly GCF_009819795.1). Classification (NCBI taxonomy): domain Eukaryota; kingdom Metazoa; phylum Chordata; class Aves; order Anseriformes; family Anatidae; genus Aythya; species Aythya fuligula. The sequence goes on from NC_045563.1 coordinate 45,219,146, forward strand.
AGATTAGAAAAGAAAGGAGAAACTTAAAAGACTTTTGTAGAAAACCAGAAAAGCTTACTGAGTAGATTAATTTGGTTGATCATAGTCTGTATTTCAGTATGTCTCCCTTCAATGTAACTGTAAAATCAGAGGCTCTGAAACACTGTGTTGAGTTTTCCAGTCTATTATCATAGTTATTTTTTACTTTTCATGTCAAGTTTCTCATTTGTAGTGGAGTTTTGATTTTAAAGTGTGCTTTTAAAACATGTTGACCTGGACTACCTCTTTTCCAAGAGGCTTAAGTATAGTGGTGAATTAATTCCTGCAAACCTTATGTTCAAAAGCCACTGCACACTAAACAAAAGAAAGCAAAATAGCTGATGTGAAGCTTCCCAGTAGAGCTGAACAGAGCACTAGACATGGACTTTGCATTGCTGCGGACAGACTTTGAAATAATATGGCTGACACTAGAAGGATGAAATAAGGGCCTAAATTGTAAACCATTATAAAATGACCTGTTTATAAAACACTATCCAGAATGTTTCTGAGGACTCTGAATTTTTCCTGACTTCACTGACATAAATGTCTGGTGTTCAGAATTTGATGCCTACTGACTTCTGATTTCTACAAACTTGAACTGAAATCACTAACAGTTAGAAGAAGCTGTTTCTTATTTATTCATATTTACCAAAGATTTTAAAAATTGAATTCAGCTTCGAATAGTGACAATCTAAATAAAAATGTTACGTGTTGCAGTGAACTGTTTTGTGATTCCAAATTATGTAGGCTTGATTGCAAAGTGGAAACAATTTTTTTGTTCGATTGGGGTGTGGGTTTGGTTGCGTTTTGTTTTGTTTTGTTTTTGTCTCATGAGTCAAAGCTCCTTCATTCCAGAGAACATTGTTCCTATCTTGCAGAATCCCCAGTGATGTCCAGAGAGGTCTCTATTCACCTTCCTGACTTATACACAGACATCTATTTTTTATTTATTTATTTTTAATGACAGTATTTACACAACTTGCACACAGTAGACATAATATCATAGATTAAGTTACTCAGGATGAAAAGCTGAGTGTGTACTGAAAAAAAAAATTCTGATTTTCCACAAGCTGTCTGTAATACCTACTAAAATTGATAGCAAGAAAAAAATTGTATTCACATTACTTAGGTGTTAAAATTACATGGTGGTGTTCCTTTATTTTCAAAAACCAAACCTAATCCTGTTAATTCAAAGTGAATAACAAACAGGACTAAGACTTTTTCCCAAGTTGTTACATTTATTCAACCTGCTTGTGTTTTGTTCTTCATCATAATTATTTCCAAGTCAAATCTGCACTGATTTCCTTGCGGACCCACATACCTCTGACTAACTTAAAGAATTGAGCTGGGATAATTCACACTATTCCTTGGGGGTCATGTTCTCTGTTTTTTTTCAAGGACATTTTTATTACAAAGCTGATGAAATTTGCATATTAATTCATTTCTTTCAATTTTTTAAGATTAAATGTTGTCAACATGTATCAGTGCAAGGCTCTGACAGTGCTGATGAAATGGGTCAGTCAAGCTTGAACATTTAGAGTAATGCAGCCATCTGCAACCCCCAAGCCCCTTGTGTAGTTTAGTGCTACCATTGCAACTTGATTAAAAAAAAGTTTTATTCAATGCAGGATATTAAAACATTATCTGTGAAATGATATGTGTTACTCCTGCCATTTGCAGGGAAAGTATATTTGACAACAAAATGGATCTAAGGATCTCCTTGCTGATTTAGAGTTAGTGCATTGTCAATCTTAATTAAACTCCAGTAGGAATACTGTAGGAAAAAAAGAAAAAAAAAAAAAAAAAAAGAGTTTCTGCTGTGCTAGAGCTTAGAAGTTATTAAACTGGGCTTAATGTCCCCTCCTAGCCTGTATTTTTACTGTTTGAAAAGCAGTGTTATTTACAGGAAGGAATTGCCTAAATCCTCATGTCTCAAGGGCCCTGAAAAGCAGTTGCATTCTTCTGAAAATACCAAGACTTAATAGAATGAGAGAAATTAGAAATGGAAAAGAACCATTAGGTCAACTTATCTATCCCCCTGCCAGAGCAGGAGGGATCCCTGCAGTATTTCTGTCTTACAGTTAATAGTCATGGATTTTGAGTCACTGTTTCTCAACTACTTGTGACAGTATTTGCTGTGCAAGCTGCTTGGGATTGTTTTATCTTCACTGATGGGACTGGTATCCTCGTATTCTAATATTCTTATGTTTTTATATTCTGTGATTCTAGATGCAATGTATGTAGACACGCACTAATATCTTTGCATCTCTTAAAACACATTGTATGTTTCTGTCATTTAGGATTTTATTAACCTGCATTTACTCAATGTCTCCTTTGACAAGTAGTGCCTTTGATGTCAATGAAAACAATCCATGATAGCCTCAATAATTAACTGGTATAAATCATCACAACCACCTTGATTTTAAAGGTATAGAATCAGCTGTGGGTTTGGCCCAGGACCTTTTGAAATCACTAGGTCTAATTATGAAGTTAGGGCAGTTAAATCCACCCATAATACCAAGAACAATGTGTTAACTCAAATGACAAGTTTCAGATGCGAACTTATTTCTCAGCAATTACTGCTACAGCTTAATCAGTTGATTTATTTTAATAGAAACTGCTTCTGGTCATAGATGTCCTCATAATTGCTACTTCTGATAGCCCCAGCAAAGTACATCAGCCTTAATTGGACAAAAAAAACTGATATCTTGGCCTGCAGATGTAAAGACTGACTCCTACCTTGAGTATGAATACAAAGCATGAATTCAAATAATAATCAGAAAACAACCTAAAGGCAGCCTGTATCTGTGCAAGAGAAGATGACATAAATAGTAGTTTATCTGTATGACAGAGTTGCTGTCCAGATACTACACTGTTTTTATTTTTAGATAGTCATCTTTGCAGATTTTATGCTGTAATAGCACAGTGCATATTCAAATTCAATGTTATATTATTATGTGTCATACAGGAAGCTTCTGTTAACTATATTAAAGATTGTGAACAACAATCACATATTTTCCAGGCTGCATTTTTATCCTGTGGCAGGCAAAAAGAGATTTAGAAAATATGATTAGGTAGACACTGGTTACCTTTTTAAATAGAAAGTTGAATCTCAGCTAGTAGCATCCAGATTTTAAAACCAAACTCAAACACTTGGGTTGAAAAATCAAAATCAGATTCTACACTGTAGCAGAGTCTGAAAATGTCAGATATGAAATATTTAAACTGTAGAGCACAGTCTTCAACTTTGGGTTATAAAACTTTAATTTTGTGTGTTGCTATTTCTTCAGTTGTTCAATATTTTTAATTCTACAAATCCATGTTTATTAACTTTCAAGGTTTAAACAGTGTTACCAAGTCTATTGAAAGTAAATGATACTGACTCATGAGAAATACAGTTACTATGTGTTGTTTTTTATTCCTACATTCAAGATAAAGGCAAAAGAATGAACAAATAAAAGGAATTGATTAGCACAGCTCTCTCTTTTAATACTTGTAATATCACCTACAGTGTTTTGCTATTTATTCTTCCATACACTATAAGAAATAGATCAAGTTGATCTGGCATCTGATTTCTTTTGAACAATGATAATTTAGGATACTGTACTGGGTCTGAGTACAGACACATAGGGGGGAATTTTAGGTTTTTTGATTCTCTGTATTTGTATTTTTACAATTATCAATTGTAATGCCTAAAAGAAATCTTCCACTCTGTGAAGTTCCCATATATTTCGCAACAGCAGTTTTTGTTCCAAAATCCTGATCCTATTGAAGCTGATAACCCAAATCATGCTCCCATTATAGACAATGTAAATTTTCAACTTCTGTAATGAATTTGTTGCAATCTTGTGCATAATGTTATACAATTACAATGGGGGTGAGCACCTTCTTTAACATCATGACATCATGAAGAAAAGATCTGTGTTGATCTTTTCTTCTTTTCAGGATTTCCTTATACAGTGAGAACACATTTTGAAATAATTCCAGTGTTTCCTATGTGAAATACAGCTGTAAGAAATTCATTAGATTAATTCATTGTAACAAAGTAATCTGCCACCTTAAATATTGTAGATAATATAGCAAAGTTTTTGTTGTTGATTGTTGTCTTTGGATTCTTAAACAATGAATTCTGTTGCTTTTGGTAAATAACAACAGCTTTGTTTTGGCAGTAGCTGCTGCAGACTCCTAAATCCAAGTTATTTTATCTAACAGTGTTTTGATTAAATTTATTCCTCTCCATCTAACTTTTTTTTATTTAATGCAGTTTTCAAGCTATGAAGGAAAGTGAATTTACTGTAAACCTAGACTCCTTTTTGGTAGAAAAGAAATTCAGTGTATGTTTGCTTCATAGCTTGTATTTATTTATATATATATATGTATATATATATATATAAAAAAATACATATACCCTAATAAATATATATATATAAATATACCCTACTTTTGTGCTGTGAGATTTCTGAAAAAAGAAACAGACTGAAAAGTTACATTTGCATCTAAAATCTTCAGGCAGGTTAGTATTGCCACATAAGGAAAATATATATTTTTTAAATTCTGAAAGTTTGAAGGGGCAGTTTCTCCAGCCCATAACTGCATGCAAATGTTCTTCTCTCATCTTAAATAATAATTCTTATAATGCACAGTATTATATCTTTGTGTTTGACTGGTTAACAGCGATCACACATCCCAAACAGGATTTTGCATACATTGTTATGCGTACTCCAAGCTGCATAATTTCAAATATATAGTGTGTATATTTTACATTTTATGGAACCAAGCATTGTTGAAAGAAGATTCCACCAGTTGGAAATGGTGGATAATGTTAGATGTTTACGATCATGACCCCTGTATGGGATAATGTGATGTCAGATTGGAGAGTTTCAAATTATTTCTTTTTCATATATTCTTCTACACATGTATATGTGTATAAATCCCAAACCTTAAGTATGCACAAATGCAAGTGGTTCATATTCAAACATGGTGGCCAGAGGAGGGTTGAAAGAGATAAAAGAATTAACCAATAAAATTAAAGAATTATGGTTTATGATTTTGGCTACACAGAAATTTGACACCCTGACAATAATTAAAGGAACATTTCTTGATACTTGAGATCATTGCTTCTTGGCACACAGGACTGACAGGTCTATTTCTGCTTTATTCTTTAACAGGGTTGATTCAAAAATAGTTATAGTTAAGCCAATAATTAAGTTCAATATCTTGGTGCAGGTAGAAGTATTCACAAGACAAACTACCACTGGTAATACCAACTGAGCTGGGATACTTTGAATAAAAGAAAGCTCAATATAGGAGGACTAAGGGCAAGACTGAAAGGTAATTTGGATTGCAAGAAAAAAAAAAAAAAAAGTCTACTTACTGGTGGCTACAAATGAACAGTTCAGTTTAATGAATTACCATGGAGTTCTGTTTTTATTTCCATTTGTCTAAACCACAAATGACACTATTAAAAATTGCCAACTGAGATCAAAACAACTGTAATCAAAACCTGAGATTTCAAAAAGGTAGATCCTCAAACAAAACTAAGACATTCAGAAGCAGGAGATCAACAGGACTAGACAGTATAAAACAAAGAAAAAAAGGGGGGTGGGTGGGGGAGGAAGGGGGTGTGAAATGGCCAAGTTGCTAAAAAAACATACAAAATCCCAGTAAAATGGCATCAGAAGGCTCCAGGGTAACAATGATTACCTAGGAAAAATCACTGCAGTACTAAAATTACCTTTTAAAATGACATGGTTTTATATGTGCTATTTCTATTAACACACACATGATGACATACCACAGCAGGTATGAACTGTCTTTAGATTTGAATCACAGAAGTGACTAGAGGTATAGCAATATTTTTCTCTGATGAAAGATGTAAAAGACTGGAATCATTTTACTCACGGTACCCTAGGTACCCTTTCACAAGGAGACCAAAGTATTCAGTGAACATTGGCAAAACAGAAGGAAGCACATTTGTGAAGCTCTGAGGACGTGTGGAACTCTTTGCTGCTAGTGGTGCACAACATGGTTTCTGGCACCTTTTTTAGAGTCATTTGCTGTTCTTTATAATCAAAGAGAGACTGTAGAACAAGACAGTCCACTCCTACCTTTAATAACAAGGACTCTACGCTTCCTTATTTTTCATTTAATATTATGTTTGTTTATACCAACACAAGATAAATCTCATTCCGTTTAATGCTGAGCTTTAATAATACTGCATAATTCTGTATGGCATAGTTCAGGAGTTTCTGGAAACTGGTCATTGCACATATTATGCTTATGGATGCTCTGAGGAACCTCCTCCTGCTTTCTTCAGGCAAAAGGTAGTAGATGTTTTGGAAAATGGTGGTTAGTAAGTGAACACCAGACTCAGAATATGTTATGCACTGAAAATGACTGGAGGCCAGAACAGAACCCAGGGAGGGTAACAGACTTTTATCACTCTTCTCCCATTTCTCATCGATGATTGTCAGCAGCCCATCTACTCTGGGGTATTAGGCACCATAGACTCTCAAACCACTGTGTCTGTTCAGTCTCTCTGACCAGGACTGGTTATGAATAGCAGAAGAAATGCCTTGTACACACCTGTATCTTGTCCTGTGGTATAACTGCAAAGATTCTGGGCTATGAATCGGTGTATTAAAGAGGCAGCATTCCTGTGTGTTTGTTTATCTTGAGATGTGTGTTATTGGTGCATAAACAAGCAAACACAATGAAGTTGTTATACTTACCTCCAAGTTCCTTGTTTGGGATTTTCCAGGTGGCTTTGCAGTTTACAAAATCAGCAGTACAAGGCTATTAAATTGCAGCTGCATGTCAGAGATGAGTCTAGATGTAAAGACTAGGAAAATCGAGTGTTGTTTGAGGAACACAGGCTGGGAAAGTGGGCAGCAGGGAGAGGGAATGAACCTGGAAAGAGCACAGCTAACGACCTTTTCTAAGGATGCCACTCATATGCGGCAGATAATGGGGAGATGGGTGGAGGGAGGAATTTTGAATAGCTTGAAGTCATTACGCCAGAAAGACTATCTGATTCTTTCTCTATCATAACATAAAATACCTTATTCAGGTAAAGAAGGGCTTTACTTACTGTAAATCTCATAGTAAAATTCATTCCACCCCAAACACAAACTTTGTACTAACTTGTTCACTCTGGGGGAAGGTTCACAGTTTGTTTTTTTCTATTGTTTTTGCTATTGGTGGTGGTAGTGGATTTTTATTTTTTTTTTTTTTTTTTTTTTTTGAGCAATAATAGTCTTTGTAAGATGGCTGCAGTGTCAGCATTTATCTTGAAACTCTTGGATATTAGTTTTGACTGCAGTCACCTTTCTGACAAGTGTTATTGCGACTGTGTTTTATATCCCTGTTCAGGATGATTTCTAATGATAATGCTCTGTCTACCTCACTGCTTCACACTAAATTATAGATGCCACTATGACAGGACAAACTATATCCAAGTGCTAAACTCTACTCCCTTTGTGTGATGTCAGTGCCTTCACTACTTTGTGCTTAGAATTAAAAGCAGGATAGGAAGATATGCAAAACATTTCTGCTTAAAAATAATGTTCTGTCAGTTATTAAACAAGTGATATTTCATTTAATCAGCTCAAGGGGATTATTTTAAATGAAAAGGCAGAGTATTATTTTATTAACACATTCCTGCCCTAGAGTCCTACTGTAATAATTCTTTACTTGACTAAATTAAAAAGTTAGAATTCAGCCCATCCACAACATAGACTTATGGATGGTTAAATTTCATTAGTTTTTCTATTTTGAGTTGTGCATGGAATAAGGGGAAAGAAGGCATCATCTCTTCAGAAAATATGTCCTGAAGTAAACATTACATTATGAATATAAACAAAACAGACTTTTATTGGAGAACATTACATTATCCAGTTTCTACTTGTAAATCTGATACCTTCAGCATTAAAACTATGCTATTTGTACTACCTCTATGCATATGTGTTTGCTAAAACAAAGGCTTTTATCAAGTAGTGATTTTTTTTTTCAGCCTAAAAAATGTGGACTAGGGCAGACTACTATTCTTATTAGCCTGAGAGTAATTATACGTTGCGTTGAGTATGACACAAATAATGCTCTATAAACTATTTTATCCAATGATTTTTAATTAATTAGGCATCAGAACACTACCAAAACCCATCAGGAGAATAAGCAAAAGCGATTTGAACACATGTATACTTGTACTAATGTTTAGACATTCATACATATGAAACACTTTTTTATTCAAGGAAAGGTTGGACTTTGTGCTTACAGACATGTTTTAGTGGGTGACGGGGATGGTTGGACCAGATGATCTTGGAGGTCTTTTCCAATCTTAATGATTCTATGATTCTGTGGTTCTATGATTTATTTGTCGAAGCAGATAAATAACAAGGGTGTCACTCATGACTCCATGATTAAGGCTGCACTGAGATTGGGAAGTTTACTTGTATCTTGTTTTAAGTGGGATAAATAAATATTTCCATGTATATGATACTATATGTATATATGATATCCTCCCACCATCTTATGCAGTTTCAAGATAATATGGTCAGTAGCAGTCCTTTTAATTTTGGAGCATCACGTAGAATATTAAAGTGAAACAATCTTTTAATAATCTTTTAGGCTTAAAGTTTAGATTATTCTGAAAACAGATCTGCGTAAGGATAATACTCCATATTTCCATTTTTTAAGATGAGCGCATAAATGTGTGCACTTCCATCTTGTATGTATCAAATTCAAGACAGCTGACTAAATTCTGATCTTGTTTTATGGATATAAATCTTAAGTAAGTGTACTGAAATCTTTGGTAATGTTCTGCATTTGCTCCCATGAAAACTGAGCATAGAATTTAATCCCATTGTTATAAAAAGAAACTGGATATTACTCCTGGGAAGGTTAAAAGCATTCTATCTGATATCACTTCACATTGAAAACTGTATAATAAATAAGAAAACAACTGATAGTTCAGACAACTGAAAGCAAAGAGTAGGTAGCTAAATATTGTAAATAGATGGATACTGGGTTATTTTTTGTAAATTCCGTCTCAGAGGATTACTTCATTTATCTTTTGAGAGAGACTTTCTCATTACAAGAGGTATTTCACTAAAAAATTAATTGTTTATTAAGAATTAATTAAAAAGGTTAGCATGGGACTCTGTGATCAGGGAATATCAGTCTCAGTACTTTGAACTTGCAGGTGCTGCAGTGGTTCTAGTTAAGACGTTACATCAGAGCTTTACTTCATTGCAAAGGGTTGTGTCAAGAAAATCTTTAATATAAAAATAAAAAGCAGTTCATGCATAAGGCATGATGCCCTGAAGCATATTAGATCTGTTTATCTCTCTGTTTAAAACGAACGGTACCTGGTATAGTTTACATAACAAGGCAAGGATCAGTTTGATAAAGCATTTATATCACCTGGGGAACATGCTGGCTCATTTCCTCAACACCTTTCCACATGACTTGTTCACCAGCAAGTAAAATAGCAAACAAAGTTTTAATAGGTCAAGAGCAGAGTACCCGCTTCTGTTAAGAGTAAAGACATTTCAGTTTGCCTTTTCTCAAATGCCTCATATTTCATGTCTTGGTCTCTGTAGCTGATCACTGAATTATAATTATTGATTACATCTTTTGTAGACAAATAATTGTGTTCGATCATTTGCAGCCTTAAATATACTTTTTAAGAAGTAAAGTTAAAGCACAGTGCTTATTTGCTATACAGAAAAATTATAAATTATCCAGGGGGACCAAATAAAGGACTAAGATGGACTCTGCCCCACAAATGCAGTGGCAAAGCTTTAGTGACCTCATTAGAAACAGGATTTCACCTTAGTACATTAACATTTTTGGCAAATACTACAGTATAAATCTGTGAGTTAACATTTGAAAACACTTTTTTAAACAAATGAATTTCAATTTAGTTTGCAATTAAAATCTGTTGTTAGACTAACAGATTTTTTTTGTCACTCTTCCATTTTGTTTAATGTAATCCAGGATATGAGTCACATTTGCTTGTTGTTTCTATATGTGAAGCAAATACTGTAGCTGCTGTTTCTGTCATAGCACATCTGCTCTGCTGAAAACTGCAAAATGATAGATAAACACATGGACAGGAAAAGAAATAGATGAATAACATTTTGTAATTCTTTTTTCAGTGAACAGTAATCATCACCAAATGTCTTTGCAGTTCAAAGGCTATTTTTGTTAAGCGGACATACGTGCAGCTTCCATGCAAGCTATTGTAACTTTTTGGTATTTTTATTTTAAATGCTGAAAAAATATGTTTTCTTCCAACTGGCACTTTCAGGACTGCATAGTAAAAGCACTATTGTGTTCATCATCTGTCCCATAGCAAAGGAAAAAAATGTTCAGTGAAGAGAAGAATTATTATACTTTGCCTTTTCTGAAAGTTCAACAGTGGAATACATCTTCCTTAGAGCCTAATTAATAACAATTTGTGATGCTTTTATGCACAGATACAATTCAGAGTATCTGTTCACTATATATAATATAACAAAAATAAGCTGATACCACTTACAGGATATGTATCTAGCATCCCAGTGGACATAAATCAGTAATTGAGCCATAGATAAATAGATTAGATGTGGCAATAGGAAAGGAAAAGAAGCTGAGAAGAAAATCCACAAAAATAATTTTGCAAACCTTGTCTTATGCTTTCATCAGAAACTAAGGAAAATAATCTGACAAGGGCAGGAATCAAGTCATCTGACAAATTCTTGTACTTTGCTTTTATCACACAATATAATACAGCAAATGATGCTAAAAATAATAATGTACTGCCTAAGGACAGTACATTACTATGCTTTTTATTCAGAAGTATCCAACCCCAACAGCCTTTATGGTAGATTCTTCATACGCTTCTTTTAATCCCACAGGCCTGTGCACTGTTCACCCCTTCCTTCCCACAAATTATACCTCCCTACCAGACACCAGGAACCTAAGAGAGATGCTTAAATGGCAACTGTGTTGTCTGCACAGATCAGTGTTGAGGTCTCTGTATAATGCTGTGCAGTTTTTAGACATAAACTCGGGAATACATGCATTACATGAGCTTAGAGGGCTGTGTGTCTGAGCAGATTCCAGCACTCGGAGGTGCTCTAGTGGGCCTGAGGAATCTGTATATAAGATGCTTTTTCTGTAGACTTTCTTGTGTGAGGTTTCTGTAAGAGTCCATGTTACCACTGACTTCTAGTAGCTGGCCTGTTGATAATGTCAGCCCTGTTACTACCGCCCCGACAAGAGACTCTCAGGCGATTCAAATGGGGGGCAAAATGTGGCATTGAAGCAGAGAGACCTGAGCATCTCCTCTACTCATTCCCTACAAGTCCTTGGAGATGCATGGGGCGTAGTCACTTGGACAAGACAATTAGGGAAATGGCCCAAGGTTTAGCTGAAAATGGCAGAGTTGCCTGCAGTGTTCAGCAATTAGGTGATACAATGTACACAAGGGGAAAAAATCACCAGATGACTGTTTCTCTTGCTTCCTCATGGCTCCATGCCTCAGGAGAATACGATATACTCCTCAGGCACCTGCCCCTGTTGCCACGCCGTATGTCATTAGGGTTTCTGCACTGCTGTTGCCTTTTGCTGCTTCATGGTGCTATCCCTGCATGACCTAAATGTGGAAGTACTCAATCCAAAAGTCCTTTGCATTATAGAAGCTTTGTGTATCATTCATACAGTTCAACATAATGGTTGTATAACGAGATATGTCTTTAAAGGAACCTTTTAAGACAGATTGGTGTATTACAATTACATTATTATGATTCCATTTCAATGCATTAAGTAAGGGGACTACTGGCAAAAAAAAATAATGTAATGTGTACCTCAAGTAATAGCTCCTAAGTCCTTTTTAATGTCCTAAATAAGTGACCTAATTTTCAGAAGTGGTGAGAATCAATTCGTCTTTCACGTGAGTTCCGTGACAGCTTCCAAGTACAATTTTAAAGCTGAGTTGCAGGATCAGGCCCTGCTATTGTCAAGTGAGGTGAATCAAGGAAGCTGCTTATTCCTCTGAACTGCTCAGCTGTGAACTGTCAGAATCAAACAAAACTGGGCTAGGATTCCTGTATGAAAAAAATAAATAAATAAATAAAGGAAAGAGAAAATAAAACTGTGCCAGTGAAATTTAGATCAGCAGAATACAGTTTGCCATATTAGAATTTAGTCACAAATCAGCTCCAGAAATACTGCTCTAGCAAAAGAAAAAAAGCCACATGCTGTTCATAACAATAAGTGGTTAGGGCTTCGCTTATACGCTTCCCCTAAAAGATGGAAAGAAACGGTCTTCTAATTAAACAATTGTTAACAGAATTCACATCCCAAGAACTGAAGGAAAAGAAGTGGAAAACTCATGATTGTTCCTTTTTATATTTTAGTTCTATGAACTGTAATACAGTTTATCACAAAACTGGATTTTTCTTCATTTCAGCCTCCTGTTTATAGTAAAAGAGAATTACATATTAACATAAAGCTATGAATCCTGTTTTAAATTCTTCTGATGTAGAAATGTCCTTCATACTCTTCAGATGAGCCTTGTTAAATATCTAGCTCCCTCTTCAGCCCTTCCTTTACTTACAAACCTTATTGCAGTACCTACAGTTGTGCCCCTGGATCTATAAATTTGTAGTTTAGGCAAGTCTTATGTGCCAATTCTAACTTTTAAACTCTATTAACCACAAAACTGATTCATTGGCTATAAAAGGAAATCAAAACTTAGATCATGTTTTATGTATCTGTGCAGTTCTCAAATTTAGTTACTGGATTCACAGTTTGCTCAGCAGCTCTGTTCCACAGGAAACTATCCTGCTCGCTTTTACCTTTCCTCTTTTCTTTCAGTGGTTACATTGTATGGGCTGAATTTACTGCTGATTTTCCTGAAAGGACAACAGACTATGTACCAAGTATGTGGGTTTTGTGTTAAGCAGGGCTGAAGTAATTCACTGAAAGCCTATGCCTACTGTCCTTCTGATACCATAGTTTTCCAACCCAGACTACAGGCAAGCAGCAGAACATTTTAGTGACACTTAAGTTGCTTGCTGCTGTAAATAATTGTGTTGACTAACTGTTGAGTTTCATTCTAACTTTTGTCAATCCTGAATTGCATTCAGGCACCCACATGTTCTAGAATGTTAGAATGTTAAACCCCAGATCTGGAATGTATGCAAACTTCAGGAAGGAGTATCGTTATTTTGTAGGTTGTTACTACAATATATAATACTTTCCAGACTGCAGGAGTTGGCATATGGTTTGGCAAAAAAAAAAAAAAAAAAAAAAAGGGGGGGGGGGATCAGAGGTGAGAGCAATCTGTGCTTCTAAAGTTCTTCTGTATTAAAAGTCCATTGCTATTCTTCTTTAACATGACTTGGCTGCTCATTCACATCACATCATTTAACCAAGGTTTGGCTTTCTCTAAGGAGAGAGACATACACATCCATTCTCATGCAGTGCTGCATCTTCACTTTGGCTCCTCACATTCAAAGTCTGGGACAGCGATGTAGAAGCATTACCCCCAGAATGTGAATGGTGCTACTGCAGCAGCAGAAGACAGGGACCATTGATGTGGCTGAAGCCTCTTAATCTTCTTTGATATATGCTTGCCAAAACACATCTTATGTCCCAGGTCACTTGTCCAGGCGTGAATGGGGCCGTGCAGCCATTTTGACATTGTAGTATGCAAGCACAGAGAAAGACAGTCATAGTATTCAGGCTGAGTTCTGCTGTTTGTCATTTATTAATGTTATGGCGGTTATGCCATATAAACCCTCTCTAATTTGTGAAATCTCTTTTGAGAGATCACTATTAGCAGTGTAGTCCAAGGGTGTTTGCTGTAACTGTTTGATATCTTTGTAGGCATCAGTACACTCATCATGGAAGGTGCTAAATAAATTAATCATCAATATTAATAACATCAGTTTTTATGAACATACATGTCCATGTTGTACAAATTTCAGCTGATCCATTTGTATGAGTCACTTATCTGCTAACAAGGAAACTTGTTGGTTCATGGTTTTGAATGAAAAGTTAATCACTGTCTTATGGCTCCACAAGTGTTCAATGAAATGGACCTTCCTTGAGAACATTCAGTGAGGGTAGATGGATGTGACATCTACACCACACAAAGTATAGCTAACAAAGGAAAAACAACTGAGCATTGTGTACTTCTTCAGCATTACCTTTAGGAGGTCTTCAGAGATTCTGGTCTCTGTGCTAATCTTATGTTAGTGACTGTCATATTACATTAGCAAATTTAATCTTTGTTAATATGATAGAAAGTTGCTAATACAATGAGACTCATTATATTAACAACTTTTGCATCATGTTAGCAAAAGCAAAATTTGCTAACAGAATGCAAAAATTACCAATATGATGAGGTAATCATTATCATTATTCTAACACCTGATTATATTAAGCAGCTACAAATATTTTTATATGAAACCAGTACTTGAACTCTACTGGGATTTTCTAGAAGGAGAATTTGGGGTGTCTAAATAGGAAAGTGTAAATATTTTTAACTACAGATTTTTTAGAGAATAATTTTCTTTTGTATTGTGATATAAACATCACCTAATCAAAGTCATCCTGAAATTAAATTCCTCAACGTGTTAGCTTTTTTTCCCCCCCTTGGAACAGTGAACCATATAAAGAGTATGTCTGGACTAAGCCAGTAACAGAGTATAAAGAGAATGTGGATCACTATTGGTTTTATATCACCTTTTCACCTTTTGGCTTTGAAAAGTAATTTCACAATATAAGTAATACTATGCAGTATATAAGAACTGACTTACAGAATATTTCATTAAAAGTCATTCATTTCAATTTTACAAGTTTTATTCTTCATAGAAAAAAAAAAAAAAAAAAAAACACGTATTGTAGAATATATCTTTATGTAAGATTTATAGTCTTTTCTGATTACCTTATAGTTGCTCCTTAAAAATGTACCAGAACAAAATTACCAGACTAAAATTAATATAATTCGATTTTAAATATACGGAATATCGTCTGATGGCAAAACTCTTTGATTACAATATATAACATGCTACGTCTGCATTATAATTTCTTTGAAAACAGCCTGATTATTATTCTCTAATAAAGTCTTCATTCCTATACAAGCTACTTAACAATCTTTTAATTTTAAAGATCAGTTGTAAAGATTGAGGAAATGGACTTCAGCATAGAGTCTTCATGAATAATCTCTTAATGGTAATGGGCAAGCTATACAAACTGCTTTCTGCCATGTAAGTGGTAGAGTGGGAAACACAGAGAACATTTTGACTATGTGTATGCAGGAAAGACAGACCCCTTAAGGCAACTGGAGGATGGAGCTACTCAGTTATGAAGAGATGTTGCACTTGATGTTAAGTCTGTTCAAAGATTTGTAATGACTTCAGATGATAGTAATTCAATACTCAGAGTGTAGTCTTGCTAGCAAGACGTTCACCATGGACTTGGCTTCGGAATAGACTCCTACCTTAATACAAAACAGCTTTAAGTTAAGAGATATTCATGTTTTGAGGGGGTACCTGGGGAATTCTTCTGGGACTTCTTTTAATCATATAGATTATATGACTTCTAATCACCTGAAGGAAAATACTGCTGCTTTTAACTTCTACAGAAAGTACGTTCTAGAGAATGTTCTAATTTGAAGCCAACAACTGAAGGAAAGAATGTCAGAGTTGTGTATTCTTTCTAGAGAGATTCATTTTTTTCTGTGGTACTGATTGCTTAGGACCCACTGGGGAATTTGAAAACTGGTGGTGGATGAGCAAACGAGAGGCATCTTCTGCCATAGATATTTATGTGAAAGGGGAAATTCTTAGTAACAAAGGAATTCATATAACCCCTGAATATTGTGTATCTATCCTGCTAGCTTGTCTTTTAGAGTGGCTGGTACCAAATATTTCCAAATCTCATGTAAGATATACAAAATTATAACTGTACCATATATGTTGAAGCATGACCCTTAATATGTCATGTACATTTTATTATATATAATGTAGTATGATTATTCTTGACATCCTCAGATACTTAGTCGTTCTTTTGAAGTTACTTTTACATATTTTGATTGTTAATTGCATGTTGTAGAGGAAAAGTTATTTCTATTTATCACCTCTAAATGTGTTTGCCCTTCAGTTTATTGGAAATCTCCTAGTTCTTACATTATCATCTGTGTATCATTCATTATTTTACCTACCTTTGTCACATCACTTCTTACTTACCTGCTCTCAAAGCTAAATATTTATAACGTCATTAATCTCCCTTTGTATGTGCTTCTACGATACTTTTTCTGTTTCCATTTTTAATAGGGGATGACCAGAACAGAACTCAATGCTGAGTGTAAAGCATGTACTATTAATTTACATAATCATATTGTAATATTTTCTTTACTGATTTTAGATCAATTTTTAATGTATTCTAACATCTTATTTAACTTTTTAGTCATCAAGGTGCAGATGTTTTCACTGAGATATTTCTATTTCCTTTTATTTCCTAGTTATACTTATTTAGAAATCCTCAATATATAGAAGTAGTTTCTTCCAAAGTGTGCTACATCTTGCACTCAGCATGGAATTTCACCTATTGCTCTGTTCTTCAATATCTACTCTGGTCACTCTTTGGGTCCTACTCACATTCCTCTTGATCTTGTGGTGGAAATCACTGCATTTTAAATCTTTCTACACTGACACCCAATATTCAAGTAAAAAACTTTTCAGGTGGGAAATCTGTGGATGCTTGCCATTTATTTGCTTTAGGTGTATGTTTAGCATGAGCAGGCAAAATGTTGAGGCTGTCCCATAAAAAGAGAAGCTAATAATCCAGATAGGCCAAACTCAAAGCCAGATGCCTTTGCCTCATTCTTTCCCTCTTTTTACAAACACTGAGTCTGAGGTAGATCACATACAACTTATGCAGAGAGGGAAATTGTCTTTTATTTGTTCATAAGGATACAGCATCATGTAAATTGTAGTGTGGACAGAAATGTCTTAAGTATCAGACAGTAGAAGAAAATAAAATGCTGGAGAAGACAAGATATAGAAAATAAGAAAAACTGCAATGTCATGGAAGTAGGTATCAGTGAGGGGAAGCAAGTATTTGTGTAAACCATGAATACATGTACTATTCCAGTTTTTAGGCACAAAGTGAAAAATTTTAAAGTGAGAGTAATCTTCTGTAAATACATAAATAAATGTATTTATATGTGAACATAAAGTCAAAGGTCAGACCCAGCTCTGCTTAAAATTTACCAGTAGGATGATATGCTTCTTTCTAATTTTCTTTCTTTATTATAAACCTGTAATTTTTGTCTTGGGTCCCTAATAAAACAAGAATCCTAGTTAAAAGATGTAATATTTATTATCTATTGGAAGGGATGCATATGGATGTGCTTTTCAAATTTCAAATTGAAATCATCTGCAGTGGTACTCTTCAAGGACAGAAGGGTTAGCTGGCACACAGGTGGGAGAAGAGTTGCTCATTAGAGAAGGTTTGTTATATGGTAACGTATAATTAAGGTAATGGTCACAGCCTGTGTGACAGCAAACACTCTGGCAGTCGTTTGATTGCTGTCTGGGTCAGGAGATCAGCTCTTTCTACAAGATGTATCCACATTAGTGTGTTAGTGAACAGGTTAGAAAGCAAATTACAGCTGCCTTTCTTAGGCATATTACTGTCGAGGCTCATCTTTTTTTTTTTTTTTTTTAACTCTACATCAGCAGTAATATGGCTTCTGAAGACTTTGTGTGACAGGTTAGGCATTTATCCTTTGAGTAAACAGTAATCATGGTGTGAAGAAAGTGGGGCATTGGAGATTTTTCCCATTCTTTGAGAATTCCATTCTTCCTTTTTAGTTTGCTCCAAGGGCTCTTTGGGGATACATATATTAAGCCCTTTAAATAGTTCATAATAAATCTTTGTCTCAGGCTGATTCTGACAGTTTTTTAAAGAGTCTTTTAAGAGAGAATCCTCAATCATTTGTTAATCCATGGGGTGATCTTCAGACTTGGAGGAAAAAGAAACAGTGCAAGCTCCAGGGTTGTGAAAATACAATGTAGAAAAATTTTAACGTAGAAAAATTTTAACTCAGAAAAACTCAGGAAATACTGTACTGTGGAAGTTTCACCAGTCATACAGTGTTTGTGTCTAAATGATTGTTCTACAAGTTACTTGGTTAGCAAATACAGGAGATAGGAAAATGAGATTTAAAAAAAAAAAAATTGTTATAGATCATCTTCTGATCATTATCTTGATTTTTGTCTTTTTTTTCACTTAGAGTTTGAACTGAAAGGGTGTTAAGGGAAAAAGAATTCTCATTTTAACAATTCTCATTGTTAAAATAAAGCAAATAAACATAAGTAACATTCCTTATGTTATACGTTTACTATTCAAGGCTCGTGATAAATCTGCCAAAATACCTGCACAGTGGGTTGATTTTTAAAATGTCGTTTCCTGTGTAATATGACAGATTCTGATTGTGTCTGTCAAAAACCCTCTTAACTCCACAGTGCAAAATAAATAAAGAAAGGGGAAAAATAATAAAAGAAAGATGTCCGGTTCATTTGACATTTGTTTTCACCAAATAATTTGAATGAGTTGCTTTCTAAGAATTATGCATGGCTGCAGTCCACTGGAGCTACTGTTAGGTATTTGTTGTAAGCAGCCTTAAGTCTGTCACTTTTGGAGATACCTGTTCTCAATTCTTGTTGAATTTCAGTGGCATGGTGTTTGTCATTATTTTAGGCATTTTTTTGAATTCCGCATAAGCAAAGAAATCTATAAATGCTAACTTATCTACAGTAGAAGAAGCCTCATAATGCCTCTTAGGAGAGTTGCTGCCCTATTTGTGTTTAATATGCTGCCCTGAGGAGAAAATGCTGTAACAGGAAAAGAGAAGGAATAGTAATAAAGGACAAAGCTACAGAGAAGCACGGATAGTTTGACTTCTCATGCCTTCTGTAGCCACGAAAGTGTATTGGAGGTGGACTGCTGCTCGTTGCACTACCAACCTAGCAGTGCATCCCAATAATATCAGCTACTATTCCTCTGGCAGCAGAATTAGCAGTCTGTCTGGTTCTGCCTAGCCTGGACCAGGTCATGGAGTTTCTGTATGACAGATGAGAGGGAACAGTTGTAGTTATATCAATCTTGCAGTGGTAGAAATGGTCCTAGCATCCTGAAACAAATTTGGATGCACAGTGCTGAGGACATATGTATTTTCATGTTTAAGTAATGGTTCTATTCACAGGATATTTTTAACTGTTACTTGTTTGGGGCAAGGGATGGGAAAGCCTTTACTATTGTTGTTGTTCTTCTTCTTCCATTATTTTTTTCTATAAAAATAACAGCATTAGCTGAACTCTTTTTTTTTTTTTTTTTTTGACAGAGATAATTAAATTCTCTCTAAGTATATGAAACGATACATTTTCTGACATTTTAAAAGTGTTTTTTGACTCTTATGAACTATGAAGCTGTGCAGCTGGAGAAAGCCTTTCATAAGGTACATTAGGAAAAGACTTTCTACACATCCTGCAAAATCTGCAGCGTTTTCATTTGTTCCCCAAAGAATCCACAGGTTGTCATGACAGTTTCACAGGGTCAAGGAATTAACACCATACCTGTTGCTGCTGTCCAGTAATGAAGTTATCTGTGAGCCAAACATTAAACCCTATGGGGAAAAACCTTCTCTCCATTTATATTTCTTCTTTCCCTTGAATGTATAAGGTTTTTAAGCCTGACTTGGTTTTGATTATTGAACTGTTCTAAATTACCTTAGAAGTTGTTTTATACAGAAAAGAGTTTCTTGTCATCAATACTTCAAAATATTTGTGAAGTACCAGTTTGCATTTGAAACAGAAATACACATCTGGAGAAAGTTCAGACTTGGAAAAGGGAACAGTTTGGTTGAGTCCATATGACCGAATTCCAAAGAACAGGATGGAAACCTGTTTGCAGTTTTAAACAGGAAATCACTAATAGCAAACATGAATCCAGATACTTGCTGTGTTTCAAAAAACAAAAGGTCAAGTGATGCCAGTCTTGCCACCTTTTTTCACCAATTTCATTGTACAAACAAAGCGGTAGATCAGGTGGTCCTCTGTTTGTTGTTGCAACCAGTAAGTGTTTGCCATTAGTATCTTTGCAAATGTATGCTTGCTTGGTTTAAACATGTGCCCAGTAGCTACGTACTACCCCAGAAAGGTTATACAGAAAGGTTACACAATTTGTGCAAAGTGATTTTTTGGCAGGATTCTGTACACATTGATACAGCAATTCAGGACATACTAGCAACCAGCTACTGCCCCTTGGTTAGGCTGCATGGAAGATTCATGTATATAAAATAGTGTATTAAAGTAAACTTACAAAAGCAAAGAGCAATCATTGCAAATGTAATTTTTTCTTCCTCTTTGGGATTCTAATTTTAAAAGCATTAAAGAAGACAGCTGCTCATGCTGTGATATGCGCTAAACAGCCTGAAGGATGGAAAAAAATATATTTGTAGCTCATAATAACTATTGACCTTTCTGATATACAATGTTCTCTGTGTTAGCTATTCTGTTCTATCAACAGTGAAGATTGAACATGACTTTTTAATAGAAAACATGGGGTTTCAAGCTGCTTTCACAAAGGTGTTTATGTATTGTTATTTTGTATTGTAGTACAAAGACTAAGTCCTGATGCCCTTTGTCTGACATCATGTTTGTCATAAAAAAGCCCCAGTGTTACTGACTGTTTTATATGAGGAATTGGCTCGTAACCATTTTATAGTAGTGATAAAAGCATTGCTCCACTAGATCCAGAACACGGGTATTGAAAATAGAATCCCTAAAATATCCCAGCAGCACAAAAGGTATTTTCCAAAGAAATAGTTTCCTCAAGTGGCTATATTTACAGGGGTATTCCGCTAAGATTTAAAACACTCACTCCTTGTATTCATACTGTTTGTTCCTTGGCATACACAGCCTGCTGCATAAGAGCTTTTGCTGGATGTCATGTGCTCTCAAAGACTATCTTTATGATACCCCATTTTTTCTCTTGAACTTTCCTGCTGCTTGGTTGCTGAGCACAGAAACATCCACTCGCAGCAGCTTGACTTTGACACTTGCGTATGTTTCCCTGGAGTGGGATCATCCACACATCGCCTGTGAGCAGCATGAGGTAACTCGCCTGCTCTTCTTTCCCTCAGGGAAAAGCTTCACCAAAAAGCACCTCCCATTTGGCACATGAAAATCTGGAAAGCAACCTCTTTATTGTGCTTTTTAAGCCCAAGCAGGCTGGCAATGTTAGGCAACATCAGAAGGTACATTTTAATGTTTGTAGAGGGTTTTTTTTATGCCATGTGCTGGGAAGGAACTTTAGTGGGCCATTATTGGCAGCTCTGAACCACAGTTATTTTCACAGCTATGCTCTGGAGTGTCAGCTAATGATTCACAAGTTACCAGGCAAGAGCAGAAAACTAGCAAGAGAGGAAAAAATATCCTCAGCTGATCCTTCTAGGGCATGAAAGAGGGGGACCAGCAACAACATTTAATGGCAGTTTTGTGCTGAAATAAAATGTTCAAAATTGTTTATAAGAACTTGTTCAATGAGGATAGAGATTGTATAGGTTGTGCGCACCAGCCACATCTCAAATACAGTTTAGAGTCTAGTTTTTTGCTCCTTACAGGCCCATGAAGCTCTCAGGGAATTCGGTGAAGTTTTTACCCTTCAAAATAGTAAGGATATGTTTTTTCTTAGCTGTTTCCTTATTTCCCAGTTTCCTTTCTCCATACCCCCTCCTGAACAAAGTATAGATGTGTTATTACTATTGTTACATGTGCACCTTTCCTAGCCATTGGATTTGTTCTGTTTAAAACTTTATTAGAACTCTTCCAACATAAGTAAATAAGTAAATGATAACACTATGCTAGTTTTCTTTGGGACTGCCACTGAACCTTGAAAATTTATGAGTGTTGCTAACCTCACATGAAACCAAGCAAAGAGGTCAGGTCAGATTATTTATTCCTTAGCCTAAAATAAATTAGCTTTAAATCTAAAAGCATAGAAGGAAGTTTGAGCTTCATGTGCAGTATGGTTTATGTACCACTCACTCAGTAGACCATAACAGCTCTTTTAGAGTTGTTCCGGTCTATTGGATGAATGTGGATACATTTGCAAGTGCTTAGATAATGGATTGAAGCCCAGTAGACTGTAACATTTCCAAAGAGTTTCAGAGTTAAAGTTTCCTACCGTGGTTACTTCTTTTAATGGCAAATCTTTATTATGTTGTTTTCAAACAGGCAAAACAAACAAACAAAAAACCTCTACATGTATTTCATAGATCACTAACCTACCAAAATTTGTTGTAAAATCTGTCTTTCAATGTTACAGGAGAAACAAAAATCTTATTCATTGCTTCGTCCTGGCAGCACTTTATTTATAGCTCTATACTGGCACCTAATTCATTCTATATTTTACTAGATATATAAAGAATTCTGTGGGATAAAGATTACATGGGAAGTAAATTGCATGTGGTGGGAATTAATAGGCTGATAAGACATATTTCTAGACTAGAAGAAATGGAAGAAGCAGCAGCAGAAGAAAGGAAGTTTTGAGAGGCTTTAGAGTAATACTTTGTCCAATGAAGAGTAGTTCAGATCACTTTGGTTCTGCAAGAATAGTGGAACATTCCAAAATTTCGCAGTAGATTAAGGAAAGTCTATCAATGAGTTTTTACTTTAGTTTGTCCCACATAACTCCAGTCAGTACATGGGACTAGTCTGGATTAAAAAAAAATAATAATAAAATTAAATAAAATTTAAAAAACAAAACAAAACACAGCAGGGTAAACTCAGAATATGGCTTACGTAGGTGCATTGTTCTAGGTGCCCAGAATATAATATTCACATAGTAGTGTTTGCACTTGCAAAATCTGCAAACTGAGCATTAGCAATCACAGAGAAATGTACTTTACTCATTAAAGTTTTGTTGTGTATGTGTGTTAGTATGTGAAACTATAATTAAATTTGTGAGTAACTGCATGCACAGATTTCCTTATTCATTTGTAAAAGAGGATCCTTTAGATTATTCTGGCTTACTTTTACCATAAAAGTAGTTAGTGTGAAGTCTGGTTTATTTTGGGGAACAGCACAAGCACATTTCAATTGTTGGTGTAACCACACATACCAGACTGAATTGTGGCATGTGCAATCAAAGCCCTAAGGAAGAGACACAATGATAAAATAATAATCAGGAGCTTGACTGAAGTCTTTTCATAGCATTAGTAATTACTCATATAGGAGCTAGACCAAACTCTTATGGCTTAAGTTGCACAAAGACGGAGAACTTGTGCTACAACACACCTCGCATGGCCATTCTTTCTGGCCACTCCAGGAAGGCTTGGGTCTTCTGGAGGTCCTGTGTGAAACCATCATTCCTGTGTACATCTCACTGTCGAGCAGCTCACAAAAACACTGTAGACCTAAGTGTGGGCAAATTAAGCCTTTGGTCACTCAGAATCCATCCCTGAAATGACTGTTCTACTATCGTATTTCTATTAGTTTGTCCCATTGAATTTTATATAGCCAAGCATTGAGATTTTCACTACTTCCTTTGGAGGAAATTTTCAACATATCAAAAAGACAGGATTAACTATGTAAATTAACAATATTAATCAAGCTCTGTCATGGCCAGGCAGTTCAAGTTAACATATTTCTTTGTAATTCTAAGCTCTTGTAAATCCATGGTGCAGGAGACAGATCAGATATTAAGCCTGTTCTACCTTTTTGGCTGTTGTATCTAAATTCACTGCTACTCCACTGATTTGCCAGAATGCATATACTTTTATCACATTGAAGACAGAGGCTGCATGTATCTGAGCTAGTCACTTTTTCTCCCAGTTTGTGCTTAACTGTGTACTCCTTCACATATGGAATGTAGCCTTGTAGTTACAGATTTGAGTTACAAAAATAATCACATGTATATAAATATAGACATTACTGAAAATGTAAAAATTGTTAAAGAAATATACGTAAGGCTTCAATATCAAATTCTTTGTAAGAATTAAATATTTTATGTAATGACCATCTAACTGGACTAACCTGAGATACCAGCTCATCTCATCACTTGCTGGTTTGGAAAACTTGGAGGGATAAGGAAAACAACAACAAAACCACCACCAACAACAACAAAAGACCATTAAAAGAAACAACTTTCAAGAGAAGTCTGATAGGGTTTAAAGTTTTTATGCCTTCAAGTTTCTAATAGTCTTATAGGTCATGAAAAGTGAATTGTCTTCATACTGGAGGTAGAATGACAAAAAAAAAAAAAAAAAACAGTTATCTTGTCTGAAAACATTACTTAGCAATAAATTCTTTAGAGGAAGTCATTGTTCTTTCCATTTATTTTGGAGAAGCTGCCTTGAGCCTTCCCCTTCTCAATGAGGCCTTGGCTAGCACCCAGTAGTATTCCCCTTGTATAATGGAAAGATGAGAACTAAGTCAACAAAAGCCTTGGGTCCAATTCTTAAGTTCTTCAGCTTTTCAGTAAATAGCAAAACTGAAAAGTTAAGAGTCTTACCAAGTTCTATGCAAGTACTATGAATTCCTCCAAGATCAAAATCTGGTTAGTCTGTTCCTGTTCATAACTGGGACAGCTTACAGCAAAAATATTATTCCTACAGTTTATACCTGTTAGTACTGTGTAATAATATTGCCTTGGAAGAATGAACAAGCCTCTTCTATGCCACCTACAACATTAATGAAATAGTTCACATAGTCTTCCATTTTGCAAGATTCTGAACAAACCAGTATGAGATGTATAGACGTTGTTAGCTCTGTGCCCATCAACCCTCTTCAGGTACGCCTTAGTCATTCATCCAAATAGTCCAAGAGTCTTCAGGACCTTTGCTAGACTAAGTTTTAGCTTCCAGTACTTGCCCATGTTCAGCCTGCAATCAGATTGAACACATTTCACTTAAAACCATGCATTTGCACATATGCTAAATATAATTTCATAGTAACTTGCATTTACTAGGAATAAATAGTCTTAACTTGAAGCTTTTGAATTTTATTTGCTGAGCTAGTAGGTAAAAAAAAAAAACAATCTTTTAGCTTGTAAAATGATCAAATTTGATCAGTAAGTTACTAAGAGAGAATGAGCTTGGAAGTGGTGCTTTTTTGAGAGTCACATTTGTGATTAAAAACATACCTTAAGAGGCAATATAGGAAAACAGGACAGTTAACTGTCCAAGGTTAAATTTTCCTAGAAGTCCTTTAATGCCTGATTACAGGCAATAAACTGCACAAAAGAAATAGAAGTATTTGCAAAGATGCATCTAGTCGGACTGAAAACCATAGATTTATATTACCTAATTATTAATCTTAATATGATGATTCTCAGTTTCCTGTGCAAAGAATTATCAGACTTTAAGAAATATGTGAAGTGGTTTGCAAGTGTAGAAGATGACACAAGAAGAGAGCTCTCTTTTTATTACTATTTTGTATATTCTCTTATTTCATTTCTCTTTTAAGAGCTGTATATATGGTGTTTAAAAATGTCTCTTAAAAACTGCATAGGCACCTGTTTTAAGGAAGATAAATTCATACCAAGTAAAAACTTCCTGAAATGATACCGAATCCAGAATTTCCTGTGTGTTAAGCCATAAGTTTTTGTCCCACCAGCCCACTCAAATTCCCTGTTAGTGTGTGGTTTTTCATCTGTAACTTCTGATCCTCCTAAGAATGAGAAGCCTATCTTTTATCTGTTTGGCATGCAAAAAAAATGCTATTTTTCTCCTCTCAATTATTTTTAATGCATGGGGGTTGGGGGGCAGAACAGAAGTTGGTGAATATTTATTCAGGCTGCTTTGTCAGCTTTTCGTTATTTAAGACATAAATCAAATTTGGAACAATTTCTTTCCTGGGGGACAAATTGTTTATCTGAATTTGAATGTGCTTGTGAATCAGTCATAGAGATGATACTTGTGCTATAGCTATGTAATAGCAATTATTTGCATTGTTTTACATTGTTTTGCTCTATAGCATAAAGTTAGACTCCACACAGATGCTGGAGTACATCTGCAGATCATTGCAGGATCAGAGCCATGGACCTCATTCCTCCAAATAATTATGTGCGTGTTTATCTCTCAATGCACATTCCACCAATGTCAGAAGAACTCTTCCAGCATATAAAGTTAAACGATAAATGACCGTTTTGTGGGGCCCAAGCCCAAGATTATTCCCAAACCAAAGCCTGTTGAAGGCTTAGAGCTGCAATGCTGGTTCACAAAGAATGACTTAGGAAGAGTTAACTAAATAATTTTGTGAATTGGTAACTAGTTCATACTATATCCTCATTTGTTTCTGTGGTTCTTAATTAATGTTTAGCATTTACGGCACTTTTGTATGGGTATTGGGGTTGCAGTTTTATGCCCTTCAAAACAGATTATACACTCTTTGCGTCCAAAAGTCTTGCACTGCTTTAGCAGCTTTGGGAGTGGAAAGAAAAGAGGTTTATTCCTTTAGTAGTACCTGATGAAGAAATTTAAGGACACACAAAGGCAAGCGCTTTCCCAACTGAGTACACAATTACCTGTTTTGCAGAGACAATCCAGACTTATTTTTTATACTTCTAAGCTTGACAGTGTATTGTGCTTTCATTCACACGCAGTGAGCATTGACTTTTATCATATTATTAGCATTCTAAACTCACAGTTTCAGAGGTTTATAATTCAACAGTAGCTTTAGACTCAGGAAATTCAGCCCAGGCACACTATTTTTCAGTACAAAAGACAGCTTCAGTAACTACAGTATCAAGTAGAGTGGACCTTGTTTATTTCAGGCTTTTTTAAAAAGATTACAAATTACAAACAAAACAACAACTGAAAACCAACTTCTTGAAAAATGAATTGTTATGGAGTTTCATTCTGATATTCCTCAGATTGTTAACTTCCTTTGACATAATTTGAAAAAAATGAAAAGGCCGAGGGATAAGCACTTAAGATCAACTCCTGAGAACTCATGATGGACCACATTCCATATATTCCTGTGCAAATCTCATTGACATCCATAGATGTGTTCTGTACACACCCTGTTATAAAAATCTTGCATGCATAATCACAGTTAGCATTGTTACATATCTACCAGGGCTAGGTGCAACTCTGAATGCAGATTTATACTATCAGCCCCAATGGTTCTCTCCTGAGAGAAATACAGAAAGCTGTTCATAAGCTGTTCTGGACTTTTAGGTTACTAATCCCATCTCACGCATACACTCTCAGGTACCTCTTGTTAAAGAAAATCAAACACTTTATAATACATATTTATATGACATTCACTGTTCCGCTATGCTGGATAAATTATATGCATTTTATAACATTCACTTACAGAGATATTTAGGTTTTGTACCAGTTATAGTAACAGTAAACTAATGATAAACTCATGATATAAAGTGGCACGAACCCAGAAAATGTCAATTCCATATACATGATACCAGATGTCGGCTGTTTTCCTTTCTTTCATAAAACTGTATGAAAAGGAATTTTTAATTTTGATTTCTTGGGCATGGTACATATGTGTTACAGCCAGATCATTTTTCAAGCATGAGATATTGTCTATTTAATTAATGTTAGTTCTATATGTTTAGGTAATTGCCATTAGAACACATGAGGACATATTGTACTTATTGCCTGTGCTAGAGCGTAATGTGCTGGACTACAACAGCTACACTTGTTAAGCTGATTTTAGCATTTCTTCACACAGCAGGAAGCACCCATGCTGAGGTTTCTTAATGTACTCTTTAAGTACTGCACTGGAGAGTACTGTATAATAATAATAATTAATAATGATCCTAATCTTGCCAGTAGTGCTACTACCCTGGTGACCCTGGTTGCAGTTTCAGGGTTCCACTACCCTGTGCCTTGAAACACTTATGTTTCCTTTCAGAGTTTCATTTCATAGGTGATATTGCTGAACAGAGATGAATTTTTTGAGGATAGGTTTGTTGCATGGATTCTGATGGCTTCACATTTGTTCAGGTCTCCAAGGACCAGCACCAATAAATGTGAAAGAGACAACAGCAGAATGGCATACTTTTCCATTTCCACCAGGATGAAAAAAATACTCTAAATTAGGTCTAACCTTAAATGTGTAATCTGTCCTTGGAAGCAACAAAAGAAAAAAAAAAAAAAAAAAAAAGGAATATAGCATCTTCTAGCTCTTGGCATCCCTTACGAGAAAAAATTGGTTCTAAGGGTCTCTGATCTTGTGTTTTAGTAAAATAGAACTGCACGGCTGACTGACAGTTCTGATCTAAAGCATTTACGTTTAAGTTTTGATCTCTCTGCTTTTGATTAAAACTAATGAGCTCATTTAATTCAAAATGGGAATCTCTGATAAGAGAAATAAGGTTGATGTGATTGGATTAGAGGGGCAAATTAAACTCTTAGAGCAGAAGTTTGTGCTTATATAGTGTATTAAAAAGCTGTTGGCGTATTATGGCGTGTTAGATGATGAGAAAAATTTCATAGTAATTCATATTTAATCAGAAGAAATGAAAGTACTAAATATAACATGGCTCTGCTTTTCCCTTGAGTGATAAAGAGCTGTACATTTAAAATGACATCGAATTCATGCTCTCTAAAACAAAAAAATCTTAAGAGAGACACTAAAGAAAGGAGCACTGTTGTCAGTTATTTCATCACAATAGACCTGAAATGTCACAAACACAAGACAAAGTGACCACATTAAAACAAGGACAATTCAATAAAATCCTTAGCTTAAAAACAAGGTTTGGTGTTTCTGTTCACTGCATAACAAATGCTTAAGTGCTTGAATACTTTCTACTAGTAGCTGGGTTGGTTCTCCAAAACAATAGCCAAATAATTTCAAAATAACTTTTTTATTCAGCATTCATTACTCATTGAAGAAGTGAGTTAAACTCCATTAATACCTGCTTATTGTAAGCCTACTCTAGAGTTTTCCCATGAATGATACTTAAGGGAGAGGTAGGGAAGCATTGGTTATCAGGGCAAAAAATAGCATTAATAAATATTGTATAGGGAATATTTTGGTGCTAACTGCTCTTTTACCCACTATTTTATCATAGTTTATACTATTTGTTTATTAATTTAAAATGGTCATAGTTGAGAAAGTGAGAAGCGTGAGATCTAAAGTTTAAAGAAGGATGTTGGACAACAAAAACTTTCCATTAATGACTAATTAGTCACCAACAATTAAAAAGTATGATGCTGGTCATCATCATCATCATAATGCATCATTTACCTGAGTATTTTTGCCTGCAGGCTGCTTTGATTCTTTATTGATAATCATTAACCCTCAATACTGGAGAAACCAAGGCAGCAGTGACTTGTATATATCACTGCAAGAAAGGAATGGGGTCTAAGGTATAAAGATCTGAAGAGTTTGCAGCCTCTTTTAGCAGGTAGAATTGTCTTGGTGACACTTTGTCTTTTCTAAAACTCCAAAGAAGTCCATAATTTTTAAAAAGATGGCATAACAATAACCTAGCAAAATAATTCAAGTCATAGCAAAATTGTGCAAGAAAGAGTTAATGAGGCAAATCTGTGTTAAAAATTCTCTGGGAAAAAAAAAAAAAAAAAAAACAAACTTCAAAATGAGACACTGAGTATACATATATTTTTCACATTTTTTTTTGCTAAGTAAACATTTTCTAAACGAGTTAAATTGATTACAACACTCTTAGCATCCATCAGTCATTTATTTTTAGTGAGTTCAAGGATTGCACCTGAAAAATAGCTTAGAGGGGATGTATAAAATCTAAATTATGTGTATATGTATTTTTTCTATTCCCTAGTGGAATCTACAAGCCCCAGTTTACTAACCACTGACAACACTCTAGAGCGCTCTTTTTTCATCCGAATGAAATCTACACTGACCAAGCGAGGAGTGCACATCAAATCATCAGGATACAAGGTAAGGGTTGCACAGTAGCATGAAATATTGACATCTTTAAATTATGTTACTTTTCGTATCAGGGATGTGTTAATATTTAGAGGAAGGAATTATTTCACATTTGCGTATGTTTCATTCTTTTTGTTAAAGAACGATTAGCACAGTATTTCCAGCCTACGGTTTGGTAGTGGTACTACACCTCCATTAAATTGATTTTTACAGTAAATATTGATTATAGCATGAAGGCCTTCAAAAGAGCAACACTTTCAGAGTAAATGTATATTTCACCAAAGAAGGTGGGTCACAGTAACATCACTTTTCCTTAATGAAATTACTACTCATTTACCTAGACTGTTTGTTTTTGGGGGGTTATGTGTTCTCTCAGAAAGGTAGAACTTCTCCATGCAGACAATTTTCTATTTAGGTTCATAGCTCTTCTGGCTGAAGAAAACAACAAGCCATAATGAGTACTTTTCCACCATTTGTCTTTCATTGTCTGTCTGAGGGGTATCTGCTGCTGGGGATCATATTTGCTGGATTTCTTACTCTTTTAAGATATGAAACTCTCTTGTTTCTTATCAGCAGTAATCTCATTTTTCTTCAGTCATATATCGCTTATAGTGCCTGTAGCTATCAGTGGCTTTGCAGTACACTAAAACTAGAAGCAATAGCACATTTTTAACATTGTCAACTTCTGGAATGAAATATGTCATCCATTAAGTATTAAAGAAGATAAAAGAGTGGTTCAAGGAAACATGTCTGAGAAAGTGTGTGTGTATTTGGAGAAGGTGCTCGTCAACACTCATTTAAAAACTTTAAAAGCTTTTTTTTTTTTTTCAGTTTTCAGAGAAAGATTTAGAGGAGCTTTGAAGTGAAATTCCCCAATTCACTCATCCCCCAAAATTCTCTGTGAATATGACATCAAGGTAGTTTATATGAGTAGTAAAAATCTCCTGGTAGAAATGCCTGTTTGCAAATGAATGAAAGTCCTTCTGTTGGATAGTTTCTGCATCAAGATGATTAAAGTAGTTGCTAATGGAATTTTAGGTACAAATGAACAGTTTCTTAATGGAATTTTAGGTACAAATGAACAGTTTCTTAAGACACCAAAAGTTATGATCTGGTTTCAGTTGTCAGCACCTGAAAGAATGTATTCACTACTCGTTCATACTGTCAGGTTTTCGAGTCTCAGAAGGTACAAGACTGGGAGTTGTACTGCTAGTCTCAGGAGGAAGAAAAGGAATGAATTAGTCAGGTTATTGGAGTTATATTCATTTTCATGGTTAAGCATGGTTTATCAGGTCTGGGCCAAAGTTAGATTGGCAGAGAACTTCAGTGGATATTTTTGCTGCAATAATAAGGGGAAAAAATAGAGAATTCATCTTTGGATTTTGCAGTCTGACAGTTTTGCCAAATGTAGGTGAGAAAACAAGGAAGGCACTTGAGTAACTTTGTTGTCTCTGTTCTTGGACTTCTGACAAACTTATGCTAGTCCGGTACCAAAATAGGACACGGGTACACAAGTAGGTTTTTTACTTTTTACAGTACAGTTTTTGAAATTCTCAGTAGATCCTTTACTCAAGAAAGACACGTTAATGTCTATCATATAAATGTAATTTCTTTTCTCTTTTAAAACCTGCTGATGTCTCATGGAAACATTATAAACCAAAACTGATTAAATTAAATTTGAAAGATCAGATATCATTTTTAGGCAATTTCCCCTAGACACAAAGAATGGAGAAAAAGTAAAAATATAGTTTACAAAACTGTGTATAGTTAAAACATTCTTTTTTATTTTTCCCATTTTTTTTCCATGAGGAAGCAACAAGTCAAGATGAATAAAATTGCAGAAACAGTGTGCAAATCTTAGACAGGTGCAGATACAGAGTTGTGGTTTTTTTTTGATGTTTAGGAGGATTTTGTAACTGACAGACTTTGACTTACTTCTGCTGTGTCCAATCACATAAATTGCACTTTGATGGTTTTTCAAAAACATGGTTATTGACACTCTGTACTCTATAGAATGATAATTATCTTCAGCTTTTGTGAGCCTCACTGCCTATTAAAACTGTACATTTATTTTAGATGAGTTGGATCGTGTTAGTGTCTTCTTAGTGTACTAGGTGAGCATAATAAAACTCAACTGCTATAGTGAATGTCATCCATACTTTAAGGAAAGTTACCAACTTATTTATTGATTTATGAAAGTCCAGCACTAGAATGAACCTGAGGCCTCTAGAAATAGCTTAGGTATGTATTTTATAAAAATTAGTAAAGATCCATGAGCTTTATGGATGTACAGCTATAAGAAATTATCAAAGGGAAGAATAGTTATGTAATATCAGCAAAGCTCATGGGAAGAGCTGGATGCATTCTGTGTCAGGGGGCCCTGGAATACCTCCAGCCCTTATTCAGGAAGTAGTACACCAGCTGGGGCCATGTGCAGTAGAGTTCCTGTGGGAAACCCCGGTGGAGCAGGCTGACTCAAGAGCCGCTGCCTGAATATACAGAGCACTGAATTTTCCCTTCCTCCTCATCTTCCCTTGAGCTCCTGTGTCATCATGGGAGGGTAACCATCCTAATCAAGCATCCAGACATACAACAGGAGCAGTGTTCTGAGAAGACCATATCTTATGTGAGTCAGGTTTTAGCTTTGCCAAGGGTACACAGTTCCCCATGGATTCAGTCCTCAGTGACAAAAATTTTGCATCTTTGTGAAATGTTTTTTTCATGTTTCAAACTCTTGCTGAACTTAGAAACCACATCTTCGTTTTTCCCTTGCTTTGAGGAATGCTGATGAATGTTTTCTTTAGACAGCAAATGATTGAGGTGGTCCACAAGATGCTTAGGCAATTTTCAGAATGAGTGATCCCTGCCTCAGGAAAATCACATAAAATTGAAAACAGTCAGAGAACGAGATTGATTAATCATTTGGGTTGATCTAGTCTGAACTAATTTCCTATGAAAAGAAATGTGGGAACAAAAGCCACACTAATAGACTTACAAAGATCCATATATGTATACCTCAAAGAGACTTTGTTCCAGGCTGTTCTGACATGAGATGAACCCTGTTTATAGTCCCTTCCTGGACTGATTTAATTAGACTTGAATTATACCTAAAGATGGAGATAATGGTCTTTTTTCCATGAATGATATTACCTTAAAAGTCTGAAACAGGAAGGCTGCTACATGATTAATCCTACCTCTCTCCTTCCCTTTCATCTTTTTTCCCAGCACTGTCCTAGAATGGGATTTTCTTTATTTATATTCTTAGTCTCAGAGCTTGTAGGAAAAGAGCTTAGATACAGTGCTAGAGAGCTATTCACTGTTCAGTGAGTAAATCTACAATAAAAAAAAAAAAAAAAAAAAAAAAGTCAGATAAAATGTAGTCAGCTGACAAAACACATTGAAAACAAATAAAAAGAGAAAAATGGTAATTCCATTCACTGCAAAACTCAGAATGTATTACCATTACAACTGTTGTCTAAGATATATGATACAGAGACTTACTGTTTTTCTCTGCTGTAAATATATCACATCTTCCTTTTTCTGTTTTTGTTGTTGTTGTTTCTTTGTTTTCAATAACAAATACTTTTGTATTTCATTTGGATTTTTGTTGTCTCCATTTTATCTCTTCTACTTGTTTTTCTCCTTTTGCGGGTTACAATTCTGTCCACTTAGCTTATTTCACCTTCAGTGTTTCTGTTATCCTACTTTCATACATATATGTCAAAGCAAATTTTAATTGAAACTACTTTGTTCAAGTCCACTGATACATTTCCTACTATCCTATAGTATCCTATTATATTTTGTCATTTTTTTTTGTCATTTTTTCTTTCATGTCAGCTTGTGCTAGGATTTTCTTATTTCAAACCTTTAGGGTCTGTTACTGGTCTCTTGAACAAAGCATAATTAACGGGATAAAGAAGTAGTCAGCACATCCAGATTCCCTAGTACTTTTACTGTCACCATGGCAATCTCTGAATTGGGATAACCAACATCTGCTGCCTCACCATCTCCCAGGAACCTGTTCTTGGCTATCCATCAGAAGAGAACAGGTCATCTTTAAAATCCTGTAGGCTATAGAAATACTTGGAGTGGTACTTTCTACCTGCTATGCTACCTAGATGCCTTTTGGGCCCACTCAGTGTCAACAAGAAACAGCCTGCATGTTTCTTTCACTAAAGCATCAAAACCATTGAGGTCACAAGGCAATGAGTTCAGACAATTCAGTAACTGGAAGTAAATAGAGCAGCTATCATGCACTGAGCTAAATCTTACATATAACCTTAGACTTTGGAGCCTTATTATCAAGAAAAGAAATATTTGAAAGGTTATTTGGATACCTGTCCACGAAGTGAGTCTTTGGTGTCTTTCACAAGCACCTTGGGTTTGTGGGAAAGCACATACACAGTCTTCAGAGATGAATGAAGTTGACTTTGTTTCAGCAATTTGTGTGAATATATATATAAGTATGTATGTATATGTATGACCTACAGGAGTTCTGAAATCCTTTGGTATGGCACAGAATTGTCAGTACTGGAGACAAGTGTAACCCCTACATTGCTACTTTACAGACTCACAGCTCTTATCAATGCCAAAAGCAGGTACTTACACCTACTCTTCCTGATGTTCTTCATATGTAACAGAACTTACTGGGGGAAATATACAAACTTAATCAAACTGACCAAATTGCAATGAAGGGAGAAAAATTATCTTAATTCGTTATTTATTAAAGCACGAAGAACTGTTAAAACCAACAGTATAATCTTACGTACCAGTTGACATGCCACATAAAATTAAGTAAATTGATATATAAAAGTTTTGATTTAGCAAGCTTAGTTTAGAAAATTTGATGTGTTGTCACAAATCAAATGTCCACATTTCAGTAATGGAGGATTCAAATTTGGTTAGCTATGCCTCATACATCAGTTACTGTATATCAAAATATTTTCAGTATAACTTGAAAATGTGAGAAATATTTAAAACTCCATAAAAAAGTTTTCTCAAATTAGTCATTCTAGTCTACATGTATTCATATTTTTGTTTTGTTTAATGTTATCTTCTACCATCTTATTTAAAATTAAACATTTTCTGAAACTGCTCAGTTTTTGCATTTAAAATCTTAATGAAGTTAGAACTATTTGAATGACAATTTTGAAGATGGAAATTGAAATTTACTTTATTGCAATTTTATGTTCATCACAGTTCTATTATCAGCCTTTTTCACAGCATATATTACTACTTTATAAAAAAAATGTTTTTTATTATTTCTTTAGAAGAATTTGAAGAGTTGGGCGAGATTTGGAAATCTCGGTTGTGCACTTCAAGTGCAATTTTTGGCAGCATTTAGGTATAGAAGAGAGCAAGGCAGACAAAATCTCTGTTAGAGAGACAAAACTATGCCATTTTGCACTTGCCTAGTGCAAACACATTTGCCTAGTGATACTGTTCTCTTGATTCAGTCTAAAACTGAAATGATTGTTTCCTGTCTAAGGGAAAGATTCACCTGGATTTCAGAATTTCAGATGTTTCTATGCTAAATTCACTTTAAGAATCCAATATATCATGGGCTTGTTGAGAACACTTTTTTTTTTTTTTTTTTTTTTTGCATAATAGTCTAATGATTAGTGCGTTGCTTGAATATGGGTTATGTTAGAGTCAGATTTAATTCCCTCCACAGCCTGAGGGAATTCACATATCCCACTTTCCAGCTTGGCCTAAATTCTTTTCTTCTCTTCTAATATTTTCCCCCCTTGAAATCTTTTGTCAAGGATTTCACTCTGTCCCAGAAAGGTATCCTGACCTTTTCTGTAGGAAGAAAATGCAAAATTTAGTATTTTGTCACATGGCTACTGCCACACCTCCTTAATTGAGTGAAGAAGGAATAAGAAACCAACATCAGGAAGCATTATGTGAAGAGTTTTTTAAATGTCAGCACATGCATTCCCTAGACTTTTCAGCACTGAGAAGACTTAAAGGTAATTTGTCAGAGAGAAAGAACTGATCGAGAATTCACCCATGTAAATCGATGACCTTTTAGTCAAAAGGAAGTCTCTTAGCTAGTAAAGATGCAGCATTACTTATAAAAGAACAAAATACTAATGGGCCAATCTGAGACTTATGAAGTATCTACTTGTAGATATAAAGATACGGTTCAAGAAAAGATGGTCTGCCACAGGATTAAGAAGACTAGAGTTCATTTTATGCCTTGCTACAGAGCTGTGAGATTCTATTAGGAGAGCTGTCTGGAGAAGCTTGGTTCACACTTGACATCTAAATACATTAACCAACTTCTTAAAACTGTTCAGCAGCTACTAGCTACACCTTCTCAAAACACATTTTCAGGGCTGAGCATCAGCTATGATTTGTAGAACTGTTCTGTCATCCGGAGACATGAATATGTTAGGCATTTATTATTACAGTAGTACTAAGAAAACTAACCAGTTACTATTATATAAAAGCTCTTTTAATAACAGCCTTCTTCAAAAGACACATTCAAACTTTGATCATTCCTCATGCTGACTGCAGCTGTAGTATTCGTGACACCCATATCGGGATCTGTTTCTCCTCAAATAGTGTCTTCAATGTTCATATGACTTCAGAGTTGTGATTTTGTTGCAGCATGTTCCAAGCTGCATAAATGGGAAATACCTTAGATCACAGACTGGATTTTGGAAGGAAAGAAAACATAAAATTGAGCAAACACAGACTACTTTCTGAGAGATTAATTATTTTCATAAATTCTGTTAGCAAAGTATGAGTGATATAAAAAGAGTTCATCACCAAAATAGCAGCAAATGCCTCTGGTTCTGATTTTTAGGCAGTATAGTTCTGAAGCTACCTTTATTAAATATCAGTGAATATAACAGCAAAAGAAAACTATGAGATCAAGATTTACTCTGATATGCAACAAAACATTCAAAATGGACATATATCAGCTCCAAGCCAAATCAGGCGTTCTTCCAAGAATTAAGTTTTATCTAGTCAGAGAGATTAAAAAAAAAAAAAAAAAAAAGAGGTTGTTGCACTACGTAGCACTGTTTATCTAACTGTGAACTAGTAGTGCAGTGGGCCTATGAGTCTCTTTCCAGTGTCACTTTCCTGTGAATCCCTTTCCTTCTCCTCACAGACCAGTGAGGGTGGATGAGAACAGTGAGATTTCAACAGAGTGAGAAGCAGACAATGCCACCTATTACACTCCGGGAGAAAGTATCATGTTACTAGGTGGGAATGCCTACTGAAGGAAAGAAGTCTTCACTTCCCAAAATTTTCTCAAGTTGTCAGCTGTTGTTGTCTGCCACTGCTTGTTGTTAGTGAGTGGGAATAAGCCTTATGTAGGAGCCAAGAGAACCACATGGTGCTCTGTGAAGAATCGCCAGCCAGAATTCAGGCAGATGCTGCTGCCGACATCTCTGCTTCACTTGGCTGTTTTTCTAACTGCCACCAGGGGATATTTTGGCCCGCCTCCTTTTCATAATGTAAACAGTGTATTCGATGTGTAAATGCAGACAGTAATAGCTTTTTATAGATCTTTACCTCTTTCAACAGTTCAAAGCTTTTTCTCCAAAGTATGCTTAGAAAGGACAAGAAGCTGATACCCTGAAAAAAATGTAACTAATATCAAGCTAACGTAGAAAAACACATCTTCTTGCTCATCAGTGGTACTTGCAGAAGCAGTATCATCTCTCCACTGTTAATCTGGTAAATTGAGTGTGAAGCAGTCATGAAATTCAGAACTAAAATGAGAATAATAGGAAGGTTCTAAGGCTTGCATTTCAGTGAATTTTACGTTTAAGAAAATTTATCTCATATTCTGCATAACATTTTGATATGGTAAAATTAGATTGATAGCTGTTAAATAGAAAATACACATCTTAAACTGAAATCATAAGGGTATAATCCTGATAATTTACGCAAACACGTGTATTTACCTTTTGTATAAGTAGTGTCATTGGTTAATTAGAAGGTTAAGACCACATTTTTGCAAGAGAGTATTCTTCACTGCTGCCTTGGCAAGGAAATATTTTCTTAAAGAATTACACAAAAATTCTAAACAAAAATATATTTTAGGAGTTCCATAAATTTAGTACCTGCATTCACATATCACCATTCATTACACTATGATCTGTCACAGGCTATATTAGTTGGGAAAGAAGAAGTTCATTTCAAATGTATCATCCATATGTAACACAGACACCGGGAAAGACTGTAGTTTTTGCACTCAAGAAGGTAAAGAGGTTATGTGTTATCAACTGTCTCTACAGCCATTCTACAAAAGCAAGGGCTCTATAATTCAATGTGTGTTCTCTTGAACAGCTAAGGTTGTACAGCACCTTTTACATACCAGCTACACAAGATGGGTCTCATTAATATTTTTTTTTTTCAATCACATATCCTTTTAAACGTAGAAAACAACAGAGGATATTTATTTTACAGCTGGAAATATTTAAGACCCTATTTAAATACTGTCATCATTAATTTTCCAGTAATCTTTCCTTCATCATTAGTTCTTCTACTCAATACATGCTGAAATGTGTTAGCTGCCCACAATTCATAAGTATGTTTCTTTGTCCTGTCAAAGTTGTCCCTACAGAATTCTTATAAAAGTTCCTCTTTTTTTTTTTTGCTTCCTACTTTTCATATTTCTCCATCATATAATAACTGCATTCATTTATTTACATTGTGCAAAAATCATATGAACACTGAGTTATGATTTCACCAAGTCCTAAACTTGGAAAAGCATCTTTACTTCTCATTTATTTTTAACCCATATCTCTCATATTTTTTAAAAACTTTCTTTTACTTTTTGTGCAGGTTTGTATCTTCAGAAAGCATTATCTTTTATTGGCTTTTTCCTGTTGCTTATAATGTCATTTGTATTAATGAATGTACTTTTGCAACACTCCTCTGAGGCTGGAAAGTGCTGACATACCAAGAGATCAAGTATATGCCAAAGATAACAATGGCCGATTGTGTCAGAGCCAGCCGTGATTGCATGCAGTACTTCATCCTCAGCCTTTCTTTCTAACACATGAATATTGTCAAATCATCTCTGTGTTCCGGCACATCACACTTCATTTTCTCAGGCTGGTACTTCCTTTGTTTTGACGGTTGCCCTGAATAGGGAAAATGAGATGCCAAATAAAAAATACTCTGATCAAATGGTACAAAGTTTAGCAGCACATTTACAGAACACTTAGTAAAAGATGAATTCCTGCTCTCAAAATGGGGTACCACTGACCGTAGAAGAACTACTTCAAAATCTTTGTCCTCAGAAAGAGAAAGAAGCAATGAAACATGTAGGGAAACATGTTTTCCTGCTACTTGGATTTTGCCCATAGGAGCTCCCTGACTCTGCTCCTCTGGCCACTTCAATGTGGGAGAGGAGTGGCAGCAGCCACCTCCTGGGCTGGCATCTGGCTTGGCTCTTTACAAACTTGCCTTTCTTATATCAAAATTAATTCTCTATAGAGACTTTTTTTTTCCATTTGCTTAATATGTTTCATACCCACCATAGATTTCTCCAAACTGAAGATCTCCAAGCTTCTCATTAGATTTTAGTATGAAGCTGATGCATTATGCATATGTAATATGCATGTGTATAAATTATAGGGAAACGTTATGCACTGTAGCTCTTTATATTTGGACCAAAGTGAAAGTACTAGCAAGTCAAAATGCCCCACTCCCTCACGCAGATAGTACCACTCTCCAGCTGCTCTTTACAGACTTTCTAGAAAAATAGGTAGCTTCGTAAGGTTTAAGGCCTATCATTTCCTCAAAAGCCAGATTTCTTATATAATTTGCTGTTAATAAGAAGGTTTCTCTGTACCTGCTCATGCAGCAGAAAAGTATAACAAAGGCACAGAACATTTCAGCACCAGTATGCTATACATGAAGCCCTTGGTAGAACAAGGACCATTACATGAGGCTTTTATTCCCTCCAGCTGTTGACTTAACCTGGTGCATCTGCACACTAATTTTCTGTATTTACCTTCTAGAACAGAAAATTGATCATGGGTTTCAGGCCATGTTTCCCAGACAGTCTTCCTACAGTACAAATGTCCTTTTGCTCTATTGTCTTGGTGCATATACACCACTGTATAACTCAATATGCTATTATGCCTCTGTTTCTAAATGTTCAGGCATGCTTCTTGATTCTTCTGTTTTATGCAGTGATACTAGCTGAAGAATATCTTTATTCAGTGTGGCGTTTGGGTGAGCCCATCTGCTTTACCCTACGGAGAAGGCAGAATATGAATGTTTGGTGGGAAAAATTTCAGTTTCTTCTTTTTACAGCATCATTAGGAAGCTGTCATTCTAATAATAATAATTCCCATTTGACATCATGGAGGTAAAAAGAAATCATTGCTGACATCAAAAATGAGGTGATATTTCAGCAGTATTATTTCACCGAAGATAAAATGGAAGTCTTTATTACTCCCAATGCTTTTAAAGAAAGCTGAGCAAAGCTTATACTGACCCTGGAGCTTATATACCTTAATACATCCTTAACCAGTATGAAATAAGAAATTTTAATTGTTATTGCTATGTTTTTTGGCTATACCTCCTTAGAACCAAGCGTTTTATGTCTGCTTAAAGAAAAATAATATCTGAGAATAAGTTTGGGAGGCTACATCTATTCTAATTTTCTACATTATTTAAAAATCATGCAAAAGATCCCAAACAAATGAAAATATTAAGTGTATTACACTTAATTGTAAATTGTATTTTCATGCAAACTTCTTATTAGAGCTTGTATTATCAATCCATACATATTGCATAGAGGTCTGAGCTCTGAAGAGGTTATCCTAAAGAGGGTTACAAGTTTTATTTCACTTTTATGGATAGGTATTTTATTCTCTCTGAACTTCTTGTTCACATTGCTGTGTGAATTGCTTGCCATTAAAAGGACACAGTCAAGGTCTATTTCATCAGTTGTAAACAATATGTTTTTCAATTTTGTTTGTGGTAGCACATTAAAAGCTCTCATTTCCACCCCCTTTTCCCTTTCCTTTGTTTAGATATATTCAGTTATAATTCTAGGCTCTGTATAATTTTCCATCCTAGACCAAACAATATATAACACCAGTGGCTCTATCCAAATATACTTGGAAAAGAACGGATCTGCCAAAGTCTGGCACTATTTCCTAATTTTGAAATCTATTCCTAGTCTACTGCAGTTCTTTTATTTTTAATTTAAGGGGCATATGAAGAGCAATATAAACTGCAAGCAATTAGAGCAACAGGACTTTAATATTGACAGTATTGTTCTAGTTAAAACAAAGTTCAAGAATTATGGATTCTTCCCATGGCTTCGCTTTACAGAATTAGTCACCTCCTTGCAAGCAGCATCTTATCTGTATAAAAGGAAGAGACCAATCAAAATAGTCTTCACAATCAAACTTAAGAAAATTGTCTAATTAAATATGTGGTAGGAGCATCATCTTATTTTGTTCCAGGCAAATATGTTTATACTAGAGCAGACACTCGTCTGCTCATATGCTGTTGAGTTACTGCTTCTCAGTTATTTTGAGAAATAAGATCTTAATTCCTACAGGTATACAGATATCTAATAGTTATAAGCCTTTCAGAAAATTGTAACTCATGCTTACCAGCTGTAGTAAAATGTTTAAATCTGAAATGAATGCTTTGTACTTTCAATGTAAACAGTTTTTATTAAACGTACAAATAGCTTAGGAATTTTCCCCAAGAATGTGTGCATGCACAAATGCAGTGCTTTATTTTATTTCATGTGAATACAACAGGCCTTTTGAATTCTGTCATATATTGGAATGTCTAGGCATGTTTTTATCTGAAATATTAGAGAAACATTTCTCCTTTTGAAAACCACTAGCTTAATAGCCTTCTCATTTGTTTCTCCCTGCTCAGATGTGTACATATTTTTCCCTAAATACTCAACTAATTTCAGTTTTTGTCATAATTCACTTTGTTATGTTATTACAAAGACTACATTGGCTAGGGCAGTCTACCAGAAGACTTAGCACTGTGATTAAGAGATACCTAAATGCAAAGCCATCTTAATTAACTCACCAGACATCACTGAACCTAGCCTGGTTCTCCCACAGTCACATGCCCAGGGTTAAGAAAGGGGCACTGGACACAGTTTTTCCAGAAGAAGCAAGGAGCTGATTCACAATAGGCAAACATGCATTATGGGTTGCTTTCAGTCACTTTATAGTCATGTGCGTTCATAAATTTTGATATGGTTGTAAGATGCAGACTTTGATGGTACAAAACTCACAGAAGAGCTTTAGATCACTGGAGCAACCACAGGCGAAGTTTATGTTAACAATTTATCAGCTCTCCTCCGTCAAGGAAAATTGTTTTTTAGTGCCCGCC
The DNA here is from genome assembly GCF_009819795.1 of Aythya fuligula. Lineage (NCBI taxonomy): Eukaryota > Metazoa > Chordata > Aves > Anseriformes > Anatidae > Aythya > Aythya fuligula. Next base: position 45,261,454 of record NC_045563.1, read on the forward strand.
TATTAGCAATCACATGCATATTATGAAATTGAGTTTTGGGGAGGACAGCCTGCCATCTGTCTTTTCTGTATTTTTTTCACAATGTATCATGCTAAAGTTAAAACTTTTTGTGCTTCAAAATGGCATAAAATATGAGATGTCTGTAATAGAGATACTTGGGAAGAAGAATAGACTAAATAGAATTGTAAATCTTTATAAACTTTATAAACAGGCAACTCCTGATGCTATACTTTGTTTTAGCTTCAAGTGCCCTCCACATTTTCCACAGACCATAGTACCCACTGTGCTCTTACTTTAGATTGCAGAGTTCCTAAATTGATAACTAATTAACATCTATCTCAAGAGTGTGAGAATGTGGTTATAGGCTGTTTCTGTTTCAGGATTGGCTTGTTTTTTGTTGTTGTTTTGTTGGTTGTGTTGTTGGTTTGTTATGTTGTGTTTTTTTTGTTTGTTTGTTTTTGGTGAAATAGATCTTCAAATGCCTGATGTGGAGAATGAAAAAGATGTGTTCAGTTTCCCTTCTGTGTTCTGATATGCTAAGATTTTATCAATAATATTGTTTTCCTGTAAAAATATCTGCCTCAGAGAAAATCTGCTGTGTAGCTGTCAGGATTACACCTTTCAGAATATGCCTGTGATGATTCTGTTAAATTGATAAAAACAGAACACTCTACTAGTGTTCTGTTTGGAAGGATTGCTGAAAAGAATATTCCCAGGCCCTTTCATGTGTAACAGCACTTGTATGGCAGTACGTTTATTGTGCTATAAATTCCATCACTGATTTTGGCCATTTCAAATTGATTCTGCAGTAACTGTAAGTAATGAACCTTACAGACAGAGCCAAGGAGTAAAAAAAAAAAAAAAAAAAAAAAAGCCAATAAATAAACTTGTGGCTGTAGGAATACAAATTGTAGAGTTCATTTAGCCTCAGTTTATATCAGATCATGCAGCCAATACCCCACAAAGCCAGAAAATACATCCAACAAAATATACAGTGCCATAGCCCGGCTTGCATTGAATTTAGCAGCTAAACCAGACACTCAATTATTCAAAGTGCATTTTTGTACAAAGTGTCCTGTGGATTTCACCTGAGATTTACAGAAGGTTCTTGACATAAGTGGATGACAAAAAAAGGAGAAAAGTTAATAGAAATGACTTATACAGGATAATGAGACAAATCCTGAGCTATTTTACGTTGTAAGGCTATACCAGGCATCCCTGGATTTCACAGGGGTGCAGATCAATATGCAGTGGGCTACTATTAACTCACCAAGTCAAAACATATAAATGTATCTAAGATTTACAAATGCTCCTAGACTATTTCCCTCTCCTTACTGAAAAGTTCTAACTGGTTTATTAAGAATGAAGTGATTTTTTTTTTTTTTCTCAGGGTATCTTTAATGATCCCATATGTTTTAATAGGGAATCTATGTGCTTGGTAAAGCATTTCCATAGGATGATTGTAAAACCTATCAAAAAGATACTATTCTAAGGCATTTGACATTATTTTTGTAGATTCCAATTACATTCTATAGGAATTCACTGATACTGTTTTGTTAAATATTGTATAAATCTCCCATAATCTTAACAGATACCAAGATTACGTAGATTCTTATTTTTCACATAGATCATGGATATAGTCCCACTAAATCCATGGACTGTCCATGTGATTGAAGCATATATGAAATATGTGTAACAATCCTTGCTTGTTACGTAAAGAACTAATTTCAGATTTTTAACTTAAATGCTGAAAAGACTGGAGTTTTCTTCTACGTACTTTTCCCAGCATAACAGGGGAGAGAACCAAGACCATGTTTTATTCTCTGTGCAAAAATAAATAAATGTCTGAGTTGGGTTCCTAGAAGCCCTGAAGCACTTCCATGCATCACAGCTTGCACACTCATGTATCTTAAGGTCTGCATTGAGTGCTGAATTCATTCTTTGTGTCTTCTTGTACCTAACTGTGCAGATTTATCTGAACCTCTGTACTGACTGTGAGAAATATAAAATCCTCATTTTGAGAACAAAATGCTTGAGTCCATTCTAGCCATATATAGGCCACAAAGAAATGCATTGTCTAAGGCATATTCCTTGCCTGTCTATACAAAAAAAAAAATCTATTTTGTCAGTTTATCCAGTTTACAGCAGCAACCTGAATCACACACAGAGGGAAAAAAAGGCACAAAAATTGAGGCTTTCAGTTAAACACCAAATATGGTGAAAGTCATAATAAAATAATGACAGTTGGCAACACTATTTTTTCTGTGCTTTTTTGTGTCACAATGAGAAACACAGTGAGTGAGTCTGAAGTCTTGTGAATAGCCCCTGGTAACCAAGAGCAAAGAAACCTTGCTCATTATCTCTACTTCCCTTCTGAATAAACATTTCAGCCATCGTAAATGAGTGTGACATCAAGGGCAAATGAATGGCTCTCATTCCAGATGAGAAACACTTGACAGCTGAGCAACCTGAAGGTTGTTGTGAAGGTACAAATTCTGTGACCAATGGATGATGGGGCAAGCAGCATTTATTTCAATAGGACCTGATATGTGCATCATACTCTTAAAGGAGAGATTTCCAGTCTTGCAGGGGATGAGTCCTAAGTATTCAAATTGTCTTTTGGTCAAGACTCCAGTGAGTGAAAGACAGAGCTGTCATAATAGCTGTCCTAATTTTTTCTTGTAATTTTATTAAATTACATAGGAAAACTTAGTCAAATATAAAGAAAGGTTCATTGTGGATTGACAGATGGCATGCAACACCCCTACTATATCTCATTTATTAATGTGATTGATGTGGAGGTAATTTCTTTGTAACCTGTTGTTCAAAAAAACGTATTCTAGGAGGTGCTTGAGTAAAAGAAAATTAATCTTTGCATGTTAATGTTGCCAACTTTTGAATTAATTGCATGAGTACAACAATAAATGTTAAGCAACAACAACAACAAAAAGTGAATTAAAAATTACTAAATTGATTCTAAGTGCGGATAAACCAAAAGGCTGCCACAATTCTTCAGTGTAGATTCAAGAACATGAAACTTCCCTCATCAATTTTTGCTTCCCATTTATCCACATCTGGCATTTAAAACAATTCTGTTTTATTATGATTTTTACAAATAAATTGCTATCTATAATCTAGCTTGCTACATTAAATGGCTTATAGAAACAAATCATAAATAGTAGTCCATTTGTAGCTGTCAAGGAGAAGGTCAGAGCATTGCAAAGACCATCCATCTCCAAGTGGAATAGAAGTTTTTTCTTTGAAAGAAAATCACATATCTTGTTTGGACGGACTTCAGCTAGTAGTGACAGTACAGTTTCTTGAAATACCACAAAAAATCTCTCCATAAAATTAAGTGGATTTTGGGTCACAAATCTTTTCCAAAATTGGAGTGAATTGACAATGTGTAATTGAAATGTGAAACACTCATCACTGAATATTTCTTCATAAAATGGATTTGATTGAAAATATGTACCTATATTTGCATGTTCTTCAAACATTTCAGGGGAGGCTTAGGATGGCACTGCAGGCTTGCAGGTCACATGTCTCTTAAAAGTAACTCAAACCTGAGATACAAACATTTATGGCCTATTGCAATCACTGTCATTGAACATACAGTTTGCATGTCTCTATTAATTTATCAGTATTTCAATGCATTTGACAGAATTGTGCAAAATAAGTCTGTATACTCATTCACATTTTATAGAGACAAACTAGGGCTTTGAGGGGTGCACAGTCAGGCAAGAGATTTGTTTCAGCAAGAATGTCTCCTAATATACGTGTTCTTTTTGCATATATTAATTTATAGTGCCTAGTGCAAACAGTAGGCAACATCTTCCTTGCCTCTTTGCACAAGGGTGTTCATAACCTGGAAGACTTTTACAGAAAATAAAAATAGAATTGGTAGATACCCAAATAAATATATGTCAAAGAAGAGTCAAAGTATTGACTTTTTATTGACACAGCTTTCTCAGGGAACTAGCAAGCATGTCTAAGGGGGATTTCCATTTGATATCCAGTATAGCTGGATTTACAGAAGAGGCCAATCACAGTCCCTGAACAAAAGTCTGCAACAAATTGAACTGCCAACAGCAGAGGGGGAGGACAAGTGTTGTTAAGAAGGGAAAAAAAAAAAAAAAAAAAACAAGAGTGGTCATTTTTTTCAGTTTCAGAGGTCACTTATTTTTTTCAAAGATTGTTATCCCTGGGGTCTTTGGTTCTCAGCATATTCATAAATTAAATGAAGACCAAGGCAAACAGGGCAGTTACAGTGCTTATTGGATTGTAAAAATGTAAGTCTAATGTGAACAGCAGCACAAGAACTTCATGATTTTGTGTGAAGGGGGCTATAAAATAGCAGATAAAATTCAGTTCAGGTAAATATAAAGTAATGCACCTGGGAAAAAACAATCCTGGCTGTATATATACAATGATGAGCTCTGAACTAGCTGTTACTGCTCAGAAGAGATAACTTTGAGTTGTAATGTGTAGTCTACGAAAGCAACAGCCCAGTTCTAAGTAGTGGTCAGAAAGAAAACAGAGTGCTAGCAATGGAAAAGGAAAAAAAAAAAAAAGAGAGAGAGAAAATGAAACAGAAAATGCCATTATACCACTGTACAAATCAATGCTGCGTCTTTATCTTGAATACTTGTGCACTTATTATCCCACCTCATCTCAAAGTGAAGATAATATAAAAGCAAAAAAGTGACAACATTGATCAACATTGTGAAACATCTAAAATATACCTAGGAGATTCAGCTTGGAAGAAAGATGACTAAGGAGGCACATGACAGAGAGCATCAGTGTATAGAGAGGGTCAATAGTGTATAATTTTCTGCAGTCTTTCAATATGTAAGGTGCACAACAAAATTAAGTAGTAAATAGCAAACTCAGAACAAGCAAAAGGAGGCATTTACTGGGTCCATAGTGAAACTCAGTGCCAGGGGGCACTCTGAATACAAAAATACCTACCAAAAATACTTACCAAACTAACATAATGCCTTTATCTCAGGATGTCCTGAGAAAATATGCAAGGGAAATGTCATTATATGCTTGCCTAGTCTGATACTCTCCCTTAGTCAGCTGTTATTGGCCATTCCATGAGACGATGCTGACCTTTGGTTTGACCTGCTACAACTGCATGTAAGGACACACAGTTGCTTCTCTAGAAGGGCTGTCATGGTGTGACTTAACCTTCCCCTACAGCCAGGCACTGTAAAGACATTTTAGCACTTGGGGCTTGCTGTTTGAATGCCAGCTATTTTCTTTATCAGTACCTTACGAGACCTTTTAAAAATTGTTTAAATATAATGCTGAGCACATTCAGAGAACTACTGAGGTTAGATGTTGGCAGACAGGTCAGAGAATTTTTGTATCCCATCCTCTACAACCACCTGAAAGGAAGTAGTGGGAAGCTGGGCTCGGCCTCTCAGATAAATAACAATAGAACTAGAGGGGAGTTGCACCAGTTGCACCAGGGGAGGTTTAGGTTGGAAATTAGGAGACATTTCTTCTCAGAAAGAGTAGTCAGGCACTGGAATGGGTTTCCCAAGAGAAGTGGTAGAGTCACCATCCCTGGGAGTGTTTAAGGAAAGGTTGGACGTGTTGTTTAGTGACATGGCTTAGGGGGTGATAGTGGTGGTAGGGTGATGGTTGGACCAGATGATCTTGGAGGTATTTTCCAACCTTAATGATTCTGTGATTCTATGTTCATTCCTTTTCACTGTTTGGATGTGGAGGCATTACTGGCCACCTGTAGCAGCTTTTCTGAGATACACACTTATATTTTTTGAAAAATCAGTTCATATACTTTGCTATGTTTTCTCCTTATAAACTGAAAATATAGAGTTTAAATTCATACATGTCATTTATGGTAGAAGGAAAGCACATTCATAACTAGGAAAAATTCACCGTTTTTGCCAATCTCTACCTTTGCTTTCATTGCAGTCGTGGCATTTTGCAGTAAAGATCTTCCAGGAAAACTTGTGTGTTTGTACACAGCAAGTGAAAAGTGTGCCATGCTAGGAGAAACCATACAAGCAGTGCAGTAAACAAAATGGTTGTGCTTGCCTGCATAAGAGCCTGTAACAGATACCATTAACACAAGCAGAGGAAACTTGGTGTTAATGAAGTTCCCATAGTAGTTCTCAACATTTTTCATAGTGTGTCCCTGCTTTCCTGTGGCTGAAGCCCAGATCTTTCCTACTATTTAGCCATAAAATAAAGAGCACTGAATATGCCTTTTCTTGACTATCTTCATAATGCATTCTGGGCTTGCAACCCTAGGTGAAGAGCTCAAGTAAAACATAAACAGTACTGTCTTAATCAAGGCTAAGCTTGGGAATCCATTTCTTTCTTTACAAACAACAGCATTTTCTTTTTTTTTTCTTTTTTCTTTTTCTTTTTTTTTTTTTTCTGTGTGTGTGTAAAAAAATGCATTAATATCAGATATTTTGTTTTATCTAGACCTTGCTCACTGTGCAGAGAATCACCTAAGGTAATTGTTGGGTTGCTAAGAACTACATCAAAAAATGTGTGTGTGTGTGTGGGGGGGGGGGAAACACCTTTATTTCTCTCTCCAAAGATTGAAATAAAGACACTACATCTGAAGAATATTTATTATTGGCTATCTTTAATGCAACAAGACTTGGTTGTCCTGGCATAAAGGATTCAGGCTAACTTTTTAAAAAAAACTTTCCAGCTTCTCTGTTGCAAAATGATGTAGCTAGTTCCCACTACCCGCAGATACTCCAATAAACTATGTTGGAACTGATGCAACAAAAGTCCTTTCTCAAGTTTATTTTTTACTGCTCACAGTAGCACCAGAATTCTGGAATAGCAAGCTCCAGGAGTTTGCTCATGGGCAGGGTTGACAATTCCTCTATTACACCCAGCACACTTCAATAACTAAATGCTTTCAACTTTCTTTAAATGGTATTAAGGAAAAAATATCCTCAAGGCATTATTTTTAAAGGGGACTTCAAACATTCTATGAGAAGAAAAAAAAAAAATGCAACACATTTGAACACCAAGGGACTTTGCAGTAGAAAATCTGTTAAAAGTGGAGCTATCTTTTGAATTTCAGGGTTAAATAAGTATTGGTCATAAATCAGGGAAACAGACTACCAAAATTTCTGATGCATTCCAGATTTCTTGTGTAGATCAGTGGTAGCCAGATTCTAATAGATCATTTAGAAATATAAGTTAGTCACATGAGCTAGCTTTAGAATTAACTATGTTTCATTTATTCCTCTGAATTCAATATACAAAATCGATTATAACATTTGCTAGGAGTATAAGAAAATCCCAGGTTCTTAATCTTTTTTACTATATAGACTTAATTCTGCAATAACTCAATATTAGATATTACAGAGTTTATATTTAAAAGCAGCTGTGAAGTAAGCAGATGTGCAAGCGTAAATCTGCTCATCTTGAATCCTGCAAATGGTCTGCTCTGGAGGTCATATCAAAGAGATTCTTTTTCCAGCTTAAACCTGTCTTTTCTAAATAGATCTCAACCTGATCTCATTTAATGCATTGATGTCTGGTTTCTTAGTCATTATATTTGCTGTATTACATATCAAAAGGACTCTTGAGAAATTCCCCCGAATTGATAATTCTAATTTCTTATGTATAGCTACTCTCTATTCACTCTGAGGACAGCTCTATTGTATGCTAAACCACGAATTGTAAAAATTGATCCCTTTGTATGTAGGTTTGTATTAAATTGAGATACTTTATTTTCTCCTGTTTGTTGCCACACATGGGTTCCTGGTGTCAGTTTGTATTTGGCTGTTTGAGCATATTAAAGTTTTGCTGGTGCTTATGATGTTCTTGCCAAGAGCGCTCTTGCAGCAATCTGCACTAGAACAGTCTTTGTGCCAATTACTTCAAAAAGTATTCTGTTATAAAAACAATTTTTATGGCTACTTTTTCAGGTTGCAGTGTGGTGATTTCATTCAGTTTCTTCTTTTTCCGTTTCTTAAGCTGACCTTCTTCAAATGCTTGTAAGTTTCGGATTATGAAAAAATAATGCACCGTTGATAGATTGAGTTGTTAATAAGAGATCTTAAAAAGGAAAAGGGTTCAAAGGTATTAAAATAAAACCTGACATGTTGAATTACTAACACTGCATATATTTAAAAAATACTATTTATCAGTAAAATGTATGGAGTGCCTATTGAGAAGGCTGATTATGAAAATGCAGTTGTATAAGGCAAAATAAATGAAAAATTACAACGTATAATTACTCAACATGCTGTTTGCGTTGCTTATGCTATAAGGCTGATTTCAGGAGTGTTGGCTTTGCATTAGCATTTTCTCTTTAGTTTAGAGAAAAAGGGGTTGCTGATATGTTCCAATTCATAAAAAATCACAACACAGGAAAAATAGGAACAATAATAACAATATTTTAAAATACATGTATGCTTTTGAATGGAGGGTCTCAGTCATGCAACTTTTACTGCTACAGTGAATGTCAGTGCAAAGCTGGGCCTCAGAGTGCGGGCCTAAGAGCCGTCATGTTGATAAAGACGTGTCAGTATACAGTGCAGGACAGTGTGCTATGTTGTACTAAATAATTGCTCCTAATATATTACCCTAAATAATAAAATGGAAGTGTTCTTATGGAACAGAATGAAAAATCAGCCATAAATTAAGGATTTAACAGTGTTGATCTAATGCTATCTAAAATGCAGATATATTTTTTATTAATTATTCTTGAGCAACCTCTGGTCTACTGGTCTTTTTCTAGACTGTTACAATTTGATGACTCTTGAAAAACAATCTATTGAACACTCTTGAAGATATGTGTTTTTTGTGTGTGTGTGTGTATGTGTTGCTTTTTTAATGACAGCTTTATGAGTTGTATCTCATACAGCAGTCTTCCATTACTTGCACAAAGTTGCAATTTATTCCTTAGATAACCCTAACCTAGCCATTTCCATATCAGTGAGTTTCATATGATAGGTGTAAGATGAGCAGTGTCAGGTTCTTCTTTTGACTTCAGTCATTTAGAGAGTTAGAAAGTGGTCCCCATCCCCTTCCTTGTAGCTTGTTATCTAGCAAGAAACAAGTGGGAGATAAGACCTTGTGTGCCTTGAGGTTGAGGACGATTTGGAATTAGACATCCAAGCAGCTTTTCACATGATTTCTCAAAACACTAACTTTTGCGCAGATCAGCTCTTCCCTATGGTGTACATGAATGAAAGTGACTCTGGCTATTATGCTTGCTACTGAACTCAATAGTTCTCATATGCAATAAATAGTGCTCTACTTGGGTCCCTTTTGATACTGAGCAAGAGCTGTGAACTAAGCCTGCCAAGCCAGGGTGTTTCTCATGTGATGCTTGTCTTTAAGCATCAAATGAGTTTGAGGTCTCATAAGGATACATTTTTAAACCCCTTAGGATTAGCCTAAATTCTGCCTCTGACTGTTTTAAGCAATGAAATAGCTTTTGAATCATATTATTTGGAGAGAGTGATATTGGGGGAAAAAGGGGAAAAGCCAAGAGTGTCTCCAAAAACTAGTATTGACTTTTTAACAATAAAATACATCCTGAGACCAAATATGCTGTTTAAATGTAAATACCATTTCCATTTCCAGACTGTCTTTTGCAGGTGTATTTGAGGGGATTTGAAATGTACTTGCAGATGGAAAAGAGGCTATTGACCTTGAAACTATGTATGTGTTAGGAATAATGTTCACCCTCCTTGAAATCAGACTTGCATTCTTTGAAAGGGTGCTCAAGACCACAACTCTTAACAGAGGTTCAGGTAGTTTTCAGTGCATAACTGAATTAAGACTGACTGCATTTTACTTGCAAAGATGTTTCTAGGGATTCAGAGATTACTGCCTAGCCTCTTTTTCTTAGCCACCTTGGTTCAGAATGACTCACTCACAGCTGCACTAACTGCTATTTTCCTTTGTTCTACAAGCACTTCTTAAAGGATAAAACTGAAGCAGCAAACTTCTGAACCAAATAAGAGTTGAGAACATTTACTGTAAGTAGACATGTTATTCTGCTATGGCACCCAAAAAGGTAGGTGATACAAAGCTGGAGATGGGTGATGTTAACAAGGAGAAAAACGATATGATGGTTAGAGAGGAAAAGAGACAGTCGTACAACAGGAGCACACATCTACAAACTGCAAATACAGTGTGTTCACTATGTAGTCAGCAGTAGGTCTAAGTAAGGGATATGCAAGTATTACTGGAATTGTAAACACAAGATCTTACTGGATCTCTTCAAGCCCAACTGCTGCTGAATGATAAGGATAGGCAAGTTACATATTTTTCTAAAGCTTTCCTGATGACTGGGAGAGCAAGCTTTGGTTTCAGTGAGGACGAGACAGCAGGACCCCAGAAGTAAATGGCTTCTGACCATGAGGAAACATAAGCAAATAGAAATGCTGCGTTACAGTGGGGTACATGGAGAAAACATGACAACATTGATGGATAAAGAAACCTTTACTAAAGTTTTGGTTGAGAGTCATGGATATACTTTGATGTTAGAAAAGGAGAATTTTTAGGATATCACTGTTTGAACTGCAAATATAACACTGGACTCTGTTTTCTTTGGGAAGTTCAGAGGAAAGCCTGCTTCCAAATGTCCAGTCTTTGCTTGGAAATGACCTGAATTCATTTATCTTGTGGAGCATTAAAACATGTCTTGCTAGTGTCACAGGCAGGTTTTGAGATGTGTTCATGTATCTGAGTAAATGAGTACACAGCTCTTCAAAGTACTAATGTAAGAACATGGCTATAGCTTGTAAGATATTTCTTCAGCCAATTTTAGCAGTTGAAATTAAGTGCATTTTAAAGATTTAGGTGTTGATTTTGGAAAGATACAATAACACCTTTGAGAGACCAAAACAAATATATAAACTCTTGTGAATCACAGTTGTTTTTGTAAAGGGGGATAAATGTATCTGTGAGTTGTTATAAGACAGCTGAATAAATATCCAGACCCATAAACTAAATTAGTGTGTTTTCATACATGACCATCTTGTCAAAATTTAAGCTATAATTTTAAGGCTTCAAACTTAATCTCTCATAAGAGAAATGAACGGGAAGGAGCAATTCTGCAAGTGCTGTGGTTTCAGTGCTATAGTAAATTGGCATAGTGATTTACACAGAGAACAAAAGAAATAGTTTAGAAATTTCTTTCTAATGGAAGTTTAACTTTTGAAGAGCACAGAGACATCTGAAAGATAAAATTCACAGATTTTCCATGCTTGCAGCTTTTTATTGCCTCTGGTAATACATGTCCTTCCTCTTACATCACATGTATATGAAAAAAATAGCTGTAATATTTAAAGATGCCTTTTGACAAAGAAAATATTTCCATCTCTAGAGGTGAGATTTGGCTTTAAAGAATGATGAGCAGGTTCCAGATGTGTTTTTCAAGTGCTGGGCTTTCCTTTCCTTAAGTATTGACAGAGGGAAGGTTTTATCAAGGTCTTTGTGATGTGCTTGTTTATAATGAGAAGACATTAGTAGAGCACATCTAAGTGCTTATTGCTAACAGATGACTAAAGAGAGCATATGGCAGGGAAAAGAAATATATATTTGTCCAAGCAATGTGGCTTGTTAACACTCCCACACTCATCATAAACTGTGTTTATATGTACTTACAATATTTTGCAAATCCCTTTTCTAATCAGCTAAAAATAAAAGCCAAATAATGATTTTTATCCAATATTGGAATGTCAGGGAAAGTTGATTTAACATTTTTTAACAAAGCAATTAAACCCTACAGAAGAATTTTAGAGTATTTGTTTTGCTTCAGTCTGACATTTTTACAGCAGGGTATGTGTTGTACTCATTTCACAGGGTTAACAGTTTTATTGTTGCAGAATGTTTTTTGTTTCACCCACCTGTCTATCCAAATACAAATATTATACAACTAGGTTATTTTACAAGCAATAGTACAAGTTGGAATGATCTATGTCAAAGCCTGGTCTAGATCAGGTCACAAACTTTGTTGTAATCACAACATTTCCGTCTGTTTCTATATGATGAAATTGTTAAGGAAGTTACAACAAATGCCAGTAAACAATTTGTAAGGAAAAAAAAAAAAAAAAAAAAGTCTCTGAACTGTTAAGTCAGTCCAGCTCCCATTAAATTTAAAAAAAAAAAAAAAAAAAAAAAGAGTCTTCCTACTAATTTCAGTGCACCTTGTTAATTTAGCGGGTGCGCAGAGAAATACTGGAGACATTTGTACAGCTCTTCACATACAAAGTTTCTTAATATCCCTTTGGTCAAGAATATAGCATTAACCCACTTTTATATTATGGACAGAATATGGTAGCACCATCTTCTCTTACTGTGATATCTAAATGTAATAATCTATTTCTGTATTATTACTAGGAAAAAAAAAGACAATTATAGTTTAAACACAAATTTGGATTGTTCAGTGGTAAGCACTTATACATTAAACTGCAAGGGAAAGCTGCATTTTCTTTTTTTTTTTTTTTTCTTTTTTTTTTTTTTTTTCTGCTTTTCAGAATATTCCTAGCAAATTTTTGTTAAATATTTACATCTGCATCCAAGTACTGGCCTTCATAAAACAGTTTATGCTTGCAATTTAACTTCATTAAAGCCATAATACTGCTTTAGGATATGATAGACTATTGCTGTGGGATTGAATTATAAAGAGATTTATTTTAGCTCCTGGTGATAATTGACCCTATAATTCCTATCACCCCTAATCCCAGTTCAAATGAACCAATGTTAAAAGTGGCAATACTCACAATGTAGACAAGGTCATGACAGCTAGAATTGTTTTTTACTACCAATTAGATTTCCCACTTGGTGAGTTTGACTAATGTTGTCATAGAAAGGGACTTCTGGCATGGAAATACAGTTTCTTTAGGGACACACGGGCACTGGAACTGAAGGGCAGTTTGTTGAACATTTCCCAGTGTACAGAATCAGAATGCAGTTGAGTGCTGACCCCTAAAATTTGAATTCACATGGGGATTTAGAACATGTCTTGATCCATAAAAGAGCTAGGAACAAGCTTAAAAATTTGAATCTGGAAGCAAACTCTCTTGAAATTCAACAATGTTCAAATATAGCGTGCGTAGCAGGTTTGGAACCATCTCTTGAGATAATACTATGTCTAAGGTGTATTTCAGATGAGGAATCAAAAAAATAAATAAATAGAGTTTTGATTGATCAGAAACTTGTTCAAAAATAAATTATGCTGATATTTAGCTGCAAATGACATAGAGGTTTCAAAAAATACGATGAAGAGATAAATGGATTTTAAGTATGATATATCTTAAAAATTCCCCCAAGTCATAGTGCCAACTTCAAACATATTAGCATACGGAGTTTTATGAAAAAACAACTGAACAACAATACTTTTGCATAGCACGTTCAGCATAAGATTATTTTTCACATTATTACTCGTTATCCATCAGCATTTTTCCAAGCGTTTGCAGATTTGAGTATTTGCAGTAAGCTGAAGCTGCGTGATAAAATGAGACAGATAATGATAAAAAGCATATGTACATGCAAGCCTAGCTAGAAGGAGCAAAATACACTATTACTGCCCCTCCTGTGAAGTTAATCCTATTTCTTTTAGCTATTTCTTCATTAGTTAATGAGGTCTAGGGAAAAAAATAATAATAATAAAATAAAAAAGTGTGTTTGAAATGGTGTTTTTGCATCCTTGCCTTTAGGTACTTCTTCAAATATTCATAGAATAGTTTGCTAATAGTTTGCTCTTGGAAGGTGCATTAAGTGTGAGTTTAAATAATAATTACTTCCAACGTGGGTGGTCAGAAACCTGCAAGTGAAATGGACAACAGATAAGCACTTTTCTTATTCTGATCCACCACACTGGCAGGAGCCAAAAAGTAGAATAGTGGAGAAAGGAGATGTTTTAATAATTAAGGTGGTGGGTGGAGCAGTGGGGTCACTTCAAGACTTAGATCACAGATCTGCTAGCATGGATTAGATTTGAATTTGGATGCACTATGTAGTTTTCAGTCTTATTAATGGAAAAGTTTCTTCTCTCTCACTTTCTATTAACTATCAGTCTCATCAAAAGTAAGCAAAGGGCTTGGCTGCTGTCTTTGTGAGTTGAGTATCAGTGGACATGTAACTACATCCCGTCTCTGTCACCTCCACCAGTAACAAGCAACATAACTGTAGACCTCTGAGTACCAACTCTGGGATCACAGTGAAAGTGTGATCCTAGTGATGGGTAAGCCTGTTTTTTGTGTTGATGCTGGAACACACTCTGAGCATGAAAATCTGAGAAAGCCTCCAACTTACTTTGGAGTTCTTATGACTCTCTTATGCATGAGTGCAGGAACTGCAATTTCCATTTTCAGTTTGATAGCTGGCTGCTTTTATTATTGGTCCTTTTATTTTATTGTAAAAACAACTCCCTCTCCCTTTTTTTTTTTTTTTTTTTTTCCACAGTAGAACTCCTGAAGGAGTGAAGCTGGAATGGTGGGGTTATTCTTTATGTGGAGTTTCAACTTATTCCATTTCAGGCAGCGTTCTTAGACTTTCACTCTCCAGGAGTACAACTGGATCTCCTGGGCATCTTCTGGCGTTATCTTGTGAATAGGGAGAGAGACCATCAGCACCTCAATACATATATAGTGCATTAAGCAAAGACATATTTCTACCAACTCTTTAAAACCTTGTCGTAGATGCATGAAGACCATGCGGCAAAACAATTTGATCACTTGTACACTGTTGCTTCTCATATTGCCAACCATAAAGAAGTAAATCAAGACTGTGAGCAGTGTCCATGCTGTTAGGTGACTAGCAATTCAATTAAATCCATTCTGGAAAAGTTTCAAAACTGCTGATCATTTTGTCTCTGAATGTTAGGAAATTAATGCTTCCTTTCTACCTTCATTATTTCAATTTTATCCCCTTCTCTCTTTCCTTTCGTTGGATTTCTAGTGTGTTTTTTGTTTGTTTGTTTGTTTGTTTTTTGTTTGTTTTGTTTGTTTGTTTGTTTTTTAATTATTATTTTCTCTTTCTGTAACAACCATCAAAACAAAAATCAATAGCACAGGAGTTCTGAGCTTTTATTTAATCAATGTGAACCATTTGCCTGTTATGTTCTTGTCTTCTTTTTTGTCATGAGAACATGTAGACAGCCAATATTAATAAGCTAGCACTAGCACTGGCAGTTAATTATCACAATTTTTGGCTGTAATAAGTGCTCTGTAGGGTATAGTAATGTTACCCTTTAAAAGAAACTGATATCACAGTTGCATCCAGAATTCACTGGGGTTTCTTTTACTGTTTTTATTTTCCAGGTGATTCATATAACAGGCCGCTTACGTCTGAGAGTGTCACTGTCTCATGGACGGACAGTACCCAGCCAAATCATGGGACTTGTTGTCGTTGCTCATGCTTTACCACCTCCTACAATTAATGAAGTCAGGATTGACTGCCACATGTTTGTCACTCGTGTGAATATGGACCTCAATATCATTTACTGTGAAAATAGGTACAGCTTTTAGCTCCTTTTTTTCTTTGCTTTAGCTGCGTGTATTCTTTATTCTATTGGCTTGGTAAAGAGTTTTGAAATTTGTGACTCCTGCAATGTCATCCTGGTGTTGTATGAGAGCACTGGATTCACTCTCACTGTCATCACCTTCAGTACCTTGCATTCTTAGAGGATAAAGAATAATTTGAAACCATAATTTGCAGGACATGTTGCTGAAACAGGGAAGGATAGATCAGGAAAGCTTCCTCTAAGTTTTCTTTGCTTTTTACAATCTTCCATTGTCCCTATCAGAGGCATGATTCAGGGCTAGACTTCTGGTCTGACTTGTATGGCTTTCTTTATGCTCCCCTGACCTCCCCTCCACAAGTCTTGCTCCCTGAAGTTTTCTGGTTTTGAACAAATTTTCAGATTACAACACATTGTGCTTAGTGTTTAATGGAACAGAAGCACAGATGGCCTAGATAGTAAGCTAGAGAGGTGGGATCTGTTGCTGCTAAGAGTTGGGAAAACTGTAGAATAAACTTGTTTAAGGGCATGTTGGGACAGGCAGCAGTGAAATGGGAACAGGTGATGAGGAGTTGTTTGGGGAAGGCTATGTTTGATGTGATAGAGGTGAGTGATCTAGGAAGGCACAAGACAGGATTTAACTTCAGCTGTCTGCTGCCTGTGGTGAGGGCACCAGGACCAGTGGGCGCTCCCCATGCGGGTCTATCAGGGCAGGGCCTAGCAGCCAGGCCTGTCCCACTAGGAGTGTGGCACTGGCGCAGCCCCAGGTCTATGCACCTCACTGTGAACAGGGTCAGGCCGAGACCAGGCCAGGACATGGGCACAGGGTTGGTCTGGGGTCAGTGGGACCCATGGCCAGGCAGGGCAGGGCTGTGGAGAGCTGGAGCCAGGCCCTGCTGCAGCCTCTCTGGGCTGATGTGGGGACCTGAGTCTGGCAAGGGTGGGGGAAACCCCAAAGGGCCTGGTCAAGACTTTCAATGCTTATTGGTGCCCTCAGGGCCCTGAGAAAAAAAAAAATAAAAATAAAAAAATCTACAAAATAGGTATATAGAGCAGAGTGAAGAGATCTGAGAATGAAAATAAGGAAGTCTGGGTCTGTTAATGGAAGTCTGAGATACGGGAGAAAGATTGGAAAAGAAGAATGTAATGCAGCCAAAAACATTGGGTCATGAAGACCTCTCATCTAAAACTAGAACAAGATGACTCAGGCACACATTTCCTGTGACAGCATCCACAGCATATTATGAATTAATAGTTAAAGCTCTTTGGTATGCACAATAATGGAATACCTCTGTTCAGGATAGCACATCAACATAAACTCAAATGCTTTGTCAAATCAGGGCCTTACACAATTTAAAATAATCTTGGGTTTCAATTATGAGGTTATCTTTGCTGTTATGTTGCTAAACAGCCACAATAATATTAGTAATAATATTACTTGGCTATTAAAGAGAACACTGTCTGCGTATTTTCTAAAAGAGAATATAATTGGAGAAGTTTGGAGAAATTGAGACATAGAAAGTGATTTGGACAAAGTCACAGAGAAAGCTGATAACAGTATTAAAGTCTGGGCTGGCTTTTTGCCTGTGATTCTACCCAATGAGCTTCTAGATTCTGTATAATCTGGCTGCTGGTGAAAGAGCTCAGGAGTTTAGCAGTAGCATCTAGAAGAAACCTTTAGCCTTAGTCTTTGATTTGACTGTGACCTACTCTGTTAGTAACGGAAAACTGCTTCTACTGCAGAGCTCATCAGTGGACTCTGTAAAATGAGTTGCTGGTATCTGTCCAGTTCCTAATTAACACATTCCTTTTAACAAAATCACCTGCACTTACTGTTACCTTTGCTGGCAAACTCAACAAAAAAATGCCAGGAATGAAATGAATGTGAAAAATGAACTATTTCATCAAGTCAGGTGTGGTATGAATTTTTGGACTGCGTTAGAAAGATTTACACTTTCTCTGATGTTAGTTTGGTATTTTTATGAACCCTATATTGTGTATGTTTTTTTTTTTTTAATGAAACATTGTTCTCAAAGTTTTCCTTTACTGTCATGTAGCGATAAAACTATATAATTGATGACTTGAGAAAGTCATCACTGAAAAACCTAAGGTGCATCAGACATGGAGTTTTGTTTGGTAATAACATAGAAAGAGTAGATAATGTGGTATACTCTGGTAAGTTAGCTGACTTATACAAGAAAACATTGAGCTTAATAATGTTTTTCATTAGTTAAAATAAAGACATCATAAAGTCACTTCCCTGTCCGTGATGGATTTTACCTGCTATGGTAGCATAGAATGCATACAATGGTACTTGAATTTATCTTAAAATAGTTATATTTTAAGCCATGGTGGTAACATTATTAAAATTATAAAAGGAATTTCAAATAGTAGAAACTCTTCTGCCAGGGCTGAGAGGTGAACGTTAGCTCACTGAGGCAGCAGGGTTTCCACTGATGGAAAAGAGTGTTAGATTAACAGGTCTTGGATTTCATAGCAGGTACAAAGTAGAATAAGGCTATTAAAGCTGGAGGAATGGAAAGGGCAAAAGAAGGGAAAGAAGTAACTGAACAGCTGATGTGAAGCTGTCAGATGAATTATCTGGGCATCTGCCAAGGCCATTCTCCAAGTCAGGGAAGTTGGGATCTCTCTTCTGGGGCTATAGAAAAGGAGCTTAAGTATCCTGTCCTGAATATATGGGCTTGACTCATGGCGCCTGGGGGCAGCAGGGAAATTCTTTGTGGTGCAACAGTAAAGCAAGTGCAACACTGATGAAAATAGAGAAAAATAGATCCATGCTGGGGAAGCTGTAAGCACTATTTATGGAGCAATGGGGAGTTACTGGCAGCCACCAGGAGTAAGGAGCAGAAGCCATGCTACTTAACTGAAATAAATGCTCACAGTGGACCATTGGATCAGCAGGGGTGAGATCAATAGTACTTCTAGTTTTCCAAGTGGTTGCCTGCTTGCAACAGCAGGGAGCAGGAATGACATTACTCAAGTCTTTGGGTGCATCTTGTTACTTTCCTCTGAATGAAGAGATCTACATCAGAATCCAGAACTCGGTGCAGGAACTACTCAACAGTTAGCTTCCCTTTGAGACAAGATCAGTTAGCACACTGGTGCTTGCTATCAATTAATATTTTGTTCTTCAACTATGAAAAAAAATGGAAACCAAAATAAAGAGACTGCTGCTAGAGCACAGCATCAGTCTCTGTGTTTTCAGTGTCAACTGTTAGTGATTAGAGACCATCTAGGGAGAGGCTGTAGCCCAGTTTAACGTGGACGTCTATAGCCATATCTACTAATACATGCCCAAAAAGAAATAATCCACTCTGTATCCTAAATGCAAGGGGTTTGGCCATTTGGTCATGACAATGGTTGACAGCAGTTCCTTAAGATGTGCAGAATCTTGCATAGAGAGCTTCAAGCTTACGAGGCTCTGCACAATTTGTTTCTTACTAAGCAAAGCACATATCCCTATCTTTAAATTTCAATTACATTAATAGTCCTGTAAGTCATTGGAACCACTGATCTGCCTGTGCTTATGTTTTGCAGGATCAGGTCTGTCTATTCAGCAGACCCAAATTCCTACTGATCAACCTGTTGCTTTATTTTGTCAGAGGGCTTAGGATCTGTCTCACAACTAGTGCTCTAAGATACATTATGTTTCTTTCTTTTCTCCCTGTGAACAATCAGTTTTTCCATCTTTGATATACACATGAGTGTCCTATTTGATGCAGTTTCTTTTCCTTCTTTTGGTGTCGTGGCTTATATCATCACTTATATCTTCATATTCTCCTGTTTTTTCTTCCAATTTTTTTTTTTTTAAATCTAAAAACACCCTTTGTCCTTCTTATGTCTGTTTTGAACAGCTGTTTATTAATATTATTCTTAAATTTAAGTGTTTGTGAATCTGCTTCCACAGTTGCCTGGCTTTGTTCACTTTAAAGTGAACTTTCACTGTAAAGGCTTTGCACAAACATGCTGCAACAGAGAAACAAAATAAAGCTGCATCAAATTTACCACAGCGAAGAGCAGAATGATCATCTTCCCTGCAGACTATAGCACCCACAGCCTGGGTGCATCACAGGGCCGTGGCTGTGCCACTGCATAACCTGCTTCTCCCCTTTCACAGCACAACTGCTTCCATTCTCCTAGCTCTCCATACCTGTGCTGCTATCTCACAAAAATGTGACAGTTCAAGCTGCCATATCCTTCTCTCCCCAAAACCACTGGAACAATCACACAAGGACAGAGCTTCTGTCCGCCAGGAGATTGCCCATTTGTACTGGGCTGGGCAGGGGGGCGTTTCTTCTCCCTGATCTTAAAGCAGAGCCACCTCCTCAGGCAAAGAGGCAGCAAACTGTGCCAGTGAGGAGTGTAGAGATGGGAGGGGGAGAGGCTTGAGTTCTGGTTCCTGTTCCAGGTACTGTTTACACACTTAGTTTAGTATAAATATATATTTATATATATACAGTCCCAGGGACAGTAACCTTTAATTCTCAGGCTCTGTTCCCTCTGATGAGGTTTCTTATTACTGGTCAGAGATCCCAGGTCTTTTGTTGACCAGCCCCTAATTCACTATGCAAATAAAATGGAGTAACTTAGCAGGAGGCCTACTACCATCATTCCAGACATCTCTGTCTGGTAAATAGTGTCCTCTCCAAGAAGGCAGAAGAGATGCATTTCAGCTCTGGTTTGTGCTAAACATTAGATGGATGTCCCTGGATGCATATCTCACATCTGGTTAAGTGCTAGAACTACTAGGCATGAAAAGTGCACATCCTTTATCATGCTCTGTCATGAAAGTGGGACAAGGCTGTTGTGTTTTGCACCATACTTGATTTGACAATTCTTGCTAGTATATCTGAGTCCACCTGCTCCATCGGTGATGTTTCTGGGGGGGAGTTTAATTGGACAAGTGCTGCTGTAGTGCTATCTAATACCTCCTTCCTCCTTCTTCAGTCTTCCTTGTCTTTGTGTTCTCTCTGTCTGAGACCGTTTAGCTAGTCAGTCCCTCACCACCACTGCCTGCTGGGAGCCTCTCAGACCTATGTGGTCCAGTTCCTCACTGGCCTGCACTCTGGATCACACTCCTGCTGTTTCAGCTGCCTGCTTCCATCAAGATGTTTGGAGTTCCTTACAACTCTGTTAAATGGATGGCTGTTATGTCTTATGACTGCAAAGGGAGCTTAACCCCAATCATTACAGCATATTTTAAAACCTAAAATAACATTCCATTTCTAGAAAACAGACGTACTTTTAAATGCTGTTGTGAGCAAGGTATTTTTCAATTGTTTTATTTTCCATACTGCGTTTAAGGATTTTGACATCTTGACACTAAATGACAAAAGTTTACATGCACATACACACATGTACACAGGCAGAGGCACACACACATACACACAAAGTTCTGCAGAATAGATTTTAAAGTCTCTATGTGCAATGAACAACAAAGTCCCAGTTGAAAGGGCCCAGAGTGAAAGCTGAGTTCCCAAATGAATTAGACTAAAAAAGATAACACCCTGAGGCATCTGTATGTCTCAGCATTTAAATTATATCCCTTGAAATATCAGTTTGGACTTGGTGCCAAGAAATGGTTGAAGAGCTTTTTCATGCATATACCCAATAGAAGACCAATCTGTTGAAATGAAATGTGTCTCTAATCATTTGGTATAAATGTAACATGTTTTTACTTTATTATGTAACCTTGAATAGTTCTGGTCTTTTAATGAGGATTTGGGATTGTTACAAATGCTTTACAATTTCATGGAATTGTCTTGGTTTTATGCTGTGGGAAGAATATGCACTAAAATTTAACTTTCCACTTATTTAATGGATTACATGATTTCAAGGTTTCTTTAAAAACTTTTCTTTATTTGTTTTAAGGCTGTGTCTTGTTTGTACAGATATTGCATTCAAATTGATGGTTGAGCCTTCACAAAATTCCTATAGGGGTGAAAAACTGTTTTGCAGATTTCACTTTCTGAGTCACTTGACAATTATTGTATTCTTTTCCTTCTTGAATTATAGGTTGTATTTTTTCCTTTTTAGGATTAGTGATTACATGGATCTGACCCCTGTAGATATTGTAGGAAAGAGATGCTATCACTTCATTCATGCTGAAGATGTGGAAGGCATCAGGCATAGTCACTTAGACTGTAAGTACTTCTATTTTTATCAAAATAATCTGGTACAACACCAGATTGTTCCTCAGCTATTATTTATATTTCATGACTGGGGGTCTCCATCTTGCAGCTACTTTTTTTTTTTTTTTTTTTTTTTTTTTTAATCACAGGGTTTCATAGAGGGTGGCTCAAACATAAGTTTCCATATCACTTATTTTCAAATCTTTCTATAGACATATAACATTGTTCATGTACATGGGAATAAAAAATTATATTTGTATTACTGGAGTTTCCAGGTTTCCAGCAGCTGTTCATTTACATGTGTTGTGCATTATTTTAATCCCTCAAAGAAGTATTGCTTAGGTGAAATACTCCCTCTCTAGCACAGAAAATGAACTCCTCTCATTGTTTTTAATTTCTGATTCATAACATGGAAGTCAAAAACCACAGCATATTTGGGATATCACCAAGTTGTTCAGTATAGAACTGAGAAGTTGTTCAGTATAGAACTGAGCTACAGCTCCACCAGTGTTTTAACCACCCAGTGCCTTTACATTTAAATGGCCCCCATGCCTGTAGCATCTAAGCCCCTATGATTTGCACACTGGTAGTATCTGTTTGGGATGTGCATAAAAGAAGTACAAAAATGTTACAAGAAACAAACCTTACAAGAAAGGGTGTGCACATCTGTGTATGGGGGAAGGGAGGTTCAGAGTGATTCCTTGCAATTAAACTCTTTGTATTCCTCTTATTAAAAGCCATAGGGCCTAATTCTTTTCTTGTTGAGATCTGTTGACTTCAGTGATGGTGCTCCTGATTTACCCTGGTACGAAAAGAGACTTAGGCCCATAATCTCTAATTTATCTGTGCCTGCAGTGAAGCCAGATAATTCTTTGGAAGTTTCAGTGCCTGACTGCATTTATGATTGACTGGTGTGTTTTTCTCAACATAAAAAACTATCCACAACTGGATAGTGGGATTTACAGAGTCCCAGATTTGAATAGAACTGGATAGTGGGACTTACAGAGTCCCAGATTTGAATAGCTGTGCTCCCCAAACATCTTTATAATGGCAGTGTATAGAATTTAGAGAATCCCAGCACTGTGTCCTGTTAGCATTTACTAATAAAAGGTTAGCAACCAAAATCCAGCCACCTTTAATTAGTTCTTGGACAAAAATACAACTATGATAGAAGGCAGTATAAATCTTTAGTCCCTAAGTACCTTGATCTGCAAGGGGAGATAGGAGGATAACTTCTACTGGAAGCAGGACAGCAGAGACCACTTGTCTGATAATATATGGCAGCCACAAACATTATCATGCTCTTTAAAGCTTTAAAATAGTCCCTCAAGTTTCTAGAAGGTAAAGTGCACTTGACATAAGGTCACGTTAGATGCACTTCTGGGGGGGACAGGGTCAGAACAATCAAGTATACAAAATGATAAACAAAATGTAATTTTGCATAACTTATATTTTGGTCTTTTAATATCCTGAAGGATATGGCAGTTGCTAAAAATGAAGGAGCAAATTCAGAAACTTTCCGGGGGCTCTTGAAACTGGAAGTCAAAAATGACAAGTTGCATTTCCACTGCACTATCTGACCAAGGAAATAAAAGATATTTATGACTCAGACTTAACATACCACCTGGCAGAGATGAACATCCCATTTGAAAAAGACCTTAATCTTCTGAATGACCACTTCTCGCTGAAATACAATATGCTTTATGAAACATTCATCTTCAGAAAACTCAGAGATCTATGCAGACAGTGTGAGTGCAGTGTGGTCCAGTGTATAAGCAGTGGACTAGGACTCTGGAGACCCCAGACACAGGAGTGGCTTCTAGAAGATCACTTCACCTCACTGTAGCAGTTTCAGCTCTCACTGTATATCATCCGCTTTAGCTGTCTGTATTACAAGCTTTATAAACAGAGGGAATCCCTCCCATTATCAGCATTCAGCACAGCAGTTCCATACTGATGGTCTTGAAAACCTTCAAGGATCTTTCTAAGGGCTTAATTATGATCACAGTGATTTTTTTTTCTTCTGTCCAGTTAGAATTTCACTGTTTTGATTGCACAACTCAAGGCTGCATCTTCTCAGTATCTCCTTACAGGTATGCTGTTAAGTCCCACAAAACCACCTCTTCTTGAGGTTAAACAGGCCTGATCCCACGGCCTCTCCCTACAAGGCAAGTGCTCCAACCCCTGACCATCTTGATGGCCCTCTGCTGAGCTCACTGAAGTTTGTAGTTATCTTTCCTGTTCTGGGGAGCCCAGATTTGTGTGTTTTCTTACAGATGCAACCTAAAGAGTTCTTAGTGAAGGGAAATAATGACTTTCTGTGTCTACTGGTTATCCTCTTTTTAGTTCAGCCCATAGAGCAAACTGATGATTCATGCTTAGCCTGCTGTCCAGTAGGACCACCAGGTCCTTTCCAGCTTAGCCAGTTACCCAGCCAATCAGTCCTCAACCTGTATCATTGCATAGAGTCAGTCTGTCCCAGGTACAGGACTTTGCATTTGTCTTTTCATGTTGTTCAAACACATGCTCTGGATGAATGATCTTGAAGTTTAAACTAGGCTTGGGAATAGCTCGGTGAGTATACTTGCCCATTATAAGTCCTACAAAGGCTGAAGTGGTTCATATCTTTGCTCAGGGAGATGCTCAATTCTTCTAGCATTTGGAAAAGAACTTTGTAGAAATACCAAGGCAAAGAAATCACAAAACCCCCAAATACTTCATATTAACTTGTCCTGTTTCAGTGGGAAAAAATAAAAAAATAAATAAATAAAAAATAAAAAAGCTAAAATTCAAGAACTTGCAGACGCTGGCTGTAGAACGTAAGACCCAGCACAACTGCTGTTTCCCAAAATAGACAAGGCAGGAGTTTTGCCAGTCCTACATAGGGTATAATTGCTTGAGATTACAGTGGATAAAAAGTAATAGTATGCAATGTTTTCAAGATCTGGAAGCTAAAGTAAAGGTTAGAAAACCTTTACTACAGAATGTATATAAAAACCTGATAGATTTATAAAGGAGATAAAATAATTTTTAAAGATTAAGACAAGAATCCCAAATTGCAATGGTAGATATAAGGTAAAAAGAAGCACAAATAAAATTGCTACTCTTGCCTATTCATTGATAGCATATCAGAAAAAAAAAAATGGAAAAGTAAGACCAGTACATCCTGCCTTCTCATCCAGGTTATTCAAAGACATCAAAGAGGAAAACAAGCAAAGAAGAAAATGTTACACAAAATCACACAGAAAAAATCAAGAGGGATGTTGATGGCTTCAGATCATAGCAGCCCATTAGAAACTTTGAAAAACAGACCTTGTTAACTCTATCTCAGATAAAAGAAGACAAAAGCCGTTTCAGGAATGTGACCATAACAAGTATAATGGTGAAGAAGGTCTGCAAGACTATAGCAGTGACAACAGTCCTTTGTAAGGGAACCTCTGCCCTAATGAAAGGTCTATCACAGTCAATGTAAAACCTTTCATTGTTTTCAGTAGACATGGGGATTATGCCCTGAAAAAAAGCAAATGTATATGGACTAAAATCCTGACCCCAGTGAAGTAAATAACAAAAAATAGTTTCAGTGGGGTCTAGTTTTCTACTTTGAGATTTATGTTACTTATAGCTTAATGTCCTTGTGGATTAATAAAATAGCATTTTTACTCTACCTCCGCATATGCGTGCATCTATCCCAAAACAGTAATGCATAGTGATGATCTCACAAGTTATTGAAGAATAAGCTTTTTTCAAACAGTAATAAAAAGAAGAAGGATATTGTTTCTACCTTGCTTCATTCAAGCTTTCAATGATCATGCTTTTTTCACAAATCCCCCAGCCAATTGCTTGGTATTACAATTCTAGCTTATTAATGTGTTTCCCATCTTATAATGCTTCATGGTTTCAGAAATTAGAGAAACTTCTCATTTCTTCATCTTTGCTGTGTTTGTTGTATAAATTGCTGGTAGAATCCTGACAGGTATCACTTGTCATAAATCAAGTCTCTTTCACGGAGATTGTAGTTAAAATGTGCTGTAGTCTAACAGCCTGTACACAGTCCAGCATCGCGGCTCAGCTGATGGCTCAGCTGACACCCAGCACCTGGCTGAGATGCGAAAAGTTGTGTTTGAATCTGACCCCTCAAATATTGCAAGTCTAGCTGTACTGTGGCTCAGATACAGTCCCTAGCTCTGTGTAACATTTCTTCCTAAGAGTGAATGGTTGTCATATGCTGTAGGAGTATGTGTCTTCCATTTAATTGAAAAAAATTAATGATCTTCACTGAACGGTAATATCAAGTACTTGCGTTTGCAGTTCAATGAAGGTCATTAAGAAAGATGTGAGGATGTATAAAGGTCAAGCCCTCTGAAAGCAGCCATGAATATACTTTTGGACAAATATAGGAAAATGTGCCACCATTTGTAAAGGAATATGTTGCCTGTAAGAAAACTGTCAAATGTATATATCAGTATATAATATTTGCTTTTTCATTTTGAAATACTAATTGAGGTCTTAATTCAGAAACCTGACACTGACAAAAAAGATATGTGTTGTCCTCAGCTATTGCATAGAAAATATCTTATTTCTCCAGGATTTGATTTACAGCTATAAGATATTCAGTTTCTTAGGAACAGTGAGCCAGGGCAGTTCATTTCCCACAAAGCTCTCTGATGAGTATGTTTGGTAGTACTCCCTCTGACCTACTTTATCTGGTTTCCAGTGGTTAGAATAATCCAGTCTTCCTGAAAATAAACTATTCCACATTTGCCTTTTTCATGGCTCACCTGTTTTCTGAGGGGTATTACCCCCTCAGTCTGCTTTTAAATCAGTTATATATTCATTATTTCCTTATGTATGTTCAGGAGAAAAATCCTATTGCTTTACAAAATATTGCTTAGTGCTTTAGCCTACCAGCTGTAGTTGAACTAACCCTTTTAACTTATGCACATCAGTTATAATTTTTTACTCTCTTAATAACCTCAAACACATGAAAAACAAATAGAATGAGTTGATAATTTCTAACAGTAAAATACACTTCACATATTTTGCTATCATGCTGTGGAATAACTCTGCAATGTCAAGTAGCACACAATTAGTAAAACTGTAGGGGGAAAAAAAAGAAGTGTTTTGATCCTGAGGAATTTTTATCCTAATCAGATCGAAATTTCAATGCTCTTGTAGTGCTTAATATCTTCAATCACCAAAAAAATCAAACTGATTCCAATGTCAGGTTTTGCATTCTGGGACTGAAATAAAATGCTAAAATATACAAATGAATCTCATGTTTGTACAAGTTTATTATCATCACTAAAAAGCAAGATTGATTCTAAATTAGGTTGATAGAATGTCTGGTGTTTAGCTAATTCTTAAAGCAAGCCCTCCTGGCATCCTGATGACAGTCTAGTGTATCTTTTTGTCAAAGTATTGCAAAAGTGTTGGTCTGACCACCTGCACAATATTCCTCTCTGTCCATATCATGATGTCCAACAAAGATTTCTACTTTGGAGACTGCCATCCTTATGTCTTTTTGACTAGAGATGGTGGTGATAAGGAGGGAAGAAGGGAAAAAGAAATAAAAAACTGGAAGAAACTGAAGCATGCAAAAAAAACAGGGTTTCGATTCATACCAGGAAAAAGGTGAAAATAGAATTTGGTTTCAGCCCATGCCTAGTGTTTGTTTTTCAGTCTTAAGGAATCACAAGGCCAAGAGGATGTATGTTTTATGTCTTTTAGCCATGCTCTGTAATCCTGCATCTGTTGCATTTGCTCCTGCAAATGTTTATGAGAGATGCTACTTTGTCTAGCTCACTTTCTGCTCTCTGACCAATGTCAGTTACTTTAGAATAAGGTGGAAAACACACTGCAGTAATCAATTATGTATGAATTGCACCCTTTTTTTCTCCATATGATACTATTATTTCATAGTTGGGTCACTGCTTAAAATATGAGAATTTATACCACTTCCTAAATTTCTGTTTTTAGAGGAGGCTTGGTAATTTTACTATTACGATTTTACTATTATTACTAATATATTACTGTTTAGTAATATTTCTATTGTAATATTGGGTTTATCCATATAAATAATTATCCATATAAATATTCAGCTATCTTAAATCCACAAAAATTTCTAATTGTTATGGTATCTTCTGGCTAAGCTTTTCACATGCTAGTTGTGTGCTGTTGGGTAAATGTTTTCTGTATGTAAAGGATATATAAGAGAGTTCATCAGAAGCATCAGATCTTTTAGATAGTTAACAAACTGGAAAACTCCATAAAGCTAAACCTTTAAGCTATTTAAACCATTGGCTGCTGAACTTGCCATTTCTTAATTGAAGAATTTTGCTTTCTGTAGCTTAGCAATACACAGTTATTTTACCTCAGATACAGTTTGCATCAATAACACTTTTGCTTAATTCCTGGTGCTATTTCATTTTCAAATTAAACCCGACTCTTTGATGCAGTACTGATTAGTATGTCCCCATTTCAGTTTGTCGTCTCTCTGTCAATAGCTCACTTTTTCTTCGTACACTTGTGCATCAGTCAGTGTAAATACTCTGCCTGCCTAAATAACACAAAATGGCCTCCACACATTTGTCACTTGCCACTAAAACAAAGGGAGAAAAGTGTGCTGTGTATGAAAGCATACTCAGGAGTTTTTTTTCACAGAGAGGAAAGGTTCAAGGGAAAGCCAGGTAAAGAACATTTGGTAGTCTGGAAAAGTACTTCGAATCACAGACCCTTTACCTTCACTGGTGAGGTCCACTCCAAGATTACTGAGTCCAAAAGTGTACATTTCTTTATTATGTAAGTTAGAAACAGGGTGTTGCTCCATTGAAAATCCAGGTATGATGTAAGGATTTTTTTTGTAGTTCCTATGCTGTGAAATACTCCATCCTAAAATGAAATTCAATGAGGGTATGAAGAGGCTGTTACAGATCTTTCTAGAATTTTAGAAATACATTAGTGCTGCTTTTCTTTTCTTTTCTTTTCTTTTCTTTTCTTTTCTTTTCTTTTCTTTTCTTTTCTTTTCTTTTCTTTTCTTTTCTTTTCTTTTCTTTTCTTTTCTTTTCTTTTCTTTTTCTTTTTCTTTTCTTTTCTTTTCTTTTTCAAAGGTCTGGGCAGTTGACCTGTTGTCTCTGAGGGAGACAGTTTTCAAAGCAAGAAGGATATGAAAATACTATCAGTAAAATGTGTAGCATATATCAAATACTTGATAATGTGCTAATAGGTCTTATTAGCACTCATTTAAAAGAACCTGTTTAAATCACATGTGGCTTTGATATCCATGAGTGATGTGGCTGGTGGTGGATCAATGTTATTTTTTGATTTCTGAAAACTTACAGAGCAAATGGGACGATGTCTAGTACTTTGGTCCAAAGGGCTTTTTGAGAATGCTCTTCCAAACATCTGAAACCTTCATACCTAACCTCCACAGACTGTTAGGTATTGGTTCTGAGATCATAAGACACTTACTTTCTTGAAAGTTATTTTGTTTTTATTTTACAAGGATTTTTGGGGAGGGGGTGGGAGGATACTGGCACTAAGCTATGAAGGCTACTAAAGCTTGTGAAGAAAGGTGGAAATTTTGTTGGGATTTTTAATTATTATTATTCTTTTTACAAGTGAAGTGAAGTGGTTTAAAAGGGACAACATGCTTTAAATGCGTCTTATGTAGTTCACTGCCAGTAATAGTGAGATGATGATAAACATCTGTAGTGGTTTTAAGGACATTTGAACATTCAGTTGTGCCATGCAACCATGGCATTGTGTTGTGGATCCCTTTCCTCTAGTGATTAGTCTGACAAAACCATATTCATTTCACTCAGTACAAGCATCCAAATAGGGACTCCTAATACAGAAATGAAAGCATGTTTAAAGGGATAGTATCATCTCATGTGGAACTGACCATCTTTAATCTATGCAATTGAGAATGAAAATTAATATAGTTGCCAATCTACTTCTGTATTTTGGTCAGCCCCAGTGAAACTTCTTTTTCCTTTCCTATTCATAGAAGATGTAGCTGTGTATAGTACACTGATATATTTGGTATGGAAAGGGTTATGTTCTAAAGTCATTAATCTTACATAGATTTTCATATGACGGACATTAATATTAGTGGAGAGATGGAGGACAGATTTAAGCTTCTTGAGCAAGCAGGGCCAAATTTCTCCTCTGATGTTGCATTTTAGTAGCTGAAGGCAAAATTTGGATCTGGGATTTCATTTTCCCCTCCAGTTTGAACAGACAGAGTTCATTAATGATAATGGAAGTTCTGTCTGAAGTTGGTGTTCAAAGCGGGCTTGGGTTTCTAAAGGACCGTTTCAATATTAGCAGAAGGAAATCACTTTATGGCAGGATTGAAGTTTTAAAAGTCATGGGGAGACAGACAAATCATGAGGGAGAGGAAAAGTTAAGAAAGAGAGAAGAAAACCTAGAGAATCCTAGGTAGAAAAATCTAGAGTTTGTTTTTTCAATCCAGTTTATTATTAAATAAACTTAATTTGCTTATTTACATCCTTTCTATCTGTTAAACAACAGAAGAATTTTCTGATATGCATGATGTAAGCTTCTATAAAAGAGTGCATCTAGTGTTCACTGACTTAGATATTATGATTCTGTCATTACGTTTGATCAATACACACATAATGTTTTAAAATAAACATCCAATCTGGCATTATATATTTTTGTTAATAGTTATTGTTAAACATGCATTTTCACGATTAGAAAACTGCAATTTTAAATGATGGACCATGGGTAAATGGTATGTAATAACCATCATGAAAGGAGGATGGGAAAAAAAGATTCAGATTTTCTAAATGGCTGATTAACGATTTGAGTAGTGGTTTGGTTTTGCTTTTAGTTTTTCCCTGCAAGATTGTTGATACTTATTTTTGCCTGATTTGTCAGGCATTTATGTATGTAACATTTCCATGCTGGAAGATTTAACAATATTCCATACTGCAGAAGTAAGCAATGAATCAGTTGCTATACAAAGCATTTTTAGAGTAAAAGTATATGCTTAAAATAAGTATTCCAGGTGAATAGAGAATTTAAGTGGGAGTTTGGGTACCAGTGACGTACAGTTTTCTCTCATGACTATGAACTGCTACTTCCTGATCAACTTTGGAAAAGATGAATTTATGTCCAGCAATTATTACTGTCTAATATCTATAGCAGGAGAGCAGCCAAGGTCTCAGGTCAATGTTACTGACACAGTACACTGAATACACCTCATTCTACTCAGACACAAAAAAGATGTTCTTTGTATGGCATTCAGGCCTTTTTCATGCTGTACAGTTTAAGTAAAATATTTTCTAAAGCCTCATAGAACCGACATTTTTCTAAACAGTTACCATATTTTATTTTTTCTTAAGAGAACTGTGTTGAGAGACTTGAAGTCACCCAGAGCTGGTAAGCAATTGTCTGCAGTGATGGCAGGTAGAGCAACATGACCCATGGAGACTTATTGTGGTGGTATTCTCCAAGCAATCTGCTTGGCCCCACTTTTGACTTGGTGTTGAGAAAGCACGTTTGCACACAGCCCTTGCCTACATCCCTTCTTCTTTACCCCATGAGAATAGCAGGTACTAAATCAAAGTGTTGAATTGTACAGGTGACATATTTGCTCACAGTATGTCTACAGGTCCTCTGTCATCTATCTCATAATGCTGTTTAAGTAACAAACATCATTTAGCATTGCCAAATATTCTTCAGTACTTTTTTTTTTTCATTGCTAAAATCCAGTCTGTGGATGCCTACTATTTAAAACATCTCACTAATTGCAAAATCTATAGAAAAGTCCTTACAACATCAAAGACTCACTTGATCCTTGGAGCTGTTATAAATGAAAAACTGTCTCTGTTACAAGCAAATAAGGCACTTAATGCACTCTTTCTGGCTGTGATGCTCTTTTTCCTGTGGGTTTTGAAAATGACCTTCCTGTAAGCATCAAGGACTGTAACTTTTCAGATAAAGAAACTTGTTCTTGTTTTAAGTCTATGCCAGGTTCATTCCCCTATAGCCCACAGTTTTCAAAAGCAGAAGAAAAAGTAATCCAGAATTTAAAAAATAATAATAATATAAAAAAAAACCCTTCTGTTTCCAGAACGAAGTTACCCTGTCAGCTTGCCTTGGGCCTTAGGTGGAGAAGTGGAGATTAAAGAGTCAGTATTCCTTTTCATGTTTCATCTGCCAGTTTTGTGAATGTAGAAGGAGTACTTGTGGCTGCAGCTAAGTATCCAACCGTGGTATTAAGTATGGCATTTTCATCCTCTTGCAGTAAATTAAAAACATTCTTATAAGTTTATTACAAGGAGAATTCAGTATCAATACCATACAGTCATTGATAAAGGTATTTCAAGGAGAAGGCTGAATAGCACAGCAGATGTAACCTCAATATTTTCACCAATTATAAAGAACCTCTTTGTGAAGCTGTGTGAATATGTAAGATGATCTCATCATTTCCTATTTACTCAATACTTACCTGAATACGCAATATAGTGTAGCTTTTAAATGCATATGCACATGAGTAAAATGTCCTTTTGTAAGAGACTTTGCTAAAAGACTGCTTTTGATATACAGTTTCTTCATCTCCTCTTCAAACTGAATTAAGCTACTTCCTTCTTCTGAAACACAACTCACTATTTAGAAGCTTTGGCTTTGATTTCTCAGAACAGCCTTACAGGAAGAAACCATGCTCTTTTTCTTTTTGTAACCATATTTCTGAAGACAAACTTGTACTGATTTATTTTGATTTTCTAACAGAAATAGGTTCCTGCAAAGAACACTGACTGTTTCTTCTTCTCCCCCCTCCTTCACTCCACTACTACAAGAATATTGCTGTGCGCAAAGCTACCAAGGAAAACTGAAATCCCTCTGTTGGGAACTGTGTACATAGCAATATATTCATACTTTGACAAAGAAGTGAGATTTTTTTTTTAGTTCTTAGCATGACATACTGTGCATTTCTTGCATGTTAACTGCTGAATTCAAACTAAGTAAATAGGTAGTGTTTCAGCAAATTTTATTCAAGTTTAGCATCCACCATTTCAGGGAATATCTATGTGCAGCTGATGTAAAGGTAACTAGTTGTAAAACATTAACCTTCGGTAATTACCTTTAACTAAAGGGTTTATAAAGATATGTATACATGAATATATAATTATATATGTCATCTCATTCCTCCTGTGTAGGATTTGTTTCATTCTCTTGTTCACAGTTATACTCATTGTAAAGTTTGCTCCTGACATGTATTCAGCTGAAAAGCCAGGTTTTTTTAAAGATTTCTCTGTATTTCCACACAATTTGGCTTAGTAACAAGATCGTTTTTTTTCTCCTTTTTCCTATAAACATTTAACTCCCATTTACATTTTGGAGACATGCATTTGTTGGCAGAAGAAACCGAGTCTGTAAGAGAAGTCACCTTCCCCACTATTCTTACAAATAGACTGACACACCCAATCCTGCACAATCACATCTCACTTCAGTTATCTTTGCCATCCTGCTGATGTGGTCCCAACTCTCACTTTCCCAATATTGCTCTGTATGCCAGACTGGGTACTCCATGTATACTTTCACACTAGCAAATAAAAGCTTAAAACTCTATGCATTTCTCAGTGTACAAAAGTATAGGCCTGAACTCAGCAAGGGAATTGCCTTAAATACAGTCTGATTAAGTTCAGTATGTGGTCCAAATGACATTACTTTTTCATAAGCTTATGCTAAACTGAAATGTGCAATCCATTGCTAGTAACAAAAAATAACTTCACAAGCACAGCTTAGGTTGGACTAATTCTGTACTTTCATTTATTCTCAAAACCAGTAACTTTTATTAATGGACTCCCCGTACCCGCAAGCTGAAGATCCTCAAAATGAAACCGAATTTCCTCAGTAACAATAGGCTATTAGTAAAGCAGACAGATTTCTCTTCCTGTTTTCTCAAAGTTCTCATTTAATTCCTAAGTTGCTTCTTGGCAGTGTCAACAGTTAAAAATACTATAAATTAGAAAGCATTTCAATTGTTTTCATTTTTTCTGTTTCAGCACATTGAGAAATTTCTTACCAAGCTATAGAATGATCTTTCAGACCTGGGTTGGGGGCTGTCTAGTGCACTCTCAGAGGAGATAAGAACCAGATTTAGCAGCACAGCACAGCTGGTCTGCCAGAGAATCTCTTTACAGAGAGAATTTTTATATTGAATCATGGGACTTCCTTCAGAGCTTGGTCCACAAATCTCTCATATGAAACGTGCTTTAGACAGTTGCAGGGAGGAATATTCTGTATATGTGGTAATATATCTGAGCTGGCCAAATAGAGGGTGGGAATTTGCAGGTAGATGAACTTCATGTAAAGTTTATTTTCAAGACAGTATTTCAAATGTTCTTTGGATGCACAGCTACTTGGGAGCCTGAACTGTGGCTGTAGATAGTTCACATGCACCTCAGATGCATTGAATTCTTTTTCTTGAAAAAGCAAGCACCTTTTCCTTCAGAAATAACTTGCAGGGTATTAATTTTGCCTTTTTCCATAGTTCTGAAATGAGCAGTCAGTGCAGCTCATGACACAGACTTTTCCAGTAGTGCTACAACCGATATAAATGGCACTGGAGGAGGCAATGACTTGTCTAGGATGAAATGGACTTGAAAGGTCTGGAGGATCTGGGTGCCCGTAGTTACCACTGTGCAGAACTGCAGTGTCCTCTTCAGTCACTGGCTAGTGGCTCACTTTGACTTTCAAATGTGCATGTGGGCAGTTGCAAGGATTCATCTTTTACTATTGGTACAGCATGGTAAACTCCTCAGATAAAAAATGTTATAAAGAACAGGACAGTATAATTAATAGACACAGGTGCAGATAGAATTTACTAGTTTCTGCCTGCAACCATAGGTGTACAGCTTTCAAGAGAAGAGACAATATCACTCCAGACTTCCAGGCATATCAATATTACTGTCAGCTGTAAACAAGAGCATTTTGAATGTTCTATTTTACTGAAATGGAAAAGTCTACCATAATCAAAATCTACAGCAGTTTCGTCCCTTATTCTTCATAACTAATAAAGTTGGACTAATTTATGTGAGATTGTTTTCTTAAATGGGATGCAACATTGGTTTGACAGAAATGCTGGGTAATCAGTTGTTAATATTTTATCTTTATTCTGCTGTATAATGAGGTTTTGAAGCCAATGAATTATCATTGCAGAACATTTGGAGCTTGGAATGCAAAAATAAAAATATAGG
Organism: Aythya fuligula; assembly: GCF_009819795.1. Lineage (NCBI taxonomy): Eukaryota > Metazoa > Chordata > Aves > Anseriformes > Anatidae > Aythya > Aythya fuligula. Next base: position 45,296,328 of record NC_045563.1, read on the forward strand.
GAAACTTGTGGATGTTTCCACAAATTCTGTGCTAGAATCAAACCTAGTTGACTAGATGCTGCTGAAAAACAACAGGACCCAGATCACAAGCATTTGTTCATATTGCAGCTGAACCTTACACTGAACTTTTAACAGGCACTTTTTTATTCAATAGTTGAAAAATCAGAGTTGAGGGGGGCCCTCCAAGGTAGGAGAGAATCTGTTTTTTTAGGACTGTCTTTATAAATATCTTTTTCCATAGATACATGTTGTACATGGATTTAGATATAGCTACATTCGTATGTATAATTAGGGGTATAGACATTTGGTTAACTTGAAAGCTCCTGTGTCATTTGTCACATTTATGGTAGGAACTTTAACTGCCTTAAATACTTATTCTTTTCCAAAGTGACTTTTTTCTTTTCCCTCTTAAAAAAAAAATAAAAAAATAAAAATGTACTTCATGAAACTATTGTATATGAAGCACTTATTAGCCGTAATTAAATGGACAATATGAATTTACTACATCTTTAGGACTCTGGCTTGTTCTGGTTTAGAGCAAGATGATTAATGCAAATACATATTACTTGAGATAACCATTTAGCAGCTAATTTAGCCAAATTTATTACAGCAGTTAGAGGTTTTTCATTTTAGCAGACGGAGACAAGGACATGACAAAAGCAGAAGGTGTATATGAATGCACACTGCCCTCTAGTGCACAAAGCTTTATGGGATTAGTGAGAAATGCAGACGAGAGTAAGTAACAATAGTACCTAGATTTTTTTACATTTTCTTTAAAATATTCAGCATCCTTCCTCTGAAAGATTGGTATTTCATCCCTTTTTCCTGACACCGAGGAATCAAACACAAACCAAACCCATTTCAACATGGCAATATTTTGGTTGAAGATTTACTTTAAGCATCTGTATTTTAAGCCTACTTTCTGTGAGCATATAATAACACCATTTCCCATTACTGACTGCTTTTACTTGTTTCTCTGTTTCCTAGCATATTTCAAACGTTGGAGAGAGCTGTCACTCTTTGGCTCTAGCCGAGTCACTCTGTGCCTCCCTTAGGCCTCTTTCTCAGTCTGCTGGCGGATTTACTTTGCTTCGGTAGAAAGTAAATTCTCCCAAGACTTTCCCCCTACTGACCAGTGGAGATTTGGTTCATCTGAGAACTGTAAATTCTGTTTGACAAGATCAAAGAAACAGATGTATAAGTTCAGTAGTTGATATAGCCTGCAATAAGGAGAAATGATCAAAGCAGCAGGGGTAGAGTATCTTCCCAAACCTTTCAAATATCCAGAATCTCAAAGAGGTCTACCTAGGAGCTATGAATAAATCACATATAAATTTGCCTCTTTTTTTCTTTTTCTTTTTTACAATCTAACATTGAGTGCATTGAAAATGTCCACACAGCAATAAGTATTCTGTGAACCAAAGAGATTTGTAGTTCTTTTTACTTTTCTTCTTCCACTAGAGTTTCCAAAAACAGATTAAAATTATACTTTAAAAGCTTGTAAAACATACAACAAGTTATACTGAGCTTCAGATCCTGTGTGTCATCTCATTGGCATGCTGCATTAAACCTAAAAGAAGTTGAGCATCTTTTGCTCATACATGTGGCATGTTGAACAGTGAAGATCATTTTACTACAGCTCTAACATGCAATATATCTTGTTTCTGTTTTGTTTGTATTTTTCCTCAGTGCTGAATAAGGGTCAGTGTGTAACAAAGTATTACCGCTGGATGCAGAAGAATGGAGGTTATATCTGGATACAGTCTAGTGCAACTATAGCTGTTAATGCCAAGAACGCAAGTGAGAAGAATATCATCTGGGTCAACTACCTTCTCAGGTATGTTTTTGAGTCCTTTCTCTCACTTGAACTGCCCTCTCTGTTGCTTGACTATGCTGGTGAGACTTTTGGGGAAAAAAACAATTGCCTGCTGGAGAGAGTTAATGAGAACAACTTTTTCATATGGTCCACCTCAAAATGAATGCCATTTGGTTGAATGCATTAAGATATTGGTCATGTCTCTGTACACTGAAATATTTTTGAATTATTACACTGCTTTAGTCTTCAAATAAACCTTCTTTCATTTTATTGCATGCCTTTTGCTACCCAACCTCAGCTGAAATGTAAAAAAGATTCACGCCAACTTGCAGTGTCTGTGTTACAAAATCTGTTATGAAGTGTTGGGCACTGGTTTATTTGGTTATTGAAAATGCATAGAAGCAAACTTCCTTCAAAAACCTGTCTCTGACAGGTGTTCACCTCTCAGTCCAGAGAGAGGAATTTTCTTAGAAGAAAAGCCTTGAAATAATTTGTTCCTGTAACCATCAAATGGCATTCACCTTGAAAAAGTAAACTGGGATTCACAAACAAAAATAGCTCTTAAGACTATTTAAAATGGAAATAATGAGAGACTCTTCCTTGAGAAATTATTTTTTACTAAGCACAAGTGTTTTTAAAGGGCTGGTTACTGAGCTCAAGGAAAGACCAACAGTCAGTGAGACAGTGAATTATAAACCTGACCTTTCTCATCTGAAAATACCTTTCAGCACATTCTGTTATGTGAAAGTGTTCAATAAGATTGGGGGATTTTCTGTTTCATTCCAGAGCAGAACAAACAAACAAATAAAATTTGAAACCTTGAGATTGTCGTGAAATGCAATTGTCATTTTCTGGCCTGTTCTCCTTTTAAGTTGCTTGTCATGGTTTGTTACATTCCCTTTGATGCCATGAGAGTTCAAAGTGATGTCTAGGGGTTAGATTGTGACTTATTATGCCAAGTCCAGCAAGCCCTGAAGAGACCATGCCTGCCTAAACTTGCATGTTGAAATACTTCTGATTCCCCTCTTGGGGAATCAACCCTTTGCAGGAGAGCATTGAGGGATACTGCGGGAAGCCTTACACAGTGATAGAATGTAAACTGGGGCTTGGATGGTTCTGTCCTGCTATGTTTGAGCTTGGGCATTTCCAAATATATCCTTATCCTGCTTATTTTTTTCTTCCCTCTTCTTTAAAACAAGGTGTACACTCAACAGAGTGAAGCATTAGCTTAGCCTACAGAAGAGGGGTTGAATGCAGCATTTCAAGAGTTCAGCTTAAACCTGCCAGCTCTACACTGGAAGTGCTTCAGTGTCCCAGTCCTAGCAGGGCTTCAAACTGCCCAGAAATGTGCTCATTTTCTAACTGGAAAAGTGGGCCATAAAAAATTATAAACAGTTGCCTCTGTCCCCATTGCTGCTTTTCAGACACTGAGGGAGCCTAGTCCACAAACATTATTTTATCTATTTTCTCTACCAACAGAGTAAATCTAACAGAGAGAGAGAGAGACAAGCAGTGTGGTCTTACTCAAGGCTGCTCCCAGAACTTGATTTTTCTGCTGGCCTGTTAGAGAAAGATTAACGTCTTCAGTGAATTTGTGTTTTTAATTTAGATTTCTCCCAGTCCTGGAACCCATGAAAGATCCAAATGTCCAAACCATATTTTAATGACAGATCAAGGCATAATTAGGTCTACTCTTAGCAGGAGTACTGGTCTGTATACATTTCCATGCATTAGAAAGTATGATTCAGCTGTCTGTAAAAGGATAGACTAATTATAGTGACAAGGAGGATTAATGCTGTTCTTGTTCTAGCAACTTGTTATTCACAGTGTGAAAGCCCTCAAACATCTTTTGCTTGGAGGGGGCAAATTTGGGGACTGCCCTGGGATGCAACAGAATAAAGTCACTTTGTCAGGACAAAACCATAAAGATGGTAATCGTAAGAATGGCATTTCAATGTGAACTGTGTGAACTCTGAATTTTCACAGTACACTGTAATAGGCTGAATATGGGCACAATGTCATTGTGATAGTGTGTCAGTCACCGCTAGTGCTGCCTCACATTGTTCTACACAGGACTGCAGATTTTCTGCTCTATCACAGGGCTGGAATTTGAGCTGCTTAGAAATGCTCACCTATTCAAAAATGGTTAAAGACTTTGTTTATTTTCAACATTCCTATGCCACTTATGTATAGCTGTCTGTGTTCCCCTATCTTTGCACTGGTTTGTGAAAGGAACATTTTAGAATGTGAAAACCGAGAAAAAGCTTAGGATTTTTTTCAGTTTGTCTGGTAATGTAGCTTTTTTACATTGCAGTCATGTTCATTGCTAACAAGTCACAGGTGAGCACCACATGAGCAGATGAAGATATGATTATAATGGGTGTGTTGACAGTTCTTTATCCCTAACATATGCATCTTAACATGCACATGTGCATCTGTCATACAGTCAGAGTGGTTGCTTTTGGTTTGTTGGTGATGTGGATGCGTGTGTGCAGTGTTTTAAAAATATATATCATTTTTACTTATTTCTTGGCCAAACTCTTCAGAGCAGTAGTCATTTCCTTTAGCTCTAACTGATCACTTTCTTACTAACTTTATGTATGGTCTGTTTGATTAAACTGTTGGGAGACAGGACATTTAGAAAAACAGGTATTGAAAGGGCTCTGGCAAGGTTGATAAAGAACATTGTTACAGAGATAACTCTAATAGGCATTGGTGGTGGAAGAGAAACAGATTGAAAAAGTTAAAACACACTCCCTGTCCTTCCAGGCACAGTAATGGGATTGAAATCGAGATATTCTCTTCTTGGATGATGATAGAGTGTAGTTCTACTAGATATCACACAAGCCATGGTGTCCCACTGTGGTGTTTAGCTGCCCAGCATGGTAAAACCACCACAGTCCTTTTTGAGTAAGAATACTTTGTTAGCTCTAAAACTTCACTAGAATGAAACAGTTTTTAAACCTGGTCAATATAAATATTTGACAAGACTATTAAAATAAACCATCATAAAATCATTGCTGTAAAGCTCTGAGGAAACAAAAATGTGTGTGGTGTTTTTTGTTTGTTTTTTGTTGGTTTGTTTGTTTGCTTGCTCTGCTATTCTTCCTATTTATGTTCTTTGTTCCTGAACTTTGATATGACAAGAGGATAAAAACATGAAACTGCAAATCATTCAACTTGTATATATTTGCTGTCTCTTCTTCAGTAACCCAGAATACAAGGACACTCCTATGGATATTGCACAACTTCCTCATCTGCCAGAGAAAACCTCAGAATCCTCAGAGACCTCTGACTCTGAATCGGACTCAAAGGACAACTCAGGTAACACACATGGTGCATCTTTACACCCACAAAAGATCCGTATCAAGAATGCCACATGGTTGCCTTTACAATTGCTTATACTTCTCAAAAGTATATAATCTTTTAATAGCTTCAGCATTTCCACAGTATCTCCATTTCTGCAGTTTTTCTATTCGTACAGTGGATACATTCTTGCTTACATTGCACTGAACTAAATAATTGGTTCCCCAGCTAAGCTTCTTGAACAGGTGTTGTGCCTTATGCAAGGGCCCAGAATTGTAACAGTTGAATATAATTCAAGTTCTTATCTTTCAAAAGTAGTCATACTTTCTGAATATAAATCTCTACTGTCAGTCTTTATGACACTTTTTGCTGTATAAATGCTTTTTTTTTTTTTTATTAGCCTCACTAGGGGGCAGTGAAGATTGAAAAATCTGTGGGTTTTCTTGGGTTAAAAGAATTAGATTTTATTAGAAGGTATGGGTTCAAGTACTTGTTTCTGAGCTCTTTAAGTGTGGGACTTCAGCTGTTTTTTAAAAGCTAAATGTAATTGTCAGGCTCAATGTATAAATTAGTCATACAGGTGGTCCAGTGCACAGATGGTTCACACATTCTCCATTAGTTTTAAAAATGATTACCTAGGCACAAACTGGCTTTTAAAGCTGGTTTTTAAAGAGTATGGTTGCCTGTGGCCCAAGAACTGAGGATGTTTCTTCACTTTGACATAGCATGCGTTATGTATCTGATTCATCTCTCATGTCTATGATAACACTCAAAAAATATTGGAGAAAATGGATTGCATTGACATAAATCAAGCAAAAGCAAGAGGAACGCATCACAGTGTTACATTATATGATATGGCTGTCCCCTTTTCATCTTTTGCATTTATTTGTTCTCCTTTGACAGCTTGGTTTGATGGTTTAAGTCAACCTTAGGCACCTATACAGGCTTGACACCTACCACAACTGAGAATCTCTTCACCCATTCTGAGTGCTTCTTTATACTGCCTTGTTCCTACATAGCCACATAACGCAGATATGGTTACAAGTTTGCATTTCCCATGTGCACTATAAGTTTCTCCAGGTGAGAAGTGCACATACAGTCATGACTCCTAAGGCTGACAGTACAAGAGAGCATTCTTCAAAGGTGCACAGCTTCAACGGTATACAGCTCAGAAGATGTCTGGAAGTTTGGTAGGCAGCAGGAGCAGAGGGTTTCTCCTTACAAAAAAATAAAAACAAAAAATAAACAGAAATAGCAAGGGACCTGAAATCAGAGCAGCGTCTTGGATGCAACCAAGTTCAGATCAAGCTCTGATAAAATCCCAGGCAAATTGTTTGCAGTTTTAGACTAATTCACCCTAAGCCCACACTTAACCAATCAGAAACCATAGTTTTAAAAATCAGTATATTCCAAAAAAACAATAAATAAATAAATAGAAATTGTAAGAGAAACTCGGCCCTAAATAGAACAAAAAGCTGGCTCCAATTTAGGGTTTTGTGGCTGTTAATTTGCTTCTGTGTGTTTTGTTTTTCAATATGAAAGGTCTTAGGTCTTTCTGTTGCTAAGGACTCAAGCAAAAGTCTCTTTAAGTAACTTAAATGAAATAAATGTAAAATCCATTGCTCTGAATCCTCAGGCAGCTTCCCTGTCAAGCCTACCTGCTCCACCATTTCTGGCAAACTGTTTTGTATTGACGTGGTTCCAAGGGGTAACCAATCTTTAAAGGAAAACTGGCCCTTCCCTTCTCCTCCTAAAACAAGTATACTGAAAAGGGTAGTACTTGGCCCTGATGAGTGAAAAAAAAAATCTTTTATTTCCCAACAAAAGATTTCTGGCTGTTCTGTAAAAGACAGGGTCTCCTGAAGCCTTTCATGACCCTTTCAAACACAGTATGATAATGGAGAGTATTCTTTCTCAGAGCTGCTTTGGCTGTCTGAGTCCAGTGGACTAGAGTGTTTATCTCATCTGTATTTGAATTAGGTAGAAATCTAAAACAACTAAAAGAATTCAGGCAAGAAGAGTGACAGTTTCTCAGTGCTGTAGCTGGGCAGTTTTCAATGGCCCTTAGATGATTTGGATCAATCAAAAACTTAATTCAGTGCCTGAATCTTTTTTCTTTTTTTTTTTTTTTCTTGCCCTTCAAGGGAAAATGAAAAGACAGTCTAGCAACGTAACAAAATTGTTTTAACTGGTTTATTCATTAAGATTTAGGCATATATGACCTGCTTCTCCTCTCACACTGGAGGAGATCGGCAGTAATTCCACTGAAGTCAGAGACACTCTGCCGCTTCAGAAGTGGCAAAGGTGAAGGAAAATGAGATGAGAGGACTAAGAATCCTCATTAGTTAATAGTGCTACATCTTGTTGCCTTCCCACTTTAGGAGAACACAGAAGTGAAAGAACAATCATCAGAGCATAATGGTCATAATGGGATTGTTCACTGACTCCTCTTTGGATGAGGCAGCTCCAGGGCTGTTGTGCTCACAGTGGTCAAAATAGTTCCTGCTGAGACAGCAGATGGAAAGGCTCCCTCTGTCAAGGTGCCTGAGATCATATTCAAAGAAATTTCAGGCCATGTAGCATCAGCTTTTAGCGTGTTTGACGGTCCTGAGTCAGAGAGATTCCTGGTGATCAAAACTCTCCCAACACAATGTAGTACGCAAATGTGGATCTACAGAAGAGAACACCTGTTGCAGAAACGTTTACAGCAATCAGATCTCATTGGTAGGTCGAAACCTGGACTTGTGCTGTAATATTACGTTCTTGTTGCTAACAGTTTGTTTCACTTTCCTTTTGCTTCAGAGGACAATGAGAACTCAAAGTCAGATGAGAAAGGAAACCAGTCAGAAAACAGTGAAGACCCTGAATCCGACAGGAAAAAGTCAGGAAATCAGTCGGATAATGAAATGAACTGCAACGATGATGGGAACAGCTCCAGCAACCAGGACAGCAGGGACAGTGATGACAGCTTTGAAAACTCTGACTTTGAGAATCAAAAGGCCCCTGAGGACAGTTTTGGCACTCTTGGCTCTATGCAGATCAAGGTGGAGCGTTATGTTGAGAGTGAGTCAGACCTGCGGTTGCAGAACTGTGAATCACTGACTTCGGACAGTGCCAAGGACTCAGACAGTGCAGGGGAAGTAAATGCCCAGTCTTCCAGCAAACATCAAAAAAGGAAGAAGAGGAGAAAAAAGCAAAAGGGAGGCAGCATGACCCGGAGAAGGCTGTCAAGCACCTCAAGCCCAAATGGACTTGACTCAGCTTTGGTGGACCAGCCCCAGCTGCTCTCGTCGCCAAACAGTGCCTCAGTGCTCAAAATTAAAACAGAAATCTCAGAACCTATCAATTTTGATAATGATAGCAGTATTTGGAATTACCCACCCAACAGGGAAATCTCAAGGAATGAATCACCCTACAGTATGACCAAGCCCCCCAGCTCCGAGCACTTCCCTTCCCCTCAAGCCAGCAGTAGTTTACATGTCTCCATTCCAGACTCTGTTCTCACCCCACCAGGGACTGAAAATACTGCCAGCCGTAAAACTCAGTTCAGCACCTCATCCAACTCAGCCTTGGCTCCTGTGTCCTCTGACCCTTTGTCACCCCCGCTTTCAGCATCTCCACGGGACAAACATCCAGGAGGTCCCACAACTTCCAACTCTTTGTTGTACACTGGGGATCTGGAAGCCCTTCAGAGGTTACAAGCAGGCAATGTGGTGCTTCCTTTGGTTCACAGGGTAACAGGAACCCTTGCCGCGACCAGCACTGCTGCTCAGAGGGTCTACACCACTGGCACTATCCGGTATGCTCCAGCTGAAGTTACTTTAGCCATGCAGGGCAACCTCCTTCCCAACACCCATGCTGTTAACTTTGTTGATGTTAACAGCCCCAGCTTTGGGCTGGATCCTAAAACACCGATGGAAATGCTCTACCACCACGTTCACCGACTCAATATGTCGGGACCGTTTGGAAGTGCTGTGAGCGGGGCCAGTCTGACCCAAATGCCTGCAGGGAATGTGTTCACGACTGCCGAAGGACTTTTTTCCACTCTTCCATTTCCTGTGTACAGCAATGGCATTCATACTACACAGACTCTGGAACGGAAAGAGGATTGAAATATGACCACATACTGTGTTCAGTGTTATACTCTGAGGCATAGACTGTGTTTTAATTTAGACCTTTAATTCTAGCACTTTGAATTTGAGCAGGTCAGCTTATTCTCTCAATATGATGGTCCGCATTTCATTCCCTTTCTCTTTAACTTGACTTATTCTTTAATGTAAAGATATTTTTTTATTTTTGCCTTCAGAGAGTCGAAGTACCAGTTGCCTGCCATTTTGTCTTCTTCTAAGATGTGTGTTTTTTCCTTTGCATCTTTATTAAGATGCCTTTAATATGTGTATGCCTCTGCCATAGAATACTCAGTGTTGTGGTAAAGAGATTTTAAAGTGACAACCATTGGTTTTACTTCAAAATGATCTTGATATGATCAAGATTAAAAGAGACAAGCATAAACAATGTGCCCTGTTTGACTAAGTCAAATGAAAAGGGGTTTTTGTTCCTAATTCCTTTAAAATAGGGGATAGTATTTTAGAATTTTATGCAGAGTTTAATTCTCTTTTTATGGTTAAGATTTTCTTACTTGCACATAAAATAATTTGGGTTCTTAAAAAGTTAATTTCTGGCCTGTGACTAGAATGTTGAAAAGTTGGACTAAATGTTAATTACTGAAACTTTAACTTAATTTCTAAAACCATGGTGCTATCATTTATTAATCTGTAATGTCTTCATACAATATGCAGCTTGTGGGCTGGGTTTTTTGAAAAGAATGTGTTCCGTACTGGTCTATAGTCGGGTGCTGCAGTCTCCTTGGTTAGTTAAGACAAAAGCCCTCATTAACATTTGCTGCAGGACTTAAAATTTTTTACCTCCAAACTAACAAGCATAGCCTCATATCAAATTTAAATGGGTCAGGAAGCCTTTTTCAAAAAGTGCTTAAAAACAAAAAACTCAATTTAATTGACGCAAGGAGCAGTTTCTTAGGTGCATATTGTTTTGCTTTATTTTTTTTTCTCAGTGTAACTGAGGCTAATTTTGCAACGTCAAATAACACTTCGGATTAAAAAAAAAATGAAGAACTATTTAACATGTTTTGTTTTGTTTTTCATTTAATATTATAGAGGGAAGGTTGTAAATTTCTTTTTGTTCTTTGATTTGGGTATTTTTTGTTGTTTTTTCCTTATTTCTAGTGTTGAAACCAATATGTTTTAAAACTAAAGAATGGGTTAATAAGCTTGAAATAGATAACTACAACTGAAAACTGCACATTAAGTAAAAGAAAAGAAATCTCCTATTTTGTCTTTGTTGCCAGAAATCACAGTGTAGTGTCAAACACTCCAAATGACTGTCAAATATAAATTCTTCTTCCACTCCATCTTTGGCAGCTGTTTGTTAAGGCATCTAATAACAGATGTGAGAACTGTAATGTGTACAATGTGTAAGTGTCCTTGGCTGTCAGTCCCATTGCAGTTTCAATGTGTGTTACTATATGCAGTATATACTAAGCTAATGTAGTTGTTTTGTCCTTTGTCTTCTCTGTGCTTTATCTCTAGTCCGGAGTGGTAAAGTCCCATTCCTGCAGTCCTAGTGAACCAGTGATTCTTGGGGGTTAGTGGTTTTTGTGTGGTGGCCTTCCTCTGTAATGTCACCTTATGCTGCTTCCACTGTCTGTATACCTTTTAATTTCTGCTGTTGCTTTGCTGTTGTGTATTCTCCAATCTCTCTCTCCCCTCTTCTCTCTCCCTGTCCACACTTCCCGTCTCTTTCTCTTCCTCTCTCTCTCTTCTTCACCTCTCAGAGATAAAAGACTCTTAACTAGCTCAAGGTTAATGGAGCCATTTTTTCCCACAGAGGAATTCTGGGTGTGACTTACTCTTCCAGTGTACCACACAATGCACTATGGAGTAATGCTCAGATATATTAAACAAATTGATGCCATATAGCCTCAGTTGTTAACATTCCCAGAGTCCCTTGTGCTCTAACCATAAGCAGAGGGTGCATTTCTTTGGTTTTCTCCCAGGTAGGCTGAGGGAGCAATACACAGAGCAATCACCAGTGAGATAGGAAATGCTTTCAAAGGTCAACCAATGTCATTTAAAAAGGAAACTGAGCTTAGAATTGTCATATATATTTGCTTATGTGTGCAATGCTAATATATTAACTCAGCTGTCCTTTGAATTTTTGATCACTCACTGTGTTGAGTCAATTCCTCCAGTAGCTTTGAATTTGAGAAGTAGATCCATGCCAGTGGAATAATAGCAAAAGGGAATTGGATGCCACAAATTTAATTAATGAGATTTTAAAGGTTACATTCGAAGGATTTATAGGACTAAAAGAGGTGAGAAAGTTGATTGGGAAATTCAAAGTTTAATTTTGGAAGCTCTACTCTAGCTATTGAACAATCAAAGGAGTGCACCTATCAGCTACAAAGAACAGCTAGACAGCTGTTGTTGTTTTGTTTTGTTTTGTTTTTTTTTATAAATGTTTCTGTGTTGTGTCAAAATGATTTCTGGTGATTTAAACTAACAGATAATCACAGCTGCTGTCTAAATCCATAGTGTTTAAAATTACAAAATGAAAAAAAAACTTCATTACCTGTGAAGACTGTGTCTGTGTTTTTAACTATTTCTTGTACAAATATATGAAATCTTTTATGAGGAGACTGGTGCCAAGTAGCTGAATAATGGGGAAAGGGATTCTGTTCGTATAAATCTTAGCAGTGTTACCAACTCTACAATATAAAAAAAAAAAAAATTAAAATGTTAAAAAGTGACAGCTATGGTACATTTATTTTGTGTTAAGCTAACCGAATCTAACTTCTCGAGTGCCTGGCTTATTTGAAACATTTTTTTCATTGATCATTGATAATGCTGCAAATCAGAAATGTACATACTTCATTTACAACAGGGTTCTTTTTATACTTTTGTAGATTCTCATACATGTCATACATGGTTGTCTTTATGTAACTTAATTTTTTTTCATCCCGCAGGTGCCATTTTCATAATAAACTTCTCTTGGATTTGTTACTATCTGGCATCATTTCTTTCACATATAACCATCCTGACTAATGAATGCTGGTAGTATTTGTTTGAGCAGGTACTTTTTAATTGTTTTGTTTAAATAAAATTTATAAAAGAAAAAAAAATAAAAATCAAACAGGATACAGCTAGATTTTATTAACTTTTGCAAAATGAAGAAAAGAAGCTGTCCAGATGTAGGCTAAGAATGCTAATCCAAATACTACAACAAACTTGCCACCATCCTAAATTCTCAGCTACCCCAACTCATTTTCATATTGAGCATTTTTATGCACATTATCAAAGCTAAATAATGGACCTGCAACATTAACCACTATAGACAGTGTGCATTTTTTCTTGATTAATGCACACTGGAAGAGGTCAGCTTTTGTACATTAATCATTTAAAATGCACTTTATATTTTCATTTTTGTACTCTACAATGTCACAGTGAAACTATTCAGTCACATTAAACCCTACCTATCTAGGCTGCTGATTCTTTTAAATATGTTCTTTCTTTCCCCAGACTGGCAACGTGTAAGTTGTTGGTGACACATGGCTAGGCTTCCTGCCTTACAAACTGAAACGTTACCAATGTAGGAAGGACAAGGCAAAAAGCCTTCACCTCACACCAGAAAAAAAAAAAAAAAAAAAAAAAAAGAGAGAGAGAGAAAAAAAAAAGAAGGAAAAAAAGAAAAGATTAAATACAGTTTTGATCACAACCATTAACACACTGGTTGAACCTCAGAAGTGATCAGTCATCAGCGATTACTCCTGTGTAAGCTCTGAAGGACAGAAATGCAGGGGGAAGATGCTGGGGCCTGAGGTGCTGGACGGAGGGGCCCCTGGCTGTGTGCTGTCAGTGGCTGCTGTGTGCGCAGTGCAGGGGCTGTGCTGTGGCTGGGGAGGGCAGCGCGATGCCCCATTACCATGTCGAGCATTCTCGCCCACCACCCGCACAGTCTCTGCAGTACGCTGTCATTCATCAATTTTCTTTGTGGTGCCTGCTCCACCCGTGACAAAGAAAAACTTTCCATATTCCGTATTTTCTTTTGTTATCACTGAGTATGCACTATCTCCTCCTAAGAACACAAATCTGGGGTATGTAAAATCAAGGCGGTGCTGCACATAGCCAAAACCTGTATGCATCTTTGGGTGCCCAAAGCTTTTCTCCTCCATGTCTCTGCTTTGAAAGTAAACCATTGGGCTAGCCATTCTGAACAGGATTTTGGTTGCCTTATCAGTACTGAGTAAAACTCTACAATCAGTTGCACTGTTTTCAGCACACCTTTTCACAGCACAAGATAAATCCTCAGCCAAAGTAGGAGCATGTCCTTGCTGGAGTAATAATAATAATAATAATAGATGTATGCACAGCTATAGTTCAGTGAGTCAGACCAAGCGATTAATAGCCTGAAGTCTGGATCTTTGCGTTCCTGAGCAGTTCAGGACTCCCACTTCCCAGGCTCCAAACACTGAGTTTGATACATCTCCAGCTTGCAGGGGGTGGAAAGGAACAGAGGTTAGCAGTGCTGCTTTCAGTGCTGCTCTCAAGTTCCAGCTGGCAACGCATCTTGTTTATGAGGTAGCTATGGGTACAGATGCCAGCAGAGAGAGGAAAACAGAATTTAAATGGAGATTGGAAGAATGAGCAGGATAAAGCTTAATGGAAGAATAACATGCCTGTTCCAAATAAGTGTTAACCAATATTAACTAAAGCCACTAATCCCAAAAGGAGGCTTGAGGGGCTTTTCTGAGCTGTTACAAAGCCTTTTTAAACCTCAGCAGTGTTGTCTGTACATTGTATCAGAGCACAGAGTTGATGGTCAACAGGAATACACTGCTCTGAGATTCCAAGTTGAACGAGAAATATTTATTTTTATGTGGTTCTATTTTTATAGTGATGCAGTTGCCTTGATATACTTCTGGAGAATGGATTTGGTAAATTACTGTTTGCAGCAAGTTTAAGAAACATGTACTACTTGAACCCTTTGAAAAGGATTCTTTGAGGTTTGTTAAGTTATTTTTATTATAATATTCAGAAACAAAACATGCAGTAAGTCGGACAAATTTCATCAAGTCATTCCATCAAAGAACATTTCCTAAAGCAACGGATCCCACTAACAGCCATCTCTAGAAAGTTTGTTTCTGAACTGCTTGATTTGCAAGGTAATATGTGCCTAAGAGCCTCTTAAGAATTGCAAGCAAAAAAGGGCTCTTTTGAAGCATCATGACTCTGAAAAGTTACAGTGATTGGAAAAAAAATAATTCAGGACTACTTAGATAACCAGCTCTGACAGCCTGCACTGGTGCTGTTGCAAGGTGGTCATGTCACTATGAGTAACTGTGATGGCCCTGACAGCACGTTTATTGTTATGATGCTATGAACTGCATTAGTTTAAATGTGTCAGTGCTTTCAGAGCTATTTGCATAGTATTTTTCCTTCTTGCCATTGCAATTTCTTTATTTCCATTTTAGGGCTGGGGGAGGAGGGTGGAAAGGCTGGATGTGCATTGTCAACTAATTTAATGAACTGTCATCTATCCAGTGAGTTCACTGAGGAGCCTACAGAAGTGTGAACAAATAGGATGTCACCAGAGCCACAGATACTCAGGTAAGATCAAACCATTTATAAAACATGCACATGCATGCACATAGACACATGATATGCTGCCTCTGAAAGCCAGTTGGATTTTCAGACTGGGCAGAGTAATACCTATACACATATGCATAAGAAAGGTCCTTTCTTCTTCTCTTCCACATATTTTCCTTCATCTTTTTTATCAGAAGGGGTGAACAGTAGAAGCTGTTATCCTCCCTCTTAGCCTGAATAGTGTTTACATAGCATATGAATAGCTATATATTAGTGGCTGAAGTAACACCCCAGTGATTACTCTAACAGCTTTGAAATTACCAAATAGCACTCAAGGCCCAATTTTCGTGAAACGTATCTATTCACATACAACACTTTGCTTCACCAGATTCAATGGCATCTTCCTGAAAGCAACAGGAGTCAAGATAAATATAGGCTGCAGAGTTCTGCTTTTAATTGGCCAAGATTAGGATGGGTATTCTGCACCACCATTTTGTTCAGAACGCTAAATTCAGCAGGGAGAGAGTGGGTAAATAATAATAATAATTACTAATAATAATAAAGCTTTAACTTCTGTAATCACAGTGATGTGTGTCTTTCAGCAAAACAAAAACTCTGAGTAGTTCAGAATTATTTCATACAAATTATCAAATTTCTGGAAGTATCCCACTCTAGAAGTAAAACCAGAAGTTAGCAACCCAGGTAAAATGCCATGCAAATGAAATCTATAATTATGAGTTTGACTACATCAGTAGGAAGTTGAAATCTTTTGTATCATGTAGGGATTGTGCAGTCTAGTTGCAATACGGAAAATAAGGGATTTTTTAATAGATATCAGTGTTACAATGAGCAATTACTGAATGCCAAGGCAAAAAAAAAGATCATCAGCACTCAACAAATGCTTGTGGGAGAAGGTTTACGTTGCTTTGCACATAGGAGACTTTATTGCCCAGTACTTTCTCTCTAATTACCTTTCACTGACTCTACAGACACGGAAAGTATTGATATTACCTTTCCCATTACAAGTTTTCCTGAGGAAAAGGACCCCTTTCTTGGTTGTAATAAAAGGGAACATAATATTTTCTTGAAAAAGGAAGGGAATCGGGTTTTCCTCTTGTTTTAAAAGCATTCACAGATTTATAGCGGAAATGACAGGAACAGGATGTATTAACCATCTGACCTCAGCAGAATGAGTCTACACCCTTGATTGATTTAAAAGTTTATCGGTGTCCTCTGAATAGTCACAAAGGGTCAAGTCTTGGTCCTGTTCAAATCAATGAGAGTTTGACTAATGACTTTAATGGCTTCAGGAATAGGACCAAACTTTTGAGCCAATACTCATAAGCAAATAACAAAGCACAGCCTATAGAATGAACCACAGACTGGTTAATTGGTACAATGCGTCAGATTTCCTCTTTAATCCTGTATCACACCACTCACATGCTAACAGGGCAGTTCTCTTTTGTTTAATTAAAAAGTATTTCCAAGTCTTCCTGAACTGCACGATCTGATCCTTCCAGAGGTTCCTGTCTTTAAAACAGGTGGGAAGTGAAGCAGAAGCATAGGTAGGTCTGAAAGATGCTGCTTTCTCATGCCTGTTCTGTGGAAGTGGGGATTGGTTGCCTGGGTCTTTAACAAGAAACCAAAGGAGTCTGAAGTGGAAACTCTGCTGGACATTGAAGCTTGTATTTTCTTGAACTACCAGCAGTGCGAACTCTGATGGCAACACCCATATCACCAGTATGGCCATCCCTGACTCTCTTGGAGTATCGTCCAAGCTGTGGGAAAGTTCAGCAGCTTGTAAGAAGGTGAGTATTTGCTGAAACTAATTTCCAATTTCCATTCAATACCATGAATCTCTGAGGTGTCTTAGCACCTTTTGCTGTCTCTTCTGTACTTCAGATAAAATTTCATTTCTTTCTTCTAGCCAGTTCTCTGCTTTATTGCAGCATGTAAGGTAGCATCTGGCAAGGTAGTGGCAAAAGCTAATTTCAATTCAGGAAGTTGAGCCTCCTTAGATGATAGTAAATGGAAAGAAGTAGGATTCTCCAAAGATTTACTTTGAGATGAAAAACACACATTAAATGCTGTGATACATTCCCACACCAAGGGCCAAGGGATCTTAGAATTTCCAAGGCAAGATTAGAATATGTTCCCCACTTACTGCATGCTGGCACTGTGAGCAAACTCTGCTTTTTTTTCCTCTTTCCTATTTACAGGGAAAGATCCTTGCTCTCTCTATACTTTTGCATCCACTGCAAGACCTGCGGCTGATGGGCCTGGCTTGGCCCCCATCAGTTCCTAAATAGTTTTCTTCACTTAGTGTTACCTGAAATTTCCAATTGCACATTTGTCCTGGTTTCAGTTGGGACAGAGTTAATTTTCCTCCTAGTAGCTGGTAGGGTGCTATGTTTTGGATTAGGATGAGAAGAGTGCTGATAACACGCCGATGTTTTAATTGTTGCAGAGCACTGCTTATATCAAGCCAAGGACTTTTCAGCTTTTCACTCTGTCCCACCAGCGGGCAGGGTGGGGTTGCAGCAAGAGCTAGGAGGGGACAGACCCAGGACAGGTGACCCAAACTGGCCAAAGGGGTATTCCATCCCATCTGACGTCATGCTGAACAATATATAGGGGTGGCTAGCTGGGGTGGGGGTGCCAGCTGCTCGCAGTTAGGCTGGGCATTGGTCAGAGGGTGGTGAGCAGTTGTATTGTGCATCACTTGTTTTGTACACATTATTAGTAGTAGTACTATTATCATCATTATTGTTATTATTATTGTTGTTATTATTATTTTCCTGTCTTAATAAACTGTCTTTATCACAACTCACAGGCTTCACTTTCCCATTTCTCTCCCCCATCCCAGAGAGGGAGGGGGGAGGGTAAGCCAACGGCTGTGTGGTGTTTAGCTGCCAGCCGGGTTAAACCACAACATGCAATCATTTGTTTCCCATAAAGATGTAGCTCCATGCTTTCATGTTACCTGTATGGCATCATTTTTCTCTTCTTCCTACCACCTTTGATTTTGGCTTTGCCCATCCTTTTTAGCTTTGCAGTGCCTTCAAAACATCCTCCCTCCGGTGCATAACATTTCCAGTGTGATCTATTACCATTACTGCCACTTCCTGGCCCTTGTTACCAAGCCAATTTTATATCCAATCGAGTATTGTACCATCAGTCCCATACTTGCTAACCTATAAATTAATCTGTTATGTGGCACTGTATTGAGAGCCTTTTCAAGTCCAAGTAAATTATGTCTCCTTCTTCACCCCTGTCCACTCTCATTGTCACTTCCTCAGAGAAATGAATCAAGATTGTTAAGCATGACCTCCCTTTTGTAAATCCACGCTGACTATCTCTAACCAATCTATATTAGATTGGTATTAAATCAGGACACAGACTCAAAGGGGGCCTGCTATATAAATGCAACCTTAGGTTGCTTTTTGTGGAGATGAGACTTGGGAATCACTGATACACCAAAGGTAGCAGGTCCAATGGTTTGCCAATAACTTACTATTGATCAGGACCCTGCATGGAGTGGCAACCACAACTCATTTTAAATAAAAAAAAAAAAAAAAAAAAAAAAAGCTTTTTACCTGCAATTATCTAGCACGTTTCTTTTGCAGAAGTGAATGCAATCACTGAGGATGTGGAGAGAACTGGGTTCTGCTTTTATTCATCTATGATGGAATCAAAATCACAAAGACATGGGAAAAAAAAATAATTTTCCCTTGAATACTTGGTCTCCCTTCCTGATTCTTGGCAGATAACCAAGTATGGGCTCTTCTACCTGAGCAAAAAGAAGGATCTGAAGTAGACTAATTCCTTCATGAAACAATCAGTATCGGTGTCTTTTCAACTTTGTATTGAACACTTTCCATTCCACTGAATAACAGCAACAAGTCTAATACAATAATACAATAAAAAAATGAGAGAGGTATGGGTCCTTTCAAGACACTTCGAATTTAAGGCCTTTGGCAAACAAGAGTGGCTGCACATCACAATTTTCACAGGGGAACAGAATATTGTCCCCCAGTTTCCAAAATCAGAAGTATCTGCAGTATCTAAGGCCTATGTCAAAAGGCTGCATGGACATTTGTTTCTCGTACAAAAGTAAAGGACACCAAGACATGCAAGCCTCAGCCAAGGTGCTGGAGAACCCTAGTGCTGCATCAAATGCAAGTTTTCTCACTATTCTTTACAGAAGAATGAAAGAATTGTGTAAGGGAAGGTACAGAGGGAGAAAGAAAGGGATGAATAGCTGTTTAGTCCTGGTTCCTTGGGGAATAATCAGACTGCCATTAAGACAATTGGGATCTTGCTTCTCCTAAAGAGTGTGCTCGCTCTTATTACTTGGCCCTACTGACTGATGCCAGGGAAGCAACATTTTCCATGGAGATTTACAATACAAGTGGTGGGCTCAGGGTCTGCAAGGTGTTGAGTAAATCACACACCCTTGCTTGCTGACTGGGGTATGAAGACAACAGCCTACAGAAGCAGCATGAAGAAAGGCTCTCAGCAGTGAATCCTGGAAGCATTTTAGGTGTAAGCTAGATATAATTTATTAGCCTTTCTACCTCTGTGACTAGAAACATCTCCCTCAATGCTGTAAGCATAATTGCTGTCTCTTTGGTTTGTGTGGGGAAAAAAATTGATCCCAACAATCACTCTTGAGCTTGTTTGACAATATATACATCAAGCATGATGAGATCCAGATGGGTCAAAGACAAACCGTTAGGAAACTAACCTTCAGCCTCCTGCCTCATAGCACACCCTGCACAGGGGGAGCCATCTAATCTACATCCTGTGGAGGATTACTGCTATTATATACATGTGTTTTGTTCCCTTGTACCTTCAAATCAGAAATGCAGTAGTCAATGTATGTTGGAGAGATGCTGTTCTGGGAGAGTTCAGCCCACGCAGTGCTGCTGCAGGACATAGAGTTTCTGGCAAACATCCACTGAAACAAAGGAAAGAGGCCCCGAAATCAGTTTGGCTTGCTTCCAGGGCCTTGACCCTGTAACAGCCAGTACAGACATGCTCAGAAAAATAATGTGCAAAAACTGTAGGTCAATGTAGAGAGGCATAACTAAAAGATAAGGGTTATAAGGGTATAAAGAAATAGTTGGAGCATGTCTTCCCTGTTCAGAAGAAAAGATTGCTTACACACTTTATGATGATGGGAAGTTTTGAAGCGGAGGATAACCTATCATGTATTTATGTATTTCTTAATGAAAAAAAAAAAAAAAAAAAAAAAAAAAAGTAGTTAAGTTAATAGACTTATCATATGTAATTTATTCAATGGCAATGGCATAAAGATACATTACTTCTATATAGAATCCCACAGTCAAAGAAATATGGTTTAATAACAAGTGCATAATACTAACTTACACATAAAATCCGAGACACCAAATGTCTTTAAGAGATCAGCTATTGTCTAGGCATATGCCCTAGAAAGTTCCATCAGCCAGCAAGTGATATGCCATACTCTACAAGTAGAAATTGTACAGTTATTTTTCTGAACAAATCTGATCATGGGTGACAGATTAGATGATGTTAACAGCTCTTCTGGCCATAAGACCCCATGAAGCAGTGACCTTGCTGACACTAGTAAGGAATCTGCTCCATAAGTGTGCGTTTTATTTGATTTATTTGTGGAGCTAAGGACTAGACAAATTAGGAATCACAAGAAGTGAACAAAATATGTGGAACAAAAGCAGAAACAAATTTATCTATCGTGTCTATAAATTTCTGCCTATGCTTGCCATAATAATTTTGTGAGCAACAGTGAAGTTTTGTAAAGAATAGAAAGTATCTTTTCATTATTATATTAACTCCATGTTCTCATGCAGCACATAAGTTGTACTTGCAGGAATCTGCAGTCCACTGCAGAAAAGGTGTCAGTGGGAGTAGAGCAGGGGAACTGACATGTAAGACAGGCAGCACAGTACACACGACTCCAGCACAGACCTGCCTCACTGTCAACTGTCGTGCTCTGCACTCTGTCCCTCCAAGAAATCATTTCTGGCTGGTTGTGTTATGGGTACACTGATTCTGGTGTGTGTGGGCACAACACAGAATTACTAAAGATGTTTGTGGCCACCTAAATTGAAATTGAGATGCTTAGGATACTTAAATTCATATAACCAGAAAGTATCCCATGAAAACAATTTGCCCAATCCCCACAAACTCTAACTTGACTAATGTCACAATAATAGGCTCAAGAAAAAGAGTGCAGAGCTCAAAAATTCTTCCACTGCTTTAACAGTGTGGTGCTGAGGTGTGCATTGTCTCACACATACACCATTCTGTCTTTGCGGTGGTACAATGAGGCATAGACTTAGTCACCAAGCTATACGTTTAGTACATTTAGTTAAATTCATTTTAAAATACAGGCAAGAGATTTTTTTTCAAATTAAATGAAGTAACTATAACACCCTAGACCCTCAGTTAGATTATGCACACAAGCCTTCCTTCCTCACTGAGGATGTGTTACTGAGCCACTAATGCAAATGGAAAAGTAACTCCCTGGAGTCCATAGGTGCCACGGAAAAGTGTGAAATCCCATATTCCTTCTTTGAGAGATTCATGCTTCATCTTAAGACCTCCCATGTTGTTTTGGCCAGGTTCAAAAGAAAGAAAATGGTGGAGAGTGTGATATGTAAATGTAAGAAAACAGTTGCTTCTAATTAGGTAAAACTGTGTAGCGACGCTACTTAGTAATGAGACTGCTACTGTTAGCCGTAGAAGTTGTGTTAGAATCATTAGTATTGATAGCATACTGTAGGAGGAGGAGCAGTAGTATCACTCTGATTATCCCATAGCAGTAGTGGAGATTAACTATTTGAAATATTATCAAGATTAGCTCAAAGTACTTCTGGATTTCCTTGTGCTCATAAGATTTTGCTTAACTAGGAACATTTACTTTCAACTTCTTTTTCCCTATGCTTGCTTCTACCCTTTCTGGTCATTGATAGACTCTTTTTTTTTTTTTTTTTCACTTTACACAAGATTGTACACTGTCAGAGGTCAGAAAAGTGGGCAACTTGGAAGCTTCATTTTGAAATATTATTTGTCTGTTGACCTTGTAATACTGTCATTTTATAACTGTATATGATAGCAGCATTTAATACTCTGTCTGAACTGACAGATAAAATTCAAGGCACAAATCAGTAAATATCCAAGGACTTGATCACCATGAAGACAGCCTGCCTCTTCAAGAAGTGCCCAAACTAATACTTCCAAAAGAAATCTGCATGGGCAATTAGGAGGGTTTCATCATGGTAGGTCACCAGCTCTCAGACCGATTCCATTTATAATTTGCCACTGTGGGAACTTGGGAACCTTGAAAGGAGCTTTTCTTTGTCTAAAATGCCTGGTAAATTGTATAATGTTATACATCAGAAATAAAATTTTATTTGATGATATGGGTTGCTTTGGGGGCCTGCAAGGCAATTTCTGCTCCATACTATAAGAATCTGTTACAGACAAGAACTCCACAAATATCAAAATGCTGATTATTGTCTCAAAACAGGTTAATAATAACAGTAATAATAAACAGGCTTACTCACAAATATTAGTTAGAAGTGAAATCTGATTACATCTTCATGCACATCCCATCTATATACTGTACAGCTCTTTGCTGAAAAATAAAGGTGAGTGGCATGTGCTCAGTGAAGCTGACCCATACAATGAAATGGTTTATGAGAAATGACGATATATGATGAGAATACAAAACTTGATAATAGGTTTATTTATTGATTGAAAATAAAATTCATGAACTGTGAAGCTGAAAACTGCACCAGAGGGAATTGTTCCAAGAGGACATTAGGAAGAGAGAGAGATGGAGTGTGTGTGTGCGCGCACGCGTGTATTACACATAAACTAAGTTAAAGGTTGCCTAAAGGCTTCTGATTCCACAAGCAGAGCCTCTGAGGATAGGATCTGAAAGCCTTTAATGCTACTAAGGCTTTGTCAGTAAGATATTTGCATATTTTGCCTACAAACCCAAAATGCTATATTAATACGTTTTTATTTACCTTTCTGCTGCTTCCAAAAGAAACCTCACAGGAAGCCATTAATGACACAGCTTCATAAGAGATAATTTTCAGAGAGGCTTTGCAGGTAGTGACCGAGGGGGAAAAAAATGTGTGTCAAATTTAGGTTATTAACAACATAATCCTTAAACAGACAGTATCTCAAAGACTAATTCATCTTCAAATTTGACAGTAAAAACTGCATGATCCTTTGCTCTGTGTGCATGTGAATTTATATGGTATGTCTTTTTTTTTTTTTTCTTCATGTTTACTAGGGGAATGTGGTTAGAAAGTGAAGCAGGAGAGTTTTGAAGCACTGGGCTGGAGGTTAGAAAACACAATTTCATCTTCATGCTACCCATTCAAATTTGGGTCCTGTTCTTAGGCTTGCAGACCACCAGCAAAACTGCTGGGCACAGTGCTTTATCTCACAGTACATGTGCAAAGCCATGTGTCCTGCTCAAAGCAGCATCTGCCTGCAGAGAACTATCTGGGCAGGCAAGACTGCTGGGGAGCTCTCTGCAGGGATCTCCAGCAAGTCACAGCCCAAAGACTTTGCTCGCTCAGGGTGCATGGAGGGGAGTATTTGCCTTCCCTGGTATCACATGTAGGAAAGCTGGATTTCCATAACAACTCTCTGTAAACAAAATCATGCTGGAGTCTATTTCATCTGGGTTTCTTCACACAGAATTGGACCCGGAGTCCCTACTTTGTCCATGTTTCACAGCAGTAGGTATTTGGAACAAGGCTGCTGTATTAACTTAAATAATAGTTTTCATTTAGTTTAGTGCCTGGGTCTCAGTGGACAAGCCTTTGGACAAGCTGAATGAGAAGCAATTGCTCTGAAAACTGTGGCAGCAAGAAGGCAGGAGTCCCATTTAATACAATTTTAACAGCATGATTTGTTAATCACAATACAGCAAAAGCAGTCATGGACTATTCTCAGTCTCAACCTTTTCCCCACATAAGCATGATGTACCAAAACCTTTGTGTCCTTCCACACTGAGAGAAAGGAAAAAAAAAAAAAAAAAAAAAAAAAAGTAATTTTTCTCATGTGGATTTATAATATTCAGTATAAATTTCTTTTAAATTTTCCTGTTGTTTGCAATATTTTTTTTCCTCCCTCTACTTGGATCCTTTTAAGATCTATAATTTATTAGAGGTTTCCTCTTCCTTTCTGTACTTTTCTGCTTTGGATGCTCTATTTATAGTTTTTGTAATGTCAAAATTAGACATTCAATCTCTACTGAAAGGCTACAGTAAATTGCAGTTTTAGTTTTCTTATCAACTGTTGTGTTGTTCTGGTTCTTTTCTTCATAAATGGAGCAAATGTTGCATCTGAAAAATCCCAAAGTCAGTGGTGTTGAATCCAATACCCCCAAAGTGTCCTGCCTCCAGGGACTGTCAGGAGCAGGAAGTTTATTTGGATACAAAGATCTTGGCATGCAATACACCTAGGCACCTGCTGCTTGAGAAATAACCAAGTCTTTGATGCTAGTGAGTTGCCTATTGCTCATAGGCATTTTAATCATAGAATGAATCACAGAATGGTTTGCGTTGAAAGGGACTTTTAAAGACATTCTAGTGCAACCCCCTTGCCCTGGGCAGGACTCCTTCCACCAGACCAGGTTGCTCAAAGCCCCATCCAATGTGAACACTTTCAGGGATAAGGTTTCTTAATTTGGGTCAATTGCCTCCAGATTTGTTCTCATGCCAAAACAGCCCTATAAAGTTTGGTCCACCATTTTTCCATTTCACTCAACAGAATACACATACTCTGCTTAACCAAGATTACTTAGGTTTTTGTTTGTTTGTTTGTTTGTTTGTATTTTCTGTGTTCGGTATTGCTTGCTTTTTTCTTTTTGTTTTTCTTTTTGTTTTTCTTTTTGTTTTTTTTTTTTTTTTTTAATCAGAGATATAGCACAGTATTCACTTCACTGATTTAACACCTTCACTGAAGGCATTTGCCCATAAGCAAATATGGGTAACAACTAGAAAGCTTCCTGGCCCTTGTAAAGTCTGAATAAAAACAAGGTGGTTCTAAGCAGTTGCCAAGATTTTATTGTTTCCTTTAAACTGTTCTTTGTCAATGGATACAGTTTTAGTTGAAGTCACAGAAAGTTCTCCAGTGACTCCTTGTAGTTCTGTAGTTCTCTAAATTTGTGTTTCATTTTAACATGAATTTATGGTATTTTCTATTTATGTTTAAATCTCTTCAGCATGAGAAATAATTTAATAGAGAAGGAAAAAAAAAAGTGCATATTCTGCTTACAAATGCAGGTACCACAGATATACAGATACACAACAGATATAGTTGTATAGTTGTGTACAAACAGACAGCTGTCATAAAAATTTGGCCTCTTCCACATGCAAAACCCCACTGGTAAAATAAAGAGAACCTCAATTTGCTATAATAATGTCCAAAATAATTACTTCGTCTGCTTGTGAATTCATTGTATTAAATTGTTCATTTGATTTATCTGTGTTAATTATTCTTTAAAGGGCCACTAGTAATAATAATAATAAAAAAGAATGGATGAGTCATATGCAAATGCAATGTCTAAAAAGTAGTCATCATATTAGGAAAGTATTAGCTATTCATAAATGGTCAAGTTAAATATACTCTGTATAATAGACTGAAACATAAGCCATTTCAGGCAAGTTGCTCTGCTCCTAATAAGACATATTTTAAGTAGATCTGATATCCTAATTGCAATATTTTCCTTCAGGGTGACAATGTGTTGTTTAGGTTAACATCCCCCTTTATACTTATTTTCTTTCTCATTATAATGTGGAAAAAAATAAAATTGAAATGTATTCACAGTTGCACTTGTAAAAGCTTTGGAAGTTATGCAGAAAGATTTTGGAGACCTTCTCTCCCATCAGGTTTCACTAACACACACATTTACCATTTGTCTTCTAGTGGTTCCTTTCAGATGATCAGCTGCATTAATTTAACTCCTCTGCTGTGATTTGTACTTAACTAAACCTGGGATAAAAGGAGCTTGGTGACTGCTTCTGCCTTCTGATATCATTTTCTTGGTCTGAAGATAATGGTGGCAACACTGACAACATTAAAAAAAATAAAATAAAATAAATAAAATGAGAGTACTTCAAGCTTTCACTCTAAGAAACAAAAGGCAATTATCCAAAGATAGAGAGAAAAGGAGAGGTTGTTGAAAGAAAGCTGAGAAGTGTAGTCTGCTGAGAAAATATGTCAATTATAGAAAGCATCTTTTTAACCTATTTTTTTTTTTATTGGGTTCGTATTGCCATTCAGTTTATTGATGTGGCTGAGACAGCACCATGCCGTGCCCAGTGTACGAGGGTCACCATGATTTTCAGTTCTCCAAGCATGCTGGACCACCAGAACCAGCACCTTTCTGGTGACCAAAGGGAAAACCTGGAGACCTCCTGCACTGCTCCAGGTGTGGATGATTTCAATGTGCAAGCCCAGAGGTGGGACTTCATGTGCTTATGCATGCACGTGTGAGAGAGTGCACAAGAAAGGTTTTGCCTGCTTACAGTTGACTACTATAAAAATGAAATATGTCATTAAATTCATGACAGTTACACCCACACAAACCCTGGCTAGGTCAGAAGTACCTCAGACCCTGGCAATCCCTCTGCATTGCCCTCAGGTCCTTTTACCTGAGCAGCTCTTGGGAGCCCAGTCCTCATGGGAGAGGCTCCTCTCAAGGGTCTCGTCTCCACAAAATGCTTCCTTTGTTGTTTTTTGTTTTGTTTTGTTTTGTTTTGTTTGTTTGTTTGTTTTACATCTGAGTTTTCTAAACAGCAGGCAAAAGGCATTATTCAGTTCCTGCACACCAAAGAAAAACGTGGCTAAAGTACAGTGTACTTCATAAATTGGCTTAAAAACAAAACACCTTAGTGCGTACATAAGTGCCATTAAAAAAAACCACATAAACACGGAAATTATTTCAGAGGTGTCAAAGTCACTCAGGAGGGACTGTGTTGGAAATGACAGGAGCAGACTGGGGCATTGCCTGGCCAGTCTCCAGAGCCTGGGGGCACAGTCCCCTCTGGGACTGCTCACACTTGAGGTTAAGAGGGAGGGATACACCGCATCCCGATGAGACAGAGGACTGTATCGGGGCAGCCTGAACTGTCGTGGACACCCTGGGGACCTTTCATATTTGCCTCCCCAGTGCCTGAAGCGCCACAAGAAGCAGGAAGAGGCACTCTCCACATGACTATGGGGAGATGGGTGCTGGTATGACTGTTTAACATTGTGGGAAATAAAAGGCATCACAAAAGGAAAAGATAACTTTTATAGTCTTTTTATAAATACATCAGAGCATCTCAGATTCATCACTGTGATCTATAAATTAAGAGGCACTGCCTAACACAGCTTGTACCACTTGGTGGCAACACTTCCATGTTTGATTTATTGAACCTTCTTATAATCATTCCTCTGATACTTGAAAGAACAAGGGTAGGCACTGATTTGTGCAATTAGTTACTCTTGAGAACAAAAATAAAAGTTTTGAATGACTTTCCTACTATTGTCTGTCCAGGAGTCATACTAAATAGATTACAAGAGCATGTTGCTTTAGGTCCTACACATTTCTAATAGGAAACTTTTGCATGCCATGGAAACATCTCTGCACAGCCTTATACAGCAAGGTCATCTTAATACCAGCAGAAAATAATTTCTTCCAATGTGCAACCAGAGTCATGAAAAAAATAAATGACTAGTAGCTTGCAGAGCATCAGGTGTTCTGGAATGACAGTGTAGCTGGCTATGACTGCACAAAGTTCTCCATTTCAACAGTGTTTTAAGATCGCAGGTACTATGCAAATGTCATTCAAGCTGTTGGTCCTGAAAGCTGCAATCTTGCATGTTGCCCACACAACAGCTATGCCACAGCCCTTTCTTGCAATCTAAGTTCGGTCTGCAAGACTCATTTTTCAAGCAAAGGTCATTCAGTGTCCCTGCCCATGCATCTCTGGGCCCCTCTTGCTAAACCTGATGTAATGTCAATAACATCAATAATTGCCAGAATTGCTGGATGTGCAAGAGAAAACTTCTGATTGCTATAAGGGAAGAGTCAGCAAACTTGCGTTGCTGACCAATATACAGCATTAGACCCATACATGCAGTTTGAGGTGACCACTTCTGCTTCTTCTCAGAACTGGCATGTGCTGCCCCAAGGCTATCAAGGGGCAGGCAGGGTAGTTTGGGGAAAAGCAGCCCAAAACCGCACAGCGGCCCCGTGTGATACCAGATGGAAAGACGATGGGTTTCCATCCCATCCAAAGAGATAACCCAGCCTGGAGAGAATATACCCTCTCCTGATGCTGGAGAAGCCCCCCACTTCCTCCAAAATGGCCCCATCTACATCTTCTGGCCATGATTTGCTGACAAGGGGAATGAAAGGAAGCTGAGACGCCAGCAATTTTCGTGTGTTCCCTGAGTACATTCACAAAGACTAAGCAAAGGAAATACAGTAACAATAAAGGGGGAAATGTTTGCCTTATGATATTAAAATATTTATAGCAGCAAGAAAACTATAGGTCTGAACCTTATATAAAATTTTGATGGACTGCCAGTTCTAAACGTCAAAGAAAAGTTTGCAGGAATGATCCATGGTATTTAATATTAATTATGAACACATCCAGGCTCAACACTGGTATTCCGACTGCTTGAATTTACGATCACATTAGTCAATGCATGGTCATTCAGATGTGTTGAAAGAATTAATGACTCAAGTGAGAATTTACTTGCAATATACTTGGAAATTAACATAGCATTGCAATGGGGAGTAAAATGTTTAACAGAGGTAGCAAATGCTGACTTTCATATGGCTACAGGCATTTTCTCTTTAATCATGACACTAACTTGGGCAGAGAGTGAAGTTTCCCACCTTCAAAACCTCACATGTTCTCAAAGGATAAAGTTTGATAATCCACTGTATATATTTTCACACACGCACACACACCAGGATTATTTCCATTCATAAAGAATGATTGAAGATGACCTAAAATTCAACAGTTCCTGGAAAACAGAGAGCCCACCCAGCTGCACAGCTGCTCTGGGAAGGAAAACGGGATGTTTTCAAAAATCTGCTCTCAGCTCGACCTCGAGGCTAGATCAGAAAGGGGTGATTGGGAAGCTCTAAATGTAGGTGTTTAGCATGCGGTGTGACCCTTGGACACCCAGAGCCATGTGTATGCTGGTTAGCTTAACAAGGAGTGTGCATTAGCTGGGCTGTGTGACCGATGGTGGCTATGTTGCCATCCCCCATCCCAGGGGGATTCACACCCCAGGCTTGGCCAGGATGTGCTCCCAGAGGAGCCCCATTCATAGGACTGCACCCTAGCTCACAGTTCTGTCTTGGATTCAGCCCTACCACATCCATGCAATGGGATTGCAGAGCAGGGGACTAAAAATAAAGCAATCAGCTTTTCCCAAATCAAGGAAAGAGACTGCAGGTGAGGGCCAACAGTGGGAGCCAAGTACAAGGGGAAATAAAACATTTAAAGAAAGAGAAATCAAAATAACTTTCTGTATTGATATTTGTTTTTAAACTAACGACATAATTATCCTGTTGCAAGCCTTGGCTGCAGAGAAAAACATGTTGTTGGGAGCTAATTAAAGAATTAGCCAGTGTTTAGCTTCTCATAGATAAAGGAGCATAAGCTTTGAAACAGAAGTGTTTGCAGTGAGCTTTTGAAAACTCTCTGAAGACAGCTGAGCTTAAGTCTGTTAAGCCTGTTCCCTCTCCTATTAAATGTCTGTTCAGACATCTTATTTTTTTTCTTCCTTTCTTTTTTTCTTTCATATGAGAGAAGCCACTGGTATGTCTTAAGAACAGACATTTCCTCCCTCGTTTAGAGCACTGCTATGCATGGAGTGATGCTATACCTCACAGGGATGAACACAGAGCACCCAGTGAACCATTAGAAAGGTGGGACAAGTGTCAGCTTGCGTGATGTACAGTGTTTAGTAAATAAAAAGCAATCCACAGTCACTGCTTGCCGCAACACTAAGCTGAGGTTACAGTCTGACCAGACCTGGTGGCCTTTTGCAGACGCAGTCACCCCACGTGTCCTGCCTGGTTTGGCACTATGTCCCTGGCTGAGACAAACTCTGGCTGCTATCAAGGATGCCCAAGCCCTTTTAAGATGATGACCAACCTCTTGGTCATGTGTAGGTTGATCGTTAATCCAGGTTTCCCTGCCTGTGAACTCCTTTTCCTTGCTGGGATATCTTATATCTGTGAAAAGGAAAACTGTGCTTATTATGTGAGTGGACAATCTGAATGGTTTCCAGCTGCTGGTGCTTTTCTGACAAGGCTGCTGGACAGCTGGTGAGCTTGGCTGCATCCCCAGCACGTGTACATCAGGTGCAATGCTGCATGCAGTGCACCCATGTTTAATAATAATAAGGGAAATAAAAATAAAAAGTGGTCCTCCCACAGATGCCCTCAGTGCAGCCCCAGCTCTACGCACAAGGGTCCTACAAAATGCCGTGACAGCCCACCACACTGGATTTTAAACACAGAAGGGCAAACAGCAAGGATGTTGCCACTTCATCCCCTCGGTATACTACATATAATTATCTTGTATAAAAACAGTCTGCTCTGCACGTGGACTACCCACCTAGGCAGTGTGCTTAAATGCAGCGTGGGAGCTCCAATTCTTGCCATGCTTCAAGGAGCCAGTTTTTCTCCTTGCTGGAAAAATGTCTCTAATTCCTTTTTTCTTTTTACTTTTCTGGAAATGCCTTTGATTCAAGTTCAAGGAGGAAACCAAACCTTGATTGCTTTCTCTTTAGCTCCCATGAATGCAACGTGTATCGAGATAACATAAAATGTGAATAATATTCTCTCCTTTGGAGTAAAAAACAACACCTTTGGTGATTTGCACATCATTAGAAATAGCACAATTATCAGTCCAATATGATGCCTTTTTTTTTTCCTTTCAGCCTAAATATGGAACCATTATGCAGTTTTCCTGGATCTCAAAAGTTTTTAAGCTTCTTTGCAGCTTTGCACTCTGATGGTCCTTTCTCATCAGTGCCACGAGGTCAGGTCAGACACCTTGCTGACAGTTTTCCTGAGCAGGACAGGGGAAGCATGCCATCCCACTGCCACATTCTTCTGAAGCGAACAGCCCTGAGATGCCAGGTATGAGCACTAAAATCTTTGGAAAGAGGACTTCAGAGGTGTATTTTCCAGAGCTGTAGGGTCCAGCACAGGCAGCCTCCTGTAAAAGAGACCAGGGCTGTGCTTTGCACCAGAGACATTTGGTGAGCAATGAGCGGCAGCTGAGTTAAATCCACAGACTGCAACCAAGTGGACATAGCACCCATTTTATTTCCCAGTTTGCTCCTAGGCGACAGGCAGTAATGCCATGCTGTAAAACAGCTGGCAGAGAACTGGGCAGGAGGGTGAAACACAGCTGGGAAGGCCTAGAAGCACTACTGTGTCTTATTGCAGCACTGCACACCAGCTCACCCCTGGTCCCTCGTGAGAACAGCTCTAGTAAGTTTTAGTTACATCCTGAGCAGATGCTATGCTTCTGTATTTTTCTAACTGCCTCGCCTTTGGTTTACCTAAGGAAAAAAAAAAAAAAAAAAAAAAAAAAAAGACTACAAAGATGTGCCTTTCTGGAGCAGTAAATGCTTTTAGCTATAGATCAGTTCCTATGTCAGCCCTGGCAGAGGGAATTAATCCCTTCTGTGCACTGAAAATGTAGCATATTTTTCTTCTAGTAGCAGTAGCAAGGCAAAGAACCAGGAAGGTTATGTGAGCCATAACAAAGGCTTGATGGAAAAATTACTACTGTCTAAATTATTCTTCTTTCAAAAAATGTGCTCTGTGGTTTTATTTTGCAGTCCTTTTAGGAAAAAGAACTGCTTATTATTATCAACATTAGTTGCTAGCAGAGGAGCGACTTTCAGTTTTCTCAAATTAATTCCCCCTGGAAATCACGCTTCCCTCTGGCTGCACAGAGAAACAAACACTCGCTCACACACGCACATGCACACACAGCCCTCTGAGACTGGCGGAGCCTTGGATGCTTTCATCTTCCCACTTCCCCCAAGCAGTGGCTGCTGAGTCTCTGTTACAGCACCATGGAGATGTGGCTGGCTCCTTGTGCTGATATTAGAGCAAGCAAGAGGGAACAATGACAGCAATGTCATCTTTCATAAACTTTAAGAGCTCAGCATCCTCTGCCAGGGAAGGATCCACAAGCTCTCCGCCAGGAGGACAGCTCGACATACCTGGGGCTTGGCTTCAGTAGCAGCTTTTCTCCACTGCAAAAGCCAGTTCATGGCTACAGCAGGCAGCTGGCTGCAGGGACAGCATCACTCTGCTGCAAAGGGAGGAAGGAAGTGAAAATAAAATTGAAAAAAAAAACAGATTTTTGTCATAAGAAGATAGGACATGAATCCCAGAGGGATGTTGGCCTCTTCTGTGAGAGGTGTGAAGTGTCTGCCTACACAGACTGGTACACAAGGAGAATTTTCCTCACCCAATAAGGCACTCATGGGAACCAGCGATGCTGCTGCCGCCCCACACAGTGCATGCAGGGTGCAGGATGTGTCTGTGCTCACAGGCAGAAATTTGGGGGGGCTGCTAGACATGTGAGTGACTGACCTGCACCCAGAAGTGAGATCCCACTCCTCTGACTGCAAGGAATGCAGTAAAAGAGAAAACAAACTGGCCTCTGCCAGTTTCCATGGCCAGCAGCATGGGTGAACTTTCCCCAGCTGCCCCAGGCTCTCCCACAACCCTAGGATGACTTTCCCAGCCAGGGCACACTGGCAGAGGGTGGCTCAGTGCTGGTAGCTGCTGTTCCCAGGGTGCTGGGCAGTCTTCTTCATCATGCTAGGGAGCCCATGTTATTAATTCTTGCATGTTAGTTAATTCTTGCATCTGCCCTCACCTATTGCTGTCATATGTCCCATTAACGGACAAGCACAACCAAACCAGCCTGTCACAACACTACCACTAGCACTATAGGGCAAAGGCAGGGGGCTCAAGCGGTTCCTCCAAGTGCTTTTGAAGAGTGCTGTCCCCTCAACTGCTTATTTGCTAGTTGAGGAGCTGCAGGTTTCTGAGCTGAGATTCCTCAGGGCTGCAGGCAGCATCACAGACTTTGACAAATCATGCAGCAGCAATGTTTCATAGCTCATGGGGCATAAGAGACCAGTCCACAATTCTGGAAGTAAGTTATTAAATAGTAAGAGTAACATCAGAGGGGCAAGGCTTGTAAGGTGGGATAGTGATTTTTATTTATCAAAGTGACACAGTTGGGAAAAAAGGGGACATGTTCAGGTCCAAAAGCCTGTTTAAATACATTGGCTCTGTTGTTTGGAGATCTTTCTCCCCCAAGTGCTCTAGTTTAGAGCTCAGTTCTGGTTTTGCTGCTCTGATGTGTTACAGCACAAGACTCTCAACAGGTACGAGCTGAGAAACTGTTAAAATTAAAGGAACTAAGAATGGCTGTGTGCAATCACAAGTGATATTCAGAGCTCTGTTAGCTCAGACTAATCCGTTCTGCCTGGTCTTTCTCAACCATCTTCTCACGAGCCACCCATACAGCAAGCCAGCCAGATCACCCCTTGCCCCAAACCCAGGGACGGGGTAGCTACGCTCTCACCTGCCTTCCTTCCTGGTAAATCAGTCTCTGAGCTGTTGGCCAAGACTGGAGAACCACAATATGCCTCCTCCTGCAGGAGAAGATTTACCCCATAGGACATCCAATGAGCAGACAAGCATGCTGGCACTGGATGGGTTTGTCACCCAGCTTGCTGTTGGGACACCCCTTCATCCCTTCTAGCATCTCCAGCATTGCTTAAAATAAGCAGACACATAAGCAGACTCTTTTCTGATAGACAGGAAAAAAGTTTCTATTTGTGCTTTGTGATGGGAGTTTTTCTAACTCCCTGAAGAGGAAATATTCCACAGAGATAAAAGTACATGGGAAAGCAGAAACCATTTTATTAATTCCTCTTCCACTATCATACTGCTTTGTAATTTTCACTGCAGCCTCCCATGCAAGATGCATTCTCAGGAGGCATGGGAATTCTCCGTGCAAGTATATTTAGCCATATCCCTTTGGGTAGGTGGGGGAGGAAAGAGACCCCTAAATAGCTGTAAGATAACAATTTACTATAAACATATTCGTTTGGTCCAAGTTCAGAGAAAAGACAACGAAGTCCTTGGCAGCTGGATGGCCAAGGGCCAGCTTCATCAAGTAAAGAGCAAGCTCAGAAGAGAAACCCCTCTGCATTACCCAGGTCATCTCCATATGCTTTAAGTACTCCTCAGTGGAAGTGAAACATTTAAAGGAAGTGACAAGTTTTCTTCAATTCTCTCCCCTCTTTAGCAAAATAAATAAATAAGTCAAAACCAAGCTCTCCACCAAAGAAAGCCTGCTTTTACTTGGGGTGTGTGAAATCCCACCTTCCACGATATTGCAAAGGCACCAGAAAAGTCCACCACACTTGAACAGTTGAGTGAAGATGTCTTGGCTTTCACTCAACTGCAACACCAGTGGAAGTGGTGAAAAGGCTCCCCCATGGCTGCAGGAGAAAACTGTGGGATTCCACCTGAAGAAGTAGTAGGGAGAATAAAACCTATCAGCTGACAGGAGAATAAAACCTATCATACGACAAATGAACCATGAGAATGTTGTCTTGTTCAACAGGACTGTGAAAACAAATAGGCATTTCAAGAATAGGGTCACTAGAGCAAGGTAAATAACTTCAGAATAGCAGGCAGTGACCAAGGGAATGTACCAAACTGATTGTAGCAAATGGAGCTCTGCCTTATCAGCTGGGGACAGTGGCAGCTCTGTGCAGTGTCACCATGCTTCACCCAGCTACATGCCACCACCTGTGCCCACCACAACCCTGGCCACAGTAAGACAAGACCAAAAAGATTTACACAGGACCACATTTAACACAACCCAGTGTTTATTGACTCCTGCCACCTTTTTTTTTTTTTTTTTTAAAAGAGTAACAGGAACACAAAATGTGATGCATGATAAAATACTACTACAGGTTTCCATATCAATCCAATGCAAAGTGCCAGCATTGTTGACCAGCATACAACCTGACAAGAGAAGATGTAGTTATAACTCACTCTCAGATATCTGCTGGGAGTACATCACAGTCAAAATAAAACTAGTTATTTGCCTGCAAATAGATACATTTTCTTCTAGATGCAAGTGGTGTTAGAGCCAGCTATTTTGCAACAACAAATATATATATTATATATAATATTCCAACAATTTTAAAAAAACTCAATAGTAAAGGACTAGAACTGTTTAAAGAGAGATAGGGCAGAAAACAGAGTGAATCTTTTTAAAAACTACTTTGTTGAGGCCATTCATCACAGAACCATAAGTAATCTAGAGAAAATGAGATTAGAGACTACCGTGCCCAAAAGGCCAGCAAGTTTGGTTATAGGTTTAATACAAATAGTCTCTTGATTTTTAAGTACTGTCTCCTGGCCTTTTTCCTCACTGCACAACAAACCCCACCTGTTGGAAATTGTGGCTTGGTGGCTTCGTGTATTTTCCACAGCTCCTTAGTTTGAATGCATTTGGAAAGGCAACCATAGTTCTTAAAGAGCCACGAGAAATTCAAATGTCATGGACATGACATGTAACATCTTACAAGATAGGAATGTTGAAGGCACATTACCAAAAGGACCAGAAATTAAATGCCTTAGAGGAAAATACTCTTTCACAACTGGATGACAAGTGCTGTTTAACCACAGATGTTTCAGCCACCTCACCATGAAGACAAAACCCAAAGGAAAGAGCCTCCTTGAAATACCCTCTGTACCACAGCACGCTGCTGCTGGCCCCACAATTCTCCAGGCAATTACATTCTTGCAGAGCAGTTTGCAACAATTTCAGAGACAGGTAAGAGAAATCTACCTAAAAAACATCACAACTGGATTCCTACATGACCAACTCCCTACCACCACCACCACCCAGTTAAGCATCTTCAAGGACATCGTGCTACTGATCTGGAAATGGGGCAGAGGTCTGGAATGGAGGACAGGAACTGGTTTCAGAGCTCTGTGCCTTCAACCTTTTCCATGTCATTATACATGTTAAATATAAAGGCAATGCTCTCTGCCATGGGATAATTACTTTCTCTCCTCTATCTAGGCCAGGAAGACATAGGCTAATAATGAAAACATGTAATTTATTTACAATAAATGCACCTATACTGTTCCATCCTCCATCCACTACACACACTGCTGCCCACTGCTGAAGACAGATGGTAGCTACAGTGGTAACCAAAGTACCTTTCTTTCTCAAACTTCATACAAGTCCCCTCCCCTTCTGACCCATCATTTTTCCATTGTTCTAGGCTCCAATGAAATTTTTGTTAACATCTCTTTATAGTGCACTGTTTTAAAGTTTCTAAATACAAAGCAAGACTTGCTTTGCTCTGTTTTAGCTGTCTTTGCCCCCTTTAAAATCATACAGGTGCTTAAAACTTATGTGCCATTATTAATTTTGCATAGTAATACAACAGGCAGGGATTTTTTTTTCTCCTGCCTTTTGAATAGTAACTCCCTGACTGCCCCTGTCAGAGAATTTGACTCCTACCATCTTTCAGAGGGCTACCTCTCACTTTTGGGGAAGAGACCTAACTTTCTCCACAACACAAACATTGCAGAATGAGAGTTTCAAGTTATGGTCAAATTTCCTTCAAGTCTATGATGTGTTATTTAGTTGCAAGCATAGCAGAATACCTTTTCAACATTAAAGAACATTTATTAAACTATGTCTTTTTCTAGTCTTGAGTTATAAGAGTGTTTGTCACAAGTTCCCTCATATTCCTCTCTTAAGGTGCACAGTGGTCAGGCTGAATGAAGTCCAGTCCATACAACCACAGCTGGATCTCTGGGAGAAGCCAGAGAGGATGAGGAGTTTCTTAGCACTACTGTATTTACATTCAAAATTCAAGAACAGGTTGAAGGATGTCCAGCTTCTTCTAAGACAGAACTGCTTAAGAAATACTCCATTTCTATTACTTTTTTTTTTTTTTTTTTAATGTCCAGGAATTTATTTCTTTTCTGTCCTATGTAGCTGTTACCCTTCTGTCAGTACAGGTTAATAGCAGCCATTGCATGCTTACTGCTCATTCCCTAGCTGAGGTGCAACAGACTCAGGCCCATTACCAGCACGGTGTGGTGGACTGGTTCAGGGACTGGCAGCTTGGGCAGACCACCTCTGCCACCGTGGGCAGTTGGCACAAAAATAGAGGACACCAAAGAAGGGATCTGGAATAGTAGGGCCTGATGTACACTGACAACCTGAGACAAATAAATGCAAGTGCATGTGTATCAGTGAGCATATTAGGCTGAGAACAATTAGTGTGAGTGATAAATACATCCACAGCTAGCTCTCAGCTTCATTAAGAGCTGTTCTGAACTGCATAGTAAGTGCTGGTTGTAGAAGCTTAGGCAGATAGGAGATGGACTCGATGAGTAACTGCTGAGTTAATAAGTTCTGAAAAATAATGGAGGAAACAAAGTGCTCTGCCAATTGAATAACTCTAGTCTGTTGTATCTCTCATGGCTTGAGCATAACAGAAATAGTTACCTGGCATAAAAGACCAATTGAAACTGAATCACTGTTTCATTGCAATTACATACACATGCAAAGATAAACAAATGTGTTAACTAAGGATAAGCAGCATAGAAATCAAGTCTAAGTCAACCATTATTCATGTTTGTCAGACTGCCAGACACATCTTTTCATTTCAGATTCACATCTGTGTCATACTAGATATAGTAGATGGAGAAATCATTAAAATGACAAACTCCGCATACTGTTGGCCTTTAGTGCCAACACATTGTGTGCCATCAGCCTTCCAAGTTCAGACTTTTGGGAGGTAATAGCTGCTTTACAAAACAGTGAAAATAGACAACATAAAACCAATCCAGCTCAGAACAGAAAGGAAATGGTTTTGCAAAGCTGTGGACAGATGCATAGGCACTTCATCTTCCAGCCTGGGACAGAAAGGGCAGTGCAACTGCACAGCTCTAACACGACTTTTGAAAAGTGATCAAACTCCAGGAAGTGCAATGACTGAATACAAAAGTCTGTTTGTAAAGTCATGCTACAGGAGAGCTGAGCCAATGTTCTGCACAGCAAAGCAATGAGCAGTCCATCGATAGGTTCAGCTAGGACATACCATAAATGACACTCCACAAAAATCCACTTTAGTATCACATTTCCAATATCTCTCCTTGCCATCAGCAGTCTGCCACAGATTTTAAACTTGTAAAGCTCCTTCCCATTGAGCTAGATTTTTTTTTTTTCCTATAAAGTGCAAATAAGACTCAGGTTTTTCCTACTAGTTCCAATGATTGTTATCTTGCTTACAAAGTGATCAAAAGACAGTTGGCTGAGCCACTACCTTTTTTTTTTTTTTTTTTTTTAGATTAATACCCTGGTTATTTTTTCCAGCAAAAGGTAAACAGAAAACAAGGGTTCCTTCTGCCAGACGCAGGGCATGACAGGAGGCTGCCTTAAGTACCGTCAATGTAAGATGCACAGACTAGACAGAGACACAACCAGTGCATTCTTGTGCTTAACAAGAACATGCCATGGTCCACTGGAAACGGAAGTCATCTTTGGGGTCTTATTTCTTCACAAAGTTCAGAAACAGTTGATTAATCTTCATTAAGAGCCGCTTCTCTTTTCCTTGCATCTACATCAAAAAGATAAAAAAAAAAAAAGGTTAAGTCAGAGTTCTGGTAGGGTTCATCCAAAAATGAAACATAATAAAGTTGGTTTATTGTCAATGGATAGCACTTCCCATTTCAGACTCTTGAAATAAGTTCATTACATGGACTGAATTGTTGTATGAATCAACATGTTAACAAGTTAGTCACACTGAGGTTTTGTACATTTACCCCGCTGAAGCTGAATACAAATCATACAGTATGCAAGTAGCCAATAAACTTTCAGATTCTGGATTTGCAATAATTTCCCTCACCTGCCCTCAGCCCCTTGCTCATGATGGGTGAAGCCTCTATTTGCTCTGCCTGCCAGCTAGAGAAATGACAGCAGTCTACTCTGAAAAGCATTTGACTAATTATGATTTTGCCAGCTGTGTAGTACACATTTGAAAGGGGAGCAACACTGCGTTTTGAGGAACTGCCTGCAGCAGTCCCTGAAGACTTAGCCAGCATACCTTTGAGTGTGAACATAGGGTGTCAGAGCACATCTAGACACTCGTCCATTACTTGCATGTGAGTAGTGCAGTACCAGGCACTGCAGCTTGGAAAGCTGGGATCACCTTGTCCTGGGCTTCTGCACAAATGTCTCTGGGCTGTGAAACACAGCTGAAAGTAGGCAGTTCGTATCACGATCACAGTTATGCTAGCAACTGCCTGCCAAAAGGTGCACCTATATGTATGTCTGAACTTAGTTTCTTTCCAACTCATAATCTATACGTTCCAGGGTTGTTATGAATGTGCCCACACAGAAATTACTTGTAAGTAAAAGACAAAACCCTTTTTGCATTACTGCAGTCCACAGATGCCCTTCATTAATACAGAAGACAGGCCCTATTCAGCTCGAACATTTAGAGAACATGATTATGAAATTGTTTATGCAAGTTTCATGACTGTGCTAAGCAATGTTTGGAGGAGATTAAATATGCTTCCAAATAACCAAAGAGCTTGGAGATTCCCAGTGATTGGAGCAGCTACCTAAGGTAAGACAATCTCAGCTGCACGTTTGGGAGAAAAAAAAAAATCAAGAGCCCCCTCTCCCACATTCCTCACCATGGATGCTGAGGCCAGGCCTTAATTTTCTTCTTTCACAACTTTCCCACTTCACATAAAATCACTGACTGTTGATTAGAGACGAAAAAGCTTTCTGAAAAATGAATGCCATACCCATCTAGCTACAGAGTTATTCCCAGTCTGTCTCTGCCTTCGGGGGGAAATGAAAAAAAATTCAACGCAATTTGATATTTCAGTTGAACATTTTTAAGAGTCATACCAGTTAAGTTCCTGAACTTTTTTTTGGCTTCTGCTCTTTCTTCAGCATCAAAATACCACACAGTCATGGCATACCTGTAAAAGAAAAATCGTACGTTTGTTTCAACTTTCGCTAATAAAATAGAGCACCATTCTAAAGTTTAATTTTCAAAGAGAAATCTAACAATAAAACAACTGGATTAGTAAATAAAAAATATGATACACATGTCACATATTTGAAGACAAATATAGACAGCATTTTAAATGTCTACTTTATCAAGCACAGAAATATAGGTGAGAATTTCTGCTTGGAAGCACATAAGAGTGCACAGCCCCTGGTAACAGAGGGCAAAAGTAGCTTACAGACCTCTGCATGTTTTTCTGTTCTGGGATGCCTTTAGGCAGCTTGGGGGCTGCCCTACGTCACATCAGCTTTTCATAGCCTGCTGACAGATGGTAGCCCCAAGAATCCCTGTAGTGTTACAAGGGCAAAAGTGTAACCCAGCATCTCCCAGCTAAATAGCTATGCCTGGCTTGCAAGACTTCTCCTGTCACTGGCAGAGGGCTTCCCCCCCGCCCATCACATAAGGAACCTTATCATTCATGCCTGCTATTCCTCAACTGATATTTCCAGTGACTGAAATACAAAATCTAACAATCTTTTTATGCACATGTGTGTTTAAACATGATAGCACAATTTTAGGTACAAACAACATAATATTGGTCAAAGAAATGCTTTGCTTTTTCCTGGCCAAGTCTCAAATATACTACTTACCTGGTTGCATAAGAAGGCTGGACTTCATGTGGGTTCCTTCGATCTGACCAAAAAAAAAGCAACCTGTCAAAAATTGGCTCAACATCTGCTACATAGGACTTCCCCTCTGGGAATATCCGAAGAATTCCACCATGCAGCTGAAAGAGAAGGAAAAGGTTACTTTATACACATATAAACACCCACATATTCATGTGAACAATGACTTATTTTTCCCTCCTCAGCACCCAACAAACACAGAACAAACATTTAATGATAACCAAGACAGTTACATGACAACACTGGAACTGTACACTACATCTCCTGGCCACCTCAACAGTTTGTAATGTTTCAGCATAAACATCTGGCTAAAGTAAATGATTCAAGATAAAGAAAACACTGGCCCTGTCACAAATGCCCATAAACTTCTGAGTTCCCAGTCACATCTCTAGAAGCAGTGGATACCACAGGGGAGGTAAGGATGTTCCATTTCACCACTGTGAGATCAGACTGTCACCCCCAACAAGTGCAAGATGCTGCTCATGGTATTTCAGAGTCCATATCCAATCATATGAGTTAACTTTTACACCCTAGGAAGAATGAAGTCTTTATTGTTGTATTTGTAATTCACTGTAATATGTTCCCTGAATCTTCCAGCCATTCTTTCCCCTGCTTATGAAATAGCCTGGTTTCCCTACCACATTTCTCACCTTCCATTTGCCACCGGTTTCATGGAAAAAGTCTAGAGATCTGTACTCACTGTAGAAATTGTAGATGAGCCCTGCTGCTGTTAGAGGACTCTTTGGAGGCTTTTATGCTGCACCACAAAGTGCAGGGAAGATGCTGTCAACCCAGCACTGACCTGACTTAATACTTCCACACGGCATGCAAACCTCAGTAAGAAACTATTAGGTTGGGTTTAAAGCCACACAGCTGCTTTCACATGCCAACATAGTTATAGAGCATCTTATAGCGCATCTCCTCCAGCACACATTTGCACAGTATTCAGGTCACAACCGTGACCTACTCTCCACCTGCATCGTGGGTTTCAGAGAGGTTTCTTATTGTCCACTCAGGTGCTTCCTCACTATTGCAGTAAGCATGCAATGCAAAAAATCAGATATTTGCATTTTCTTCCACATCTCCTTTCTTCATTTCATTGTATTGGGATGTTTCCTAATCACACTCCCTGTAAAAGAATGTGTTTTCATCCAGCTCAGAGTTTTTAGTGGCACTGTCTCTAAATCTGAGCTCACTTTTGGGAGTTCATAATATTTATGTTTCTTTAAAGAGAAGCCACCTAATACTGGGCAAAACAGGTCAGAGAGAAAACAGGGCAATTCGCAAAAAGAACAATGAAAATGATTCTTTTTGGTAGTGGTAAATGGTTGCACAGCATTGCAACAACAGAAATGTAAAAAGACATCTTGCAGTTCTACAAACCCTTATTTTGTTTCTAACTTCAAGGTACAGTAAATTCCAGTCTGACTTCATTGTTTTATAATACAAGCAGAAACAAGCACACTGCTCTGCCAGGAGACCCACTGGTGCAGTCAAAGATGCAGAGAACAAACCAAGCCACATGCTTTTTCCCATCACATCATAAGGATGAAAACCACAAGTGCAGCTGACTGAAGATCCTCTGTAGGTCAGCTTAAAGGAACAGCATGAAGAATACTACAGTCACAAATTCAGGCTGTCATCTTATTCTGCTCCCAGAATCCACTTACTCCTTAGTGGATTTTGGTTCTTTCTAGTGCTTCGTTACTCTCTTCTCTAAACAAAGTATAAGTGCCAGCAGCCCAGTGCTTAGGTCGTTATTTTATTACAACAAAACAGTATGTGTGTGGGATGGGAGAGAGAATAATAAGGAAACAGTTCAGATTCTTACTTCCAAGGGGTTGCTATAAACACCACGAAAATAAATGTAAAGCGATGAAGAATGGACCAGCTGTTCAAGTTCACCACAGTTCACAGAAACAGCCAACAGTTCCAAAGCTCTGTTTCTGAAGTAATCATCCTTTCATGGTCTGGCTCAGCCCTGTGGCTCACTCACCTTGGAGTCCCAGTTCTTATTCAGGTAATAAATACAGGTGATGCAGCGCCCGTCACCATTTGGGTTGTCCACGTGACGAACGTACCCGGTTCCATTTCCAGGATAACAAGCGACCATGGCCTGAAAGATAAAGGTTGTAGGAAATACATTTTCAGAGATTTGTTTTTTTTTTTTCCTTTTCTGATCATCCCACCACCAATTTAGCTCAGCATTTTTCAGATGGTCAATCCAAACGCTGCAGCAGACCCTACCAGAAGGGATTCTCACACAAGTTTCTCTTGCTGGGTGGATCAGCCAGCGCGAAATTCCAAGCAGGAAATACATACCTTTCGTATTTCACAGTATAAAAAAATGAATGAAACTAAAATACTGTTACGCATGGTGCAAGCTTTTTGATCTTTACAAGCTACGTGACTTTGAAACAGTTTGAGCTGAAGCTTGCTTAGGTTTCTAAAACCAAGCAGTCATTGCAAAACTGATTTGCCAGTCAAAATGAAAACAGAAAGTGATCCCAGGACATCACATCTTATACCTCCATCCTTTATTAATAATCTTCCAATTTCTGTCATATACGTCCCCATGGTCCAACACAAAGTGAGGTTCCCCAGGAGGTGTGGGTAAAAGTCCACCGAACAAAGTCTGTAAAAACCTGCAACTCTTGTGCTGTTTGCACAGGGCAGCACATGTTTGCTTTCACAGACTGAGCCACAGAACTAACCAAACAGCTTTCAGAAGAATAGTCCTCTTTGATCATCTCCAGAGCTGCTGATATAATCGCGTAATTCACTGTTTAAATTTCACCTTGAATGGTGAGATAAGCTTAATATGAATCATTCCAAACCACATGACCAAATTAAAAACAACAGGTCTTAAAAGGGTTTTTACAGCGAAAACATTAAACTTGAGTTGACTCCATTATTACCTTAAGCAGGCTGTGGGATAAGAGCAGGAGAAACTGCTGGTTAGATACCAGATCTTTGACTCAGCATTGCTCCTTCATAACAGGCACTACTTGGTAGTGAC
The DNA here is from genome assembly GCF_009819795.1 of Aythya fuligula. Lineage (NCBI taxonomy): Eukaryota > Metazoa > Chordata > Aves > Anseriformes > Anatidae > Aythya > Aythya fuligula. The sequence continues at coordinate 45,339,981 of NC_045563.1, forward strand.
ACCAGTCGCCTTCCTTGGCGTTTGCTCCACTAAAAATGTGGCAGTAGAAGTCTTGTTCCCACCCCTCCAACATCTCCATCCAGTACTAACAGAAAGAATGATGGGAGACAAGAGGCTAACTCTGGTTAGAAAACTGGGCACAGCATTCAGATGTGGTCTCTCAGGGCTGAGTAGGGGGAGGATGATCACTCCCCTTCGTCTACTGGCTGGGCTCTGAGAATATTGCCCTGGATGCTGCTGTGCAGGGGCATGCTCTGGACTCCCTTTTAGCCTGCTGCCTACCAAGACCCCCAAGGTCCCCAGGGAGCAGAACTGCCTGGAAACCCCCAGCCTGCACTCTTGCAAGGTGCTCCTTCCTTCTCAAGGGCACGACTTTGCATATGTCCATGTTGAATTTCATAAAGTTCCTGTTGGCCTGTTCCTCCAGAACATCTAGGTCCCTGTGAGTAGCAGCCCTGCCCTCGAGCACATTAACTGATCCACCCAGCTAGATGTTATCTCACATTTGATAAGATTGCACTCTCCCATCTGCTTCAGGTCATTGATAAGGAGGTTAACAGGACTGGTCCCATGACAGACCCCTGCGGTGCTGCATTTGTTACCAGTCTCTGGATACACTATGACTGACTAACCACTATCCTCCATCCCCAACCACATCTTTTACCCATTGTTTTCCAGCCATCCAGACCATAATATCCTAACTTTAGATACTGAAGTATTGTACGTGCCTGTCCCATGGAAGAAGATGTGATTGTGCACCACTTGCACAACCTTCCCTAATAATCCACCAAGCACAGTTAATAACAGCATTGAAGATGTGGCAATATAGGCTTTACCAAGAACAATTTAGATTTACATCTAAGAATCCTAGGGTTTTGGCTTTTTGCTTCCTAGCACATGCTAAAGCCATGATGGGACAGGGACAGAAGTCACCGTCAGCCAGCACAGTGGATCCATGGACTCTGCTATAGGAGCAAAAGGAGCTGGCCAATTAGGATGTGTGCACACCTACAAGTGCAAAAATATGGCTTTGCATTTCAAGTGATGTAGGAATTGGCTTTGCTTCTTCCCCACAGCCACCAGCAGAGCGGTATCTGCAGGTAACCATAAGACAGAGCTCGCTCCTCACCCAGGCACCTCAGGCCACAGCTGCTTTGGTGCTGGTGCCCTGCAGGGGCGGGAGATCATGTTGAACAACAGCAAAGGCATCTAATTCTCAGTAATAAACCCTCTTCCATCACGCCTGGCTGTTGGCAAGGTGCCTTGCCATAGGCCCCGTCTGCTCTATCGTCCTTCTGTTGCTATAAACGGCTCCGTAGCTGAGCTTACACTTCACTGTCAGCCTGAGAACAGCTGTAAGGGCCAGTCTACAGCCTAGCACTAGAAACAAGTTTGTTATAGGGACAAGCCTGGTGGAAGCCATAAGCCAGCTGTACCTGCAACGAAGAAGTGGTCTGAGGGGGCTATACCCTCAGAGAGCGGCACAACCCCCCTCATACATCCCCCCGTCCCAGCTGCCAGCACAGCAGCTCACGCAGGCCCACACCTCACCAATCTCATGCCAAGCAAGCTGGATTATATTGAATAATTAAGCCAGTAACCCTTTGCTGGATCGGGTCCCTGCACACCAGGGAATGTGACCCTGGCAGCTGAGAGGGCAGGGAGAGAGGCAGTGGTTTTGGGCAGCTGGAGAGTGGGGTGCCGGCCTCCACCTGCAGCCAGCACAGCCACCCACTGTGAGAACGTGCACCCATGCCACCAGTGCACAGGCTGGCTCCACAGAGCTGCACTGATCCCACCAGAGAGGTGATGCACAAGGGGAATAAAACCCCATTGTTGACTGATGCACATTAAACAAGGTGTTAACACAAAGTTAGAGAGACCTTAAGGAAGCCTTTGTTTGGAGAGCAAACATCACTGCAAGATTACTGAACTGCTCCCCAAACTATCCAATATTGCTACTATTTCTTAAACACCATAATCAAAAAGATGCTGAAAAATAATAGACTTCAGGCTAGATCCTTAAAGTGATTTAGGTGCTTGGCTTGCCACTGAAATCTGGCCAGAGTTTTCCCTGGCCTCCCCTATGCATGTTCTGTTAGCAGAACTTGTGCTTTGACTCTGGGACACTGATGCATTATTTATTTATTTACCACATGCACCTTTTGCAACCACAACATGCAGAGCCCCCGGGGATGAACCAGTAGAGCAATTCCCACAGAAATCAAACGCTCTGGCCACACTTTAACTTAACTTTAAGAAGAGAAAAAGTTTTTAGTATTAGCAGCAGCAAACGGAGAAAAGCAGAGTTGAAATATCCTTCTTCCTGGCATGACGAATATTTAAACGAAACCTTAAACAATGAGGGGAAATCATTCTGGTCCTCCTAGAGCCTGTTGAAACGATATCAAGCTTTATCAGAGTATTGTCTGGAGCAGCTCCAGAGCAGATCAAGCTGGCCTCAGCAGGGACTCCAGCTGTTAGCACTACTTTTGGATTCATTCAAAGCAAACAAGAAACAGGAGATGAGATGCGTGACCCAGACTTAATTTAGGTAATTGGTGAACATCAGCATCTGCCAGTTTAGTGCATGGGCTAGCTGCAAAAGCTGGAGGCTGGATCATGCTAATCAAATATCCACCTCTCTCAGGTGAGGGAGTGTCAATGAAAACCTCTCCCTATCCTTTTTCACTGTCATACCCAGACAAGCACACTCCTTTTTGGGGAGTACCTCTTTTCATCAACCATCTCCAATCCTAAACTAACTACAGCAAACACCAGTGAGAAATGTGCCCAGCGTCTTTTACTTGGCAATACAATCCGCAGCAATTTCTGTTAGTCGGGTTAACATCCCATTGTACACACTCAGAGGAAGTTCCAGCAATCCACCTTATTTTGAGTTGAAACAGATGAGTGTCTTACACAACAGCTGAACAGTTAAAAACTTTGATATGCAGATGTCCGTGTTTGCAGTCACACACACCACAGTTTGAAGACCAATGCTCTAGTGGTTTAGCTGACAGTCAGAAATTAAAGCCTACAAAACCTGGAAAATTAAAAGCAAATCATCAACACTGCAGTTTCTGCATTGTCATTATCAGAGATGTTAGCTTTCCCAAGAGGGTGCAAATCAACCACCAGTTAAACAAGCAGCAATTACCAGCTTTAGTAAGGAGCCAGAAATCATCAGTAAACTCCATGCTGCACAGAAGCTTTCAAAAATAAGTTATTCATCATTCAGTTTTAAGTATTACGCTCAAGTCAGCCAGAGAAATCTGCAAGTCAAACAGCAAGACACCAACGAAGTTTGGAGATGGATAAAAAACAACAGTTCCATAGAGAAGCTTTTTTCCCCCCTGCCTTCCAATGCTTTTAGGAAGGCGAAAACAAGTTCTCTTAGCCGATAGCCAGGACCATGCTGTGAGGCATCATTCTGCTACATTTCATAAAACAAGCAGCACTGGAGTGGACTGATACTTGGAACAAAATGCTTCAGAGAATATCCCAGCTAGAAGATGCTCATAAGACGAAACAACCACACACTGCTGAACAGGAAGCCATGATGGCAGCAGGTATACCTGCCTCCTTGCCTGCCTGCACTAAGCCAGCGCCCTGACACGCTCACAGGGCAGGCTGTGCAGGTGGTGGTGTAACCCCACACCGATCCCAGCCTCTCCTCTCCAAACTACATCTTGTACAACCAGAGAAAGCTGACCTGTGCAACTCTACCTGGGCAACACAAGCCACCTCTACCCATTAACTGAGCACTCTAAAATATGCTTCTTCCATTATCTGCACCAGACTCTTCCTGGACATTGCTGAATAGCTGCCATTGTTGATCCCTAGCATAGATGACACCTGCATACAGCTTGTACATCGAACAGTTAAGTTCAGAATCACTTGTAAATTCTGTTAGTTGAAAGACACTCTATAGACACAAAGCAACTTTGACTCACAATATCACTTATTGTGGCTGTCTGGAAAACCAAGATATTAGTAAGAATTAATGGTGCTACAACCACTGCAGCTTTCAGATATGTTTATTTGGCTGCATACTTCCAAGTTTACCAAATTCCAGTCCAGTAAGTGGTATTCAATCCTGAACTCAAGAGCAAACAAAAATCACATGAGCAGATTTTAGGAAATGAGGACTACTGGAGTTCACTTGATTGACTTAGGTCTGAGTGCATATTGTACTCGAGCCGGTTTTAGTTTGCAGACTCGCACAGCATACAGCCAGAAAGCGAAAGGCACACAGCATGCTCTACATTAAAAGAACATGAGTAGTCTGACATTTCAAGATCAAAGACAAGAGATTCTCAGTTGAGGCTTGCCTGACACACAGGCACAACGGGGTGTTTCTTAAGTACTTGCTTGTTGCACCCAATTGCGCCCAAGTGTTTTCTACTGTGTAGCATATAATGGTTAAGTATAAAATATTCATGAACATTATTAAATATTAGTTTGCTTGAATTTATGAAAGTTAAAACACTCAGCTGCTATGCTGAAACAAGAACTAGGAAAATTGGTCTAATTTGATAGTCTGTAGAGATGGTAGAGATGGGAGTGAACAAAGGGAAGAAAATTATGTTAAAACAGAGTCAGAGACAGCCTCATGCCTATTGCAGAGGGAATCACCAGTTCCAAGAGGAGGGTGGGAGGGTGAAATCCTGCTCACTTCAGTCATGCAAGACATGAAATGGGCTTCAGTGGCAGTATTGCATGAAGTACCTCATTTCCTCACCTGTAACTTGATTTTCAGTCTTCAGTAAACAAGCTGTTGGATTTACAGAGCTAAGCTTAGCCTTATCTGTTTGATCAGCATCCTGCTCAGGGGAGGCAAGAGAGGGGGAAGGGTGTGAGGAAGGAGCTTGTTTTCAGAAATTAAAAAACACTGGGGAAAGAACTATAATTCGTCAGGGAAAGCCATCTGTATGTTTTCCACTTCAACTTTCATCTTCATACTGATGCTTAAACCCAAACAGTATGGAAAGCATCTAAAAAAGTAAAAACAGCCACCAGAGATAACAATAAAAACCCCAGGGCAGATACCTTCTTTCATGAAGCACAAAGCAGATCAAACTCCACAAATTCACCTTCAAGCACTGTCTGCCAAAGACTTTCTTCATTAGCTTGTGGAAGCAGCCCTACAACATGAAGGTACCTGGGATGCTGGTGGCAATAGTCTACTTAATGGTCAGATGATGCTGAGCAAACTTGATATGAAAGACTGACAGGACCCTGTACTGGTAGGCAGCTAATTTATGGAAGTCTGGAGCACTGTATGTTGGACTTCTTTAATAGTACCTTAATGCTGTGCAAGAACTTACAACTACACAAAAAATCCTGTTGCTATGGTTAGCACTTCAGCCAATTGGTCTCATACTTGCTCCTCCCTGCATGCCTGTGACTTTGATCATCAGACTGAGATCTCCCAAGAACCAAAAAGTTCATCGCTCCCTTCTTACTCCATTTTGGTCATACACATACACCAATGTAGCTCAATTACTGTTTCCAGGTGTACAGAGACATATTTTGGAGAATTTTTTGAGCACCAGCAAGAGATTGGGAATTGTGAGGGAGAGTATTGCTCTCATCTTCAGGGAAAAAGATGCAGAGGTACTCAGGTTATTCTTGTTTATTGTTCAGTTTTCTATAAAACAGAAGATTACTGAATTTCTTCTGGGTGGAAGCAAACAGAAACAAAGAACTACCCATGAAAGTTCTGTTCATGGATTTTCACCATACCACACAGCTGTTGACAACTGGCACGCTACCCAGTGGTAGCTGAAGGAGTCCCTTTCAGATCTCGTGGAGTTTATCTGTAAGGAAGCTAGGTCATAGATTGACACTGCTTTAAAAATGAACTCACCATTATATGAATCTGTAGTGGGACTTAGGAAGCTTTTCTAATGATTGACAACAAAATTCAGTTCTTCATGAACTGAAGAGTCCTATTAATGTGAAGGACAGCTTCAGCTTGTGCCTATTTTATTTCTTTTCTCAGCAGAACATCCACTTAGAGACAAATTTGGATGTCCTTCAATTTCAAGCTGGATGCCAGCGTAATGCTGCTGTGAAGTGGGAAGGCACAGAGCAGCCATGCCTTGCATTGGCCATGGCTGTCTGTAGCTGCCAAGAGAGAGGGGAGCATTTGCAAACCAAGCTTTGGAGACAGCAGTGAGATTCACTGGGATCCCGGGAAGTATCCAGCAACAAGGGGAATTCAAAGTTGGACAGGCTATTCAGGAAATGGCAAAGGACCTGACACAGACAGAAGCTCTCCAGGCTCCAGAGGAGAGAAATCAGATTTTTAGTTCTCTGGGTGAAAGGGTTGCAGGCATTCACTTTCTTCCAACACCTCTTGCTTTCAGACCACTACCTAGATTCTGTCCTCAGCCTTCTGGCATGGCCAGGAGAAAACAAAATAGTGAGGTTTAAGGAAACAAATCCAAAACTGCCATAGGATCCCAACTATACTTGCAGTGAGCAGCTTTGCCTCTTCTAATCATTAAAAGGATTAACCTCCTTCCTTGTATGTTTAATTAATCTACATACTGCTGCATGCTTATCAATTTACACTTTCCTCCAGCTCCCCAGCACTCCTGTCTCACATTCTGCAAGGTGAAAATCAGGTTAAGATTTTTATTTCACATCATCTTCTGACCTAAAACTACATTTTAGGCTGAAACATTAGCCAGCCATTGTGCCTTGCACGCACACAGTGACAATACAGCTTCCGAAGAGATTATCGTGCTGTGAAGAGCAGACATGCCATCATGGTAGGACCTGAAATTTAAAAGGCTATTGCCAGTGAATTAGTTCACTCAAGGATATTCAGATTAAGCCTCCAATTAGCAGCCGTAAACATGCGCAGTGCTGCGATGTATCAATAAAGGCTGCTTCAGTTTGGAAGGACCGCCCGCCCCTCAGCTGCCGAGCCCTGGCTGCCGGCCAGCGAGATGATGGCTTAATGACAGTGCTACGTGCAGAGCGTGAGGCTATCGGCAATCAAACACAAACTTTACTCCAGAGTGCACTTCATGGAGAAGCTGTGGAGGGAAGAGGAAAAAACCCACGCTCACTGCACACACCATCGAGGAGGCACTTCTCTTTTCTGGTTCCTACTGGCCCCGCAGCACATCCGCGCCCTCCCTTCTTACACACACGGTGCCATATCTGTGCTTTAAAAACACCCTGTGTGATTGCACTTGAGGATCATTTAAGCCTGCGCTTGAAGGTCTTTCATCACCCAGAAAACCACTCTGCTCCCCTTTCTCCCCCAGGAGGCAAACCTGGACGACCAGAGCTAATGAGAAAGCACCCCGCACATCCGATGCAGATGGAGAAAGCATCCTCTGTAACGGGTCCCCGGAGACAGGGGACAATCCCCACCCACACAGAAAGGGGAATTGTCACTGCAGGCTCATTAAGGAAATCTGTAAGGATGTCCCTGGATGTTCAGGCTCTCAGTGGGGAATAAATGCAAGGTAACCGGCAAATGCATTCTCTGCAGGGTATTCACACCTATTTGGTAGGAAGGTCATCACTCCTTAAATCCTCTCTCCTTTCATCTGTTGTCAGCATTGAAGACTTTTTCAGTTCTACTACTAATCACCCAGCAGATTACACCACACCACGTTTTTTCCTGTAAATTTAAAGACTTCTGTGTATTTTGAGACTCTTCCATGTGCATTAATAGAGGCCACGAAAGATGGCCACCAGACAGGCAAGCCTACATGGGAGTCTTGCTGCTATTAGGACTGCCTGAGCTGGCTGAAGTCCCTTTTTTCATCATTATTCATTTACTTTTAAATCTGCAGGCCCAGGGCAAGTGAACAACGCTGCCCACAAGGCTTTATCTGTCAACACGTGGTTGGTGGCACCCACAGTGCTTTCTGCGAGCATCACACCCCAGAGAATTGCCAACGGGCAGAGGTGGCTGTGAGCCATCACCACCTTCAGGAGGACGTCGCTGGAGAGAGGCATTCTCCTTTGCCCTTTTCCCAGAAGTACATGTCCCTCCCTGCTGCCAGGGAGGGAGGCAGGGTCCAGACCTGGGTCGTCACATGAGGCAAGTACCCCAAATGTGCCTCAAGGGTTCTCCCAAAGTTGACAGCTTCTGAAGCTGCTGAGACATTCCCACAGTACATAAACAGGGATAAATGGTTCTCAAGCATTTGTTTTCATGGCAGTATCACTGAATTAAGATTAATTTATTAAACTTGTTGTCTCCTATATTAATTTTGCAGTGAAGCAGTCTCACTTGCCCCCCTCCCATTTCCTGCTCAACCCCCAGCACCTTCCTGGAGGACATTGCCGAGCTAGCAGTACACTTATCCCTGCACAGGATTTTGTGGAAATGAATATTTATAGGCAAAACTCATTAAAGTTACCTATAATAAATTACTATCAGAAATCATTTATGTTGTGTTTAAACAACATGTGTAGTCTTTAAGGCTTTGCCTGCCCATAAAGTTGTGGGGCCGTGACTACACTTGTACCTCGCAACAGCACAACCTATCGAGTGCGGGTGCAATTAAAGGGGGTGAACGTGTGCATAATGACACAGCACTTTCCCCACAGAAATGGAAAGAAGCTGTTCAAATTCAAGGTCATTTTGTAATGATATAACTACATACCTGTTCTAAGGTTAGGCAATAAAAGCCATTAGTAAATAAGTACAGTTCAAGTGTTGTAGTGCCTGCCCTCCCCATCTACATAGTTGATACTTGTACCAGCAAAACATGTGTCAACACAAACAGCAAATCTGAGAAAAGAAAACAAATACACACAGTGATGCACACAGAAAATCACAGTCCATCTTTATAATTGCAAACCCTCACAGTTGCACATCTTAAAGCTGTTGCCAAAAGCCCTTGACCCCTAGACGAGGAAGCCTGGCCCTAAACACAGCTGCCAGGCATCATCAGAGCCCAGGTTTCAGCTCAGGCAGATGAATTCCCACTTTTTTCCACTGGTCAGAGCTCTCCCACAGATTTATGCTGCCACCACCTGACAGAAGTGCCCAACCCCACAGGCCAGCTGTGCAGCAGCAGCTACCACCCACTGTGACCTGCTGGCCAGGGCAGTGGCCCCGTGCAGGGACACAGCAGCCATGGGCCACTGGTTTTCTCCCCTGCTCCATTTGTTCTGCTCCCTGCTATCCCTCTGCAGCCTTACCCAGTAATTCCCACTGCAACAGCCCTTGGGAGGCTTCTCAAAACAGAAATTGGGGCTGGGTCCCAAAGTAATGATGATGGTCTTCAGCATGAAAGGTGGTTTTTGCAGGAAGGACAGCAATGGTTGAGGAGGGAGGTGGTCAGTCTGGTGTGAATTCAGGATATTTCCTGAGGATGCAGAAAGCCTGGAGAGGTCTTTCTGGCTCTGTTCCCTCCTTTTTCCTCTTCCTCTCTGGCAGCCAGCACAAGGGGCGCGGTAATGCAGGGGCAGCCGGCGGGGGGCTGTTCTGCAAGGGTGCAGCTGGTTGGGCAGCCAGGAGAAGCAGCCCTCGTCCCCATCCCACAAGAGGTGGGGCAACAGGCAGGGTGGGTAGGAAACCCTCTGGTGAGGGGCTCAGCTGGCTTTGCTGGAGCTGTGGGGTACAAGTGCTCCTCTGTGATAGAAAGGGCAAAGGGGGAAGGAGATACAGAGGCAGAGATGGAGGGGTACATCGGCATCATTAGTTGTGGGGGTGCAGTAGGCACTGGGTCTACCTATAGCTCTGGTCACCGTCAGCACAACTGGTGCTTTTCCTAAGCACAGCCAAGGCATCACACTAACATAGCTCATCATTAGCAGCAATTCCTTCTACAGATGGTGAGCAGTGAAACAGGCTTTTAACCGAGACCCAGCAAAAACCACGTGGAAACTAAGAAAAAAATATGTATTTCTTTCAGTTGCAGTCATCTTAAATAAAAAAATAATTTTAAAAAAAAAAAAAAGAACAAAAGACAGGTCAACATTTTCATCTCACCCAGAACTTATCAGTCAGGTAGGCACTGAGCCTTCAAATCACAAGCTAGATGCCAGGTTGGGCATTTAAGAATATAACAGCAAAATGCACAACCCAATACTTCAGCCTTTGACCACTATCATATGCTGAATTATAATAAATTTGGCAGTGAGAACTGGCATTCGCAAATCCTCTCACTGCTCCTCTGTGAAGAGGAAGTCTGTAAAATACTTAACCAGGCAGTGACCCTTCCTGTTGGCCGGCCTCAGAGACACCATGCACATGCTGCACAGACAGGGGAAATCAGAGTACACGTTCATTTCGGGAAATGGAAGCATTGGTGAATACTGTAAAGAACAGAGTTATCAATACATCTTGGGGGACCCTAGATGTATTGATAACTGTGTACGCACAGCTAGTCGTATACCATGATTTACATGCCTCAATGGCAGGATGTGCTACAGCATTTACAGTGAAGCTCCTCCTTTTTCCACCTTCAAACCACTTCTACCAGACTCCCGATGGGAACTCAGAAGGGAAAGGTGCAGTTACACTTTATATAGTCCAGCAGCAAACAGAACATCTTAAGACTTCACCTCAGAATAGTCAAGGACTAAGACATTTAAAAAAATAAAGAAAAAGCCCACTCCTACCAAATTCTCCTAGTTCTGCATGTTTTCCCTCCCTGAAGCCTATAGCAGTCAGCAGGCCCCATGCCAGCACCTGCTGTCTGACACTGCTTTGCAGCCCAGCACCATTTCCCCATATGCATTAGTGCAATAACTGCTGCTGTTACTGGCATGAGGCAGGTTTGCCACGAGATAGTCAATTGCAAAGGTCAGAAACAAATCATAACTGGCATCTATAACATGAACAGTGCTAGTACTAGACCTTTCATCAAAAAGGGCTCTTTGCTCCCTTCCAACGCACCATATAAGTAAAAGATGTTCCACATTGCAAATCTAAAACAAAACATAGACAAAAACTTAGGGCAGCACAAGAGATCACTGCAACTTTTCCTGAAGTATTCTAAACATTCTAGTACAGTCCAAGCCAAGCGCCAAAGGATGTACTTCAGACCCATTGATTTCCAAGAGTCTTTAAAAAAAAAAAAAAAAGTACTTAAGTGAGTTGCTGAAGCAGAGCCAAAGCTTTAAAAACATTTGTCTTATCAAATTGTATTAAAAAATGACAGTGCAAGAAATGAGGTCTACACAAAGATTAATTATTAGCATGACTTAGACAGGAAAAATGCAAACATTTCTTGTTTGGACAGTCAGATCTAAGAAGAAAGCAAAGAAAGACAACTCTGACCAAAGGATTCATATGAACTAGATACATATTAGATTCAAAATAATGATAAAAAAGTTATCTATTTGCTACAAAGTAGGCTGCAATTCCCTGGTGTTTGTCAAAAGTTGTGGTTACCCTGTGCTTTCCAGCTGACAAAGCTTTGGACAAACTGTTTCCAGTCTGTGCAGACAGCAAGCTATACTCTACTCCTCTAATTTACACTGTTCATTTCAGACTGGGTGGCTAGTGGCATGAACATTTACTAAGCCTTCACTGAACCATTAAGTTCAGTAAAATCTCTTGCACTTTTTCATTTGTGAGAAATCAGAGCAACAAGCAGCTTGTTCAGTAAAGTGCTTTCCATTAAGTGCTTTTCATGGTGGCACTAAGTTTCTTTGTCTATGTTATCTTGCCAAAGCACAATGACAAGAGAAAAAACAACTGCAGGGAAAAGCTCCCCTGTCAGAGAGGCAGGAGACGCATATGTGAGTGGGCGATGGAGGGGAAATGGGGCATAGTGCTCTGTCCAGATCACAGCAGGAGCAGTAGGGAACTGCACGCCTGCAAATAGTTAAGCAGTAGGAGACAGTGTGTTTGGCAGGAGCCTCCATCATTTTTCTTCCTCCACCTCACTGTCTGAACAGCCATAGAAACCTTCCTGCTTCTCTGACCAACTCCCTGTCATCTCTTTTCAGAGCAATGAAAGGTCTAAAACAAATTGCTGTGTAACGTCATGAGTAAATCAAAACCTTTTGTCAAGCCACCCCATGTTCTGTGCTAACACAGCAGTTATTTATCATCCTGAGCCCACCAAGGGGGCCATCAGCTGCCCGCAACACAGATAGCAAGAGCAGATCTTGAAACACCTCTGCCCTAGAGCTCCTCTAGTAATCCAATAAAACCTTTCCAGAAGCTGAGAAACTTGTGTTGCTGGCAGCCTTCTGAAAACATTGTTTCAGTCTTCAGCTTTGTGACAAGGATTAGTTATGATAAATCCAATCCACTGTTCCAAATTCCCTCAAGTTGCTATGCACATAGATAGCCTCCTTCTCCCTAAGTCTAAAACCAGCAACACTTACTCACCAGCTTCCCCTCCTGACCTCCTAATTCTCACAAGCCACCCACCGCAAAATGGATGAGCACTATGTGGCCTGCTGATGCCGAAGGACAAGTTGCCATTGACCTATTTCACAACAGGAAAAGGCAATCCAGTTGAAACAGAAGCAGGAAAATATAAAACCTTTTTTAAAATGAGTATCAGAAAAAAAGTACTTTGACTTCATAAGAATCATCTTGAAAAGTTTGGTAAAAGTATTGATCTTTTCCAAGCGTGTCCAGTCTGCTCAGCAAACATCGAGATTTCATCTGATTCAGAATGCCTTCATTGTCATTGTGACTTTTATCTTCTCCCTCTGCCCCACACCTTCCACATATGAAAGGAACTGCTGAGGAAGTTGCTGAACCCCACCACCAGCGCCATCACTGCAGGAAAAAAGTCTGTCTGGAAAGACAAAATGGTGCAGTGGAGGAGACAAGGGAAGGAGAAGAGACTTCTAGGGATTAAGTCAAGAATTGCTTAGGATAAGGCTGTATTACTTCAAGCTCTTTTCCAGGTAAGTCTGGAAGTCAAGGAGCCAAGTGTTTACTGTGTAATCGAGTAAAGACACTGGGTTAACACAGACAGCTTGAGTTCTTAATGGAAAGGAAGAAGTTCACTTTTATTGTGCACATGTTGTCCTTCATCAGTGTTACAAGCACCAATGCATCTTCATTTAAGCATGTACTGTTATTAGCACTGAGCTGTAATGAACTCAATTATTCATTAATAACCACCTTGGAAAAAGGCTGTGTACAGATTCTAATAGCAGGGACCTGCTCCCCTCCTTCCTGAAGTGCAAGCTCAGCCCGCTTGGTGAGGCGGGGCGGGGGGCACTGAACTCTGAATCTTGCAGCTTTCCCCAGCAACTCTCCCAAGGACACTTTGCCTTGCAATGCTGCACACACCCCTGGGAGTCCAAAGGACAAACATGCTGTGTGCTGAGAGGCACTAATGCCACCTGTGTTACCCAGCTGTGTGGGGAGGAACAGGGTAAGGTTTACATTGACATGTAATGAGCAATGAGCCCTTATACAAAAACAAACCAAAAGTCACCTATTTACTTAGAGCTTGCAATAGGGATGTTGACAGGCATGCCAGTACAGCTCCCGCAGCAGGTCTCCAGCTTTACAAGCTGACATAGTGGCACTGGGATGAACCGGTACCAGCACAGTTATCACAGTGGATGGGAAAGGTGCTGAGGAAGATGTCCTACTGGTATGGGACCAACTGTGGAAAACCTCACTGCTTTGCCATCGTTACATAGCTCAGGAGTCCAATTAAGACCCATCAAGCACTGCATGACTGCAAAGCTACAGACAAAAGGAAAAAAGTCAAGTAATCTGCCCTGACACTATAAATGTGCACAAACTAAGGATAAACAGACCACTTTGCACTCTACACAGTCTAGCCCACGCTTACCTCCCTTTTCTTACCAGATTAGCCATCTTCTGCCTTCCTCTGCAACTGTGACTATGAAGCACACAGGCACGCTCCTCAAGGAAGGCTGCTGGGTGGTGGGGGAGAACACTGCAACAAGAGGAGGACAAGAGGACCAAGGGCAGCCACTCAGCTGGCAAAGCCTCTGGCACAACATGCAGGTGAGATTTTTCCCAAAAATGTTTTTAATTTCTTATTTTTATTTAAAAAACAAGAACAAAAAAAGGCACCAAACCTAAGATGCTTCTAAGCCACTTCACTTGAGTATGAGTTCACATACCACCCCACAGAGGCCACCCATGCTCCTGAGCTTGCTTGTGGGCATGTGCATCACTGATTGTAAAATATTGACCCATTTTGCCAATACCCTATCCCTGCTGAGTGAAGAAGCAATCTGAAAGATTCTCTATATAACTATTACCAGAAAGAAAAAGCATCTTTTGAAAGTTTTAAAAAGTGATTGAGAATAATTTGATGACGAACAAAAACAAGAGCTAATATACCCAGGTTTATACTCATTTATTGCTCTGACTGTCAAGTAAAAATTATACATTCCTGTGTATAATTAACCAGGCTAACTAATCTTGCTTGACAAACACAGATATAAACATCAGTTTTGACACAGAGCCAAAGCAACCACTCCAGGATCCCTGCCAATGCTGAATTCCTCAGTCTGATATCATAAAATGACTTGTCTGTTGTATTTACAGTTCCAGTGGCTCTGGACTCTGCCGGCAGCCAGCCAGAAGAACAGATTTGAACTTACCCATTATGCCAGAACATGTGCATTTGATTAGAAAAAAGAAAGAAAAATTATGCATATTTCTTCTGGATGGTGGTATTCATCAGACATCCCATTGTAAACTAATTGCAAGGCATGCTGCTACACAAGTATCAAAAATCCTTTGTGAAGTATAATGAACCCGTATATTTCTATAAGCAGTACTGCTCTTCAGCTCTGCTACCCTGCTCCTTACCTCCACACCTCAAGTCAGAAAAAGCAGTGTGTTTCACATTATTTTAATTGCAATGGACAGAATTTGAATTCTGAAGAGTATAGAGAATAGAAGCTTTCTTCTTTCATACATAAATACAACAATATTTTACCTTATTACCTGAGTTATGAGGAATGTGGTAAAAGCCACTCTAGCCCAGCCTGTGACATTTCACGTTTCTTAAATCCTCATGAACAGAAATCTTGGTAAAAACCTGCTAGGCAGGCCATGTGTTAAAACCTGCCTAAGAACACCCTATCTCATGGCAGGCAAAAGGAGACACCCCATTTTTCAGCTGTCACTCACAAGCCACCAAGTGCCACCACCACAAAGTGCCAGCTTCTCCTGTGACATTTAGCAAGCCCATCAGTGTGCTGGTGAGCAGGAAAAGTGTCACAACTACAAGTGGAAGATGTGAAAAGTGTCCCAGAAAAAGCAAAAGGCCTACATGAAGATTCTGAAGCATGTGTTTCAGAAGAGTTCACATCCCACAGGGACTTCTAAGCAAATGAATCACATATTGGAAACATATTTTTTAAACTTCAGGCCATATACTTGATACTGAACAGGAGCAGTTGGATTATGAGCTAAAAACAGTCACAGGCTTTCCTCAGAAAAGATCAGCTCCTGAAAATAAGGCAAGGAGCCTTAATCCCATTTCTAGCCAGCAGGACTCATCAGCACCCAGCACACGCAAGGTGAGCTCGAGGTCCCCAAAGGCAGCCCTTATGTGGATTTCAAACCCCAACAGCACCCGAGAGGGTACCAGTGACACGGGGTGGGACAGGCCGCAGCCAGGACCAGAGTGCAGAGTCCAAGCCGAGTGCCGCCACGCCGGTTCGAAGTCCCTTCCACCCCTCACTGCAGGCACCAGCGCCTCCAGCGCTGACTGGGACCAGGCTGTCACGCGGCTTCTTTCCTGGAATATTTTCCCACCTCTCTCTCTTTTTTTTTTTTTTTTTTTTTTTTAAAATGTTGCTGCTTTCAGTTATACATTTATAATACAGGGATTATTCTCCAGGACTGACATCTCACCTCCTACAAAACTTTATAAATGCCCCTTCCCCCGGAAGTTTTACACAACATGGCAGGCCCCCGTGCCACCTCTGCACCTGAGCAGCACTCAAGTGGGCCCAAGCTTTACTCAGACAGGGCCATTTCCACTGCCCCAAAAGCCCCTGGGGAGCCCAGCTAGCACCAAGAAGGGACTCTGGGAGAAGGGACTTTGGGACAGGAGGAGCTCATCAGCACTTCACAGGCAGCCCCCGGGGGCACTTCAGGTGACTGGCCTGGCAGGGCAAGCTGCAAGCTCACTTCCCAGCCCCGTCCCCTCCACCAAGCACCAGAGCTCCTGCAGCATGGAGACCGGTCCCTAGGACCAGGCTGACCTCCTCCTCAGGTCACAGCATCCCTCTGTACGAGAATGTGAATCCTCTTGCACCAAGAAGGCTGACCCCAGGTCAACTACACCTTGGTGAGGTCCTCATCCATTTAATTTCTGTAAGTGGGCAACCCTTGTATTATTTTACTAGAAAACGGGAAGTCTAGGGGAATGCAGAAGCCAACAGGCACTATGTTGGGTCTGCAACAGAGTAGCACTCTGGAAGGATGTTGTCTAGTTATTTTTATCTTTTAACCATGTCAGCTAATATTTTTAAATATGGCTCGTTCCAAAGATAAATTTGGATCACTGCTCTGCAAAGATGAAAGGTTACATTTCATTATCAGCCCTCAAATACCAACCAACAGCTCTTAAGTGTATCCGGTGCTGTTGTAAAAACATATCTTCCACCCATTCTCTTTGACGCAATCTTAACTTTCTTGTAATGGTGTTGAAAGTCGTATGGAAATAGCAAAGTCCTAACTGACTGATTTCTCATATGTAGATGCAAGGAAAGCTTCCTTCAGTGTATGAAAGTCTTTCTTGCCTCTTTTGTTTTTCTTGGTAGTTACAAAAAGCAAAAGCATGAAGCACATTACACTAAGCAGACAATAAGCTCACAGAAGTTCATTTGCTAAGCAAACCTCCCCCCTCTTCCAGTACTTAGGCTGAAAATTAAAGACATACTTTTGTTTTAAAAAGGCTCACACTTTCAACATACTGCTCTGGACACTTAGTCCCATCTGTCTAATACCCCCACATCCCAAACCAATAAATTAAAGTGCTGATCCAGTGGCTCAGAAACAACTCCCTTTCCCAAACATGTGGCAGTTTTTTGGGCATCCAATTCTGCTTCTAGTCTAACTGGTAAAATAAAAGACAAATACATTGAATTTAAAACTGATTTTTTATTTTTAGCATATGCACTCACAATTCTTCAAAAAGATAAACAACATGGGCTGGTTTAATGGCAGAAGGGAAATGTCCATAGGTGACGTGGGAGCCTGCATGCACTGCAGTAGTCATTTGGTTAGTCACAGGAAAAATCTTCCTGCTGAAGATGTCCCACATGCCAGCTACAGATGACAGCTACTACTCCCATATCCATGGCATTTATTATTATTATTATAATAAAGGGATTGGTTACTATTAATTTCAGATGGAAATTCATCTGCACACAGCTTTACAAATTATATTGAGTCCCTTTCAATCCTGGAGTATAGTATAGCATTACCATTTGTTTGGAGTCTGATACCTTTCCTGCTAAAGAACAAGAGCCAAAAAAATCACTTTACAGCAAGTAACTTCATAATTATTTATAAAACAAGCTCTGTCCTGCATTGTTATTATTGGTACAAAAATGACTGCAAGAACACAACTCAGTTTTAAAGTCATCTCTACAATCCAAATTCACTCCCCAAAAGACCTTTATCTCCAGCCAGTGCCAACAGCTCTCATGCACACAGTTGAGTTTTCCCCATAAAAACCTGACAAAACAGCACTGCACTTTCAGCAGTACTCAGGCACACAGAAGAACAAACTAGGATGTTCTTACAGGCATGCCAGAGACGACTGGTTATTTATACCTCCCTGCACCAAACAGGCTCCTACCACAACTAAGTCAACTTCAGTCAGTTTCCATTTAAAAGTAAATCTACTCAAGCTCTAACTGAATTGATCAGTACTTCAGTGGGGCTAAGCACTAGATCAATGCTCCAGCCTTATTCTCATCACTGCATGTAGGTGTGCAGGGGCAGAGAGGTGCATGCACACACAGGTCTTAAGGTGTTCCCAAGCAACTGGTAAGCATACTTTTTTTTTTTTAATATTATTTTCTGTTAAAAAATTACATACATACTTATACGAACAAAACAAACACAGCACCTGTCACGTATCCCTGTAGTTTAGTGCAAGTTAGGATGAAAAGAAATGCCTAACTTCACTTTTGTCATGTTTCTTTGTTGGTTTGTTTTTTTAAAGCTTTATCATTTCTATTTCTCACGCATCTCAAAAAGATGTGAATGTTTTGGAAGCATGCTATTACAGAATTCAAGTCAGAAGAAAAAAGAAACCTGGACATTTTGAGCATTCAGGACAACGAAACAAAGTTGGTTCCAAGCCAGTCCAATTTGCCACTGCAAGACGAGGTACAAAAAATGAAGTTAGCCCAAACTAAAGTAACTACATGGCAAGGGCAATGAAATTTTATTGGGAAAGACACCTATGATGGTGATATACAAGTGCCCTCTCCACTCCTGAGCAAGAAAGCCTACAAGAAAAATAATTCTCCCCTTCCAAAAAGAAAGTTTGCCACACTCAAACAGAGCATCCCTTATTTTGTACCACATCCCCGATGCTGCAAGGACAGCCTCTTCAGCTGCAGGGCACTGGCAGAACACTGAAACTAGTTCGGAAAACACCACCGCATGGGCGCCAGCAGCAAAGCAAGGCGATGCCAGCCGCGTACGTGCACACAGAGGGGTAGGGAGCTCTCCCGCCCACCTCAAACAGCCCTCCAAGGGAAAACCACGATCAAGGCCAGGCTTTTTCTGCCAGGGTGCTCCCAGCCCCGGCGGTGCCGGCTGCCCGCAGCTGGGAAGCACCCGGGGTGCCGCCGGCAGCAGCCCCGCTCCTTGGCGGTGCCCGGCGGCACCGGGTTCGCCCTGACCAGAGTCGACAGCGACACAGGAACTGTAGGGGGAGGCGAGAGGGCTCCTACCCGTTTCCCGGCCCCCGGGCACGGCGCGGCTTCCCCGGGACGGGCACGGAAAGTTTGTGCGACCGCGGGGCTCCGCAGCCCCTTACCTTGGAGCGCTCCTTCACGTAGTACTTGCCGAGCCGGCTCCCGCAGTACATCACCAGGCGGTCTATCAGTGTGAGGAGGAAGTTGATGGCCTCGCAGCCCTCCTCCGTGCCCCCGATCCACTTGATCTGGTCGCCACGGAGGTGCCGCTTGGCGACGCCGCGGCTGGGGCCGGCCAGCTGCCCGTCGGCCAGCTCCCCGTCGCGGTGCATCCGCTTCACCCGCTCCAGCACGCAGTCCCCCACCACCTCCCCCAGGAAGTTGTCCAGGTAGCAGAAGCCGATGTCGTGCAGGCAGGGCACGACGTACTCCAGGGCGATCCTCTCCAGGTCCAGCCGCATGATGTGCCCCAGCGGCATGGCGCGGCGGGGACGCCTCGGGAGGCGACACCCGCCGGCGCCAGGCCGAGCACCGCGGGGGCTCCGCCGCCGCTCTGTGCCGGGTCAGGCCGGGACAAAACTTTCCCGGCGGCGGCCGCCCGGGCTGCGCTCAGCACCGCGGCCGGGCACCGCGGGGACAGCAGCGCCGACGGAGCCCCGCGCTACCGCTGCTGCAGCTACCGCTGTGCGAGCAGCGTGCGCTGCTGGGGAGCCGTGCGGGAGCGGCGGCGGGCGGCAACCCCCGCCCGCTTTAAGGAGCGGGGCGGCAGATGGCCCCGCGCTGATTAATACGCCTGCTACGTGCGGGATGTGTGCTCGCCCGCCCGCCCGCTCCCGCGGCGCCGCCGCCGCACGTGGGTGGAGCCCGCCCGGCGCGCCGCGCCACGCCCGCGCCACGCCCCCCGCCGCCCTGGTAGCCAATCGGTTACCAGGGGGCGGGGCCAGCCCGCGGGGAACAAGCTGCGGGGCTTTCCACACGTGCGCGCGGGGGGCGGGGCCTGGTAGGTGTACGCCCCGCCCACCTGTGGAGTGGGCGTGGCCAGCGCCATTGAGGAATTCCCCCGGGGACCCTGGTGCGGGGCGGGGGCTGCAGGCGCTGGGGGGTGCCGGGGGGCTGCCCTGCCCTGGTGGGAGCACCGCTGCTGTGCGCCTGTTCATGCGTTTGTACCGTGTAAAACCCTCTATGTGACAAAATCTACATCTTCCTGGCTGCTTTCCCCCTCAAGTTCCTTGATCACACGCATAGAATCACAGAATCATGACGATTGGAAAAGCCATCCAAGATCATCTGGTCCAACCATCACCCTACCACCATTGTCACCCACTGAACCACATCCCCAGGCACCAGGTCCAACCTTTCCTTGAACACCCCCAGGGACGGTGACTCCACCACCTCCCTGGGCAACCCGTCCCAGTGCCTGACTGCTCTTTCTGAGCAGAAATGTCTCCTTATTTCCTACCTGAACCTCCCCTGGCACAACTTGAAGCCATTCCCTCTAGTCATCTGCAAGAAGAGGCCGACCCCCAGCTCCCCACACCTATGTGTGGAGGGTGGTGTGCCAGAATCAAGTACGGGTAAAGGCCAGACACCTAGCCTTTCTGTCAGGTGCCATGCTAACACTTTGACAAGTCAATGGCTCAGAGATATATCTTTTGGCTGTAGCTGAAGTCTGTCATTACAGCTCCGTTCTTATCCTTGTGAGAGTTTGAAGTGGTTAGGCATCTACCTGAAAAAGCCGTCCTAGAAGATCTAGAGATGAGTCTTAAAGTCTGAGCCCACAGCCCCACTTGCACAGCGATGTTCACAGAGTTGTAAATATTTTTATTCCACAGGTGCCAATAAGTCGTGGCTTCCTTGTAAAGGAAGTTGTGGATTCCCTCATAAAGGCATAAAACAGGTGTGAAGTAAGGCAATCTGCAGTGTCACCCACACCTTTGGGTATCATACCATAGAATTGTAGAATGGCTTGGGTTGGAAGGGACCTCAATGATTGTCTAGTTCCACCCCCCTGCCATAGACAGCAATATGTACAAGCTTTATTTACAGTGCCATGTATCATGGGCACAAAGGCATCACCACGTCTTAATTAAAATTTTACATCTTAGGCTTATATATGAGCTATTCCTCTGCCATGTGAAGTTCTGTTTGCCCTTATGCTATAGAAGCTTACATTTTCCCCTCTAAAATTAATTCTGTATTTTGTTACTTTCCTTTCTAGGATCTCATTTTTAAAACTGTTCCAAGTCGTGCGCATCTGTTGCTTGCCCCTACAGTATGTTCTGGGAGAGCTCGGGAGATTGTGACAGGGCGTTATCATTTCAGCAGGGTGTTTCTAAGTTTTGTTTTAGGGGACAGGAACAATTGGTAAGTGTCAGTAAAGCCTGGGTACCTTGTTGCACGGTAATGTATTTTTTTGACAGTAGTTCACAGATGCACTTTTTTTAGAGCAGAGAGTTGTAAACACTGAGAGTATTGTTTTCAGATTCTTCTCCAGAAGCCAGACCACTTCAGTGCCAAAAGCTGAATAGCCAAGGCCCCAGAGAAGTGGGAAAGGGGAAGAGTATTCTTTGTATTGGTTAGAAACTGAAAAATAGGTTTCTCATACCTCACAGTATGATTTGAAGAGCTGAGGCCTTGCCATCTAGTTAGACAACATTTGAGCCCCTGCCTACAAAAGGAGGTTTTCTGATCATTTTAGGGTGGCTGTACCCACCCCTCCTGTAGAGGCAAGCTGTGGTTGTACGGGACCAACACCCCAGCACTAGCCAGCCTTGCTATGCCAGCTCGAGGGGTCGCTATTCCCATCTGCCCTTCCCAATCCTCTGCTGGAAGCTTCAACATCCCCACCATGGGGCTGACAGAAAGGACCGTGTGTTTCTGCCTCTGCCACTTCAACAGGGCAAAATCCAGAGCCTTAGCACCTCCTTCACTGGTGGTTTAGTTTTATGCAGCAGCTGCCGAGCCATCAGCACTCACAGCCACTTCGCAGCCAGCAGCTCCTGGCAGAGGGGCACAGCAGCTCCTTTTGGTGCGCTGTTTCCTTCAGCTGCAACACCAAGATTTGCCAGGGCTCCTTTGTCAGCACCCTTAATATTATGTCACCCTCAAAGCAAATGTGAGGGCAAAGGCACATGTCATGGCTTGAGCTGATTCAGGAACTTGCTCAGCGCCTTTTCCCCCACAGCTCCTGCTGCACTTCTCTGGCACGCTTTGGGCTCATCCACAGCCAGTCCCACTTGCTAAGGTGGCAGAAAAGCGATCCTGAGCAGCACAATTAAATGTAAGGTAATTTTCTGCCAGGTCCGTGAGTTGAGTTGTCTGGGGCCAGACCCTATAAGAACCATGCGAAGAATGGGGCAGAGACCTGGGGAGACCACCAGGACCGGCTGATTTGGGGCAGGCATGGACAGTTTGACAGCTCAGCCCCAGCTGGCACCTACCCTTCATGGCCACCCTCCTGCAGCCAGCATTCGGGCTCCAGGTGGATCCTATGTTCTGGATTTGGGGTTAGTTACGCAGGATAAAGTCCAGGCTAGGCTTTGGCTTGATCAGCTTTACATCTCCCAAATATTGCCTGTCTGTGGGAGGCTGTTAACGTGTGTTAACGGATGCACCAGTAAGGATCTTCCAAATCCTCATCTTGGGAAATACAGCACTATAAATACCACAAGCTCCTGATGTTGTTAGCACTAAAGGAGCTCAGCTAGCACCAGGGAAATTGTATCAAAGCTGTAAACATTGCTAATACAATATTTTTGTAAGCCAAAATTCAGTGGTTCTTAAATTGCTGGCTTCTTTTAGGAATCTGACTATGCCAACATCCACATATGTATTTTCCTGCTTTAGAGAGGTTTCTTACCTTTGTGATTTCTAGTGATAAGAACTTCATTCAGGGCAACTACTAAGATTTGAAAGGAAATAATAAACTACCATACATAACATTCTGATTGTCTAAAAAATGATTCCTTTTTAAAATAGATATTTCTGTCCAGAGACCATATCCCATGCTACCAAGGATAGCAACATTTTTCTGGGATTGAATCCCAGTGACAGAGAAGTCTGCATAAAATGATGCATTGTAATAACACAGAGGATCCAACTAGGGTAATACCGCTCCACCAACCAGAAGACTGATGCTGGAGCTGAGTTAAGATGCATTGTCTGGGATTTCAAGTCAGAAAACCCTCACAAATGTAGAGTTTACCACACCAGAAAGCAAAGTTCTTAGCAATAAAGGGATTTTTACTGAAATAATCAGCTTTGAAATCTTTACTGTGTCTTTTCTTTCTCAAAGACATTAAACGGTCACTTAACATAGGTGATGATGGAGAAGAAGAAAGTCATAGATAAAGTGTTCAAAACAATTCTCACCCTCTCCATCTTGCATGCTGGTTTGCAGTTGAGTTTTCACACTTCTAGTTCTGCCATAGCTTCCAAAGAAAATTAGAATTGAGTGTGATTAGAATTGTGTGATTTCCTTTCTTTATTTTCTTGTCCATTCTGTTTTTTGTTTGTTTGTTTGTTTGTTTTGTAAGTTGCTGAAGCAGTAAATGGCAAAAGTCCTTATAATTGAGGAAAAAAAAATCACAATTCTGATTCTTTTTCCACCTTTCTGACCCAAATGGCTACAAAACATTGTGTTCAGAATGGTGAGCAGTGATACTGCTCAAGTTTGTTCCATCTGCTCGCCTTTTATTTAGAAAGTTCCTATCTACCACTAGAAAATTTGGAGGGGCTCAACAAATATACGTTTTAACTGTCATGCCTTACTTGAAGTATTATGGTGCTGAAGAATCATGGCTTTGTCTTTACAGTACTGTATCAACCAAGTTAAATACATGCTAAAAAACAAATAAAAAGAAGGTTTTTCAAATTGAATGAGCAAGAAGTCAAAATGTCTTCCACTGAATTACTTAAGATAATAAAAGCAGTCTATTTCTGCCCTTTTTCTTTTTATCCCACAAGTATTGGTGAATTTATATAGCTAGTATGTACATTTCTTTGAATTAGAAAGGGAATAAATTCTATCAAATGCAACGCATATTTGGACTGTTGTAATTACATCCACACCAGTAGTTGTACCAATATAATTATTTTGTCAAAAAAATAAAAAAAAAAAAAATAAAGATTATAAATGTTGTGCATAGCCAGGTCATGAATAATGTGTTACCTCTGCCTACCTAAGTGCTTATGTGTTTCACAAAGATTTTCTCAGTTATGTTGATGAAAATATTGTATATACTTTGCTATTTTTTATTTTATAAAAAAAATAAATGTTTGACACTTTTGTATAAAGATCACCATAAAAAGTTCTAGATATGTTTTTTTTTGTGATACAAAATGAATATAAACGTAAGCTTTTTCTATATTCTGGGTTTGATGATTAGGAACAGATGTTCATGGACTTGGACATCTTACAGTATGTGTAATTACTAGAGCTGTCCTCCTAATCATAGCATGCAGAATTGATCACATACTATATCTAATTAAAGCAATTTCTCTTCCCGAGGCAGAACCATGAAAGTACTGTTCCCTAAATTCTCTTCTGAATGGCTTGCTAATAAAACTTACATCAAAGATTTTTTTTCCTTTCTTAAAATGTTTCTAATAAAATTCTTCACAAAATTAAAGTAGTATTTGGCATCTATTTTGTAAGATGTTTGCCAGATGTTATTCTGAGTAAGTACTGTCTGAGTATTACTTTGGCTGCTTAAAATGTAAAATATGTGTTCATATCAAGTTATAAAATTAACAATTTACACATACAAACAGTTGCAGAGTCAGCCTTAAGACCAAACTGCAGCCAGTCTCTCCTGGGCCCAGTTCCAAACACCCTCATGGAAGGACATATGCTTTATTCAATTTAAAATCTGAATTGCTTTTTTGTAAGCAAAGTTTAATTAAGATCTCAACACTAAAGTGCTTCTGAGGATCTTGGTGGCTGCCTCTCATTCATACATTTGATCCTCTGATAGACAGTTGTTGTTTTTTTCTTTTAATCCTTTCCTGCTTCAGGGGCTGATAGCAACCTTCTCAGCCCCATATTAGCAACAAAAATTGATGTTATTAGGTGATCATCGTGAGCTAAAAGTTTAACAGTTAGAATTCACACCAGCTTCCAAATTTGCACTGCTCACATCTGGCAAATCCTATGCCCACTATTCCTCTTCACCTCCTAGCCCCATCCTGGTGCCTGAATAGTGTGAAGGTAGCTTTGCAGTCTCCAACACAGGGCGCCCACTCTCGTGTCGAGCCAAATGATGGCACCTTTTGGCAGTGAACAACCCACCTGCAGCTCAGCAACAGATACCAAGTGTAATTAAAAACTGACTTTTCAAATGTACTTAGTTGTTTCCACTTAGCCAGTAGTGTCTTTCCCCAGTGAACCTTTCAAAAAGCAATGCAGAAAAGAAAAGCAAAAGCAAAAGAAATGCAAAATGCTACAACCAATGGAAGCCACCATTTATTTAAAATTCTGATTTTATTTATGATTTCATTCATATACTTTTAAAGCATTAAAGCATTAATTTGGTAGACAAGACAGTATTCACACAGCTAATCTCGTGGCCAAAGAAAGTTGCAGTTACTCCTAAATCATTCTTACAATGGATTAATTGTCCTTAATTCATGTAATTCATGTTTTCCATCATCTTTCCATAGAGACCAGTTGTAAATTATCAGCTTTTTTTTTTTTTTTTTTACCGGCTGCTTGACAATGGAACATTAGCATGTTTCAGTGCTGCAGTGTGTCGAAATAAAACCACTAGACCTGGTGAACACAACCTGCACCTTTCCTGCACAAAAATTGCCATAATTAAACTCAGTTCAAAATGTTATTATTATTGACTGTCAACAAACACATCAATCCCACTTTGCAGTTCTTTCATTGCCTTTCGGGGGTGTTGCAGTTCAGAGGGTAAGTAGCTATTTTCTGACAAAAGCCCAATGGAGGTTCAATAGCATCCTCAAGGCAGCAGCTCAAGCCCAGACAACACACAGGAACATCACTTTCGGGCTCTGGGTGCCCAAAGCAGATAGCAGCAGTTAATGTCTTCAGTGAGCACTTACTGTCTTCAATTAAGGCTTTCCTTGACTTAAGACAATATGAGCAGACACCGGGTAATAGCCATATGCAGAGACTGGAGCAGACAGGCACATGTTCAAGGCTGTAGGACTACGGTGAGCTACTAGATAAATCATTCCTTACCAATTTTGAGAGAAAATATCTATTTTTCTCGGTGTATGGAAGGAAGGAAAAAACACTGGAAGAATGCTCATGACTAAGCTTGTCTCCCCATTGTGTGGTGGTGTATAGAAACTTTATCTGAGTCCTTATCTGTCCTGCTAAGCTCTGAATGGTCTGATGTTATGAACTGAATAAGAAAAAAAAAAAAAAAAAAAAAAAAAAAAAAGTCTGAAAATTGTTCCTTTTCTCTCTTCCTTAACGAAGAAAAACTTGTTTATGTTTTGCAAACAAAGATTTTAGCAGATGACCGCGCCCTTGCTTAACTAGGAATTATTACGTGATTATGCCTCTGGCTTGAGGGTGAGGAATCAGGGAGATCTGTGCCACATTGTGCTGTAATTTGAGAGGCTGATTGCACTGATTTCTTGCGGCTTGCTCTAGGTACGAGTCTATCCCGGGGGCCCTGTCCTTAGGACCACAATATATTCCAGGAGCTACTCTGCTTCTTAAAAGAACAAACTGCCTGATGAAAATCACATTAAGGTCTTGCATGTGACCTCAATAAAGTCTCAGTGAGGAAAAGCACGCATATTTCTTCTGGAAGAGTTACTGCTTTTCCTAGAGGCCAGAATCTCAATAGATTATAATACATTGGTCACAGAGTGGATCGATTCATGTTCATTATTTTTTTCTTTTCCTCAGAGATTCTGTTCAAAATTCCCATGCCTTTACCCATGAAAGACAGAAAAGATAAATCGACACTTTAAAGATCATCTTACACAGTAAGTTGCTATTTCAGCAACAAGCTGTCTGATTGCATGTGTATTAAATATGTGACCAGGAATAGTTACAGCATCAATGATAAGAGTAGGCTGGTTTTACAGGGAAAAGTGGATCATCCCATTAACCTGCCTCATTTAACAACACATTTTAGTGCAGATGAAAGTAAACTCATGCACTAAGAAGCAAAGAGCATAGGTAAGATCAGGGGGCTGCATGTGCACAGATTTTTTTAATGCATAAAAGTTAGATTATATATATTATGTTGTCTTTTAGGATCTATATATCCCAGCAATTTTTAAAAGGCCTTAAAGGTTGGGAAAAGTAAGTTTGCTTTGCAGGGTCACAGCTGAGAAAGGGATACAATCATGGCAGAGCTGTTGGTCTAAGCCCGGGAATTACACCATGAGTATTTACTTTGCTCTGTTAGGGACACATGTACACTATGCTTGCTACTTGCTGCTGACACATCCTGCTGACAACATGGCAAGCTCCTTTCTAGGAGCTGTGCAAACCCTTACCAGTGGGTCACATCAGAGCAGCAGAAATGGAGACTTACACCAATACAGCCTGCCGAACACAGGTCTTCTCACGTTCAACAGGCAGGTGTCTGGTAACCTTCTGGAGCACTACTACCCAAAATCCAAAAGCCATGATGATACTGAAAGAGCTGCTGTGCTCCCATGTCTATTCCCTGACAGTGAATAGGCGCAGCATGGCTGGTAGGGTGCAAAGAGGAAGCTGTGGCTTGGCTTTGTCTGAGAGGCAAAGAAAAAGTACAATGACTTGTTTGAAAGTCCAGCATTGGTCCAGGCCAAATGCTAACTTAGGGACAGAGTCCAAAGTCAGGTGCCTGAATATTCATTACTCCACTAGAATGGAAACTCAGCTAAACATTTGACATGCACATAAGTCTCTGTCAATTTCCTGGGCAAAAACCTTAAATTCAAAGTAATATTTACTTACTTAGACATCGAGTGAGCATCTCTGAGCCCTACCTTCGCAGCTGGTGAAGGTAGTTACGAGTAAAAATGTGGGAATTCCGTCTTTCCCCCAGCTCATTAGCATGCTTCCAAATCATCTTCCATTCCTCTCTGGCAAGTTTTTTTCTCTGATTCACTGCCTAAAAAAAAAAAAAAAAAAGTTTCCCAAAAGTGGATCACAAGGTTCCTCAAATTCACATCAGGTGGTTGCACACTGGAACAGGCTCCCCAGGGAAGTGGTCACTGCACCGAGCCTGTCTGAATTTAAGAAGAGATTGGACTGTGCACTTAGTCACATGGTCTGAACTTTTGGGTAGACCTGTGAGGTGTCAAGAGTTGGACTTGATGATCCTTAAGGGTCCCTTCCAACTCAGGATATTCTATGATTCTATGATTCTATAAACTTCAATAAGATCTAGCAAATGGCCTCCTCCCTCCTCACATAAGCCAATAAGTCACCTTTATTATTGCCAAAAGCATAGGTTGAGTGCAAGAGCAAAAGACAGCACTCATGGCAGCATTTTCATTTCAGTGATACAGCGAATGATAGATTGTTGATCTCTGTAAAGCTCACAATTCAATTAATGAAACATATTAAACCCATATGTAGCATATTATGCAGTATTTGTAATGCAGTCAGTATGACAAAACTAATTTACTGTAATGCCATCATATAGAAAAGTAGAAGAGTAAATTATAAGTGCACACAAAACACATTCATTCGCTCATGAATGAACGTGTGGTATGAAATGTGATACACATATATAGTAACTAAGAGAAAACGCATGTAGGATGGCTTACAGAAATTGAAATACATTATTTTCCAGATAATATATGTAATTTTGAAATACAGCAGGATTTTTTTCTGTCACAAACTCAGCCTCAGTTGCATAAACTTGTCTTGTGCTTGTGCACGTTGTCAGAAGCCTACCTTTTTTGTTCAGAAAGAGATTTGAGTACGTGATTGTGCCCCACAGATTTCAGGTTATCACTCTGTCTGTATTGCCATGTGATGGAACAAGAACATATAACAGTATTATTTATTTAGGGATGGGAAAGAGCAGAAACGAGGTAGCTTGGCAGAAGCCTGTAAAAGCTCATGGGAAGTAGCCACACTCCATCCCGTGGCTTACAACCACTGAAGCCTGTTATCACACATACTTAAAGGCAGTATTTCACAGGCTGCTTAACACTTTGCTCATATGGCACAGAGGAAGAAAATTCATTGTGCCAAGAAAACACTCCTTCATAATTTCACCAGCACTTCTCAGAAGGCTGTAAACAATATTGGCTGCATATTTTCCCAGCTTGTGTCCCACCACTCAGGGATTCCTCTTGAAAGATATTCCCTCAAGGATTCTGTCTGGAACAGCTTAACTTCCTTCAGTAAATGTTTCCTCTGCTTTCCCTTTTCTAACCCTTTAATTCAGTGTTCCCAGGAGAAGTTTTACAAGATGCTGATCTTGCACAGTAAAGAGAAAAAATACTCAGCACCCAAGGCCTTAAATGGAGTGTTTGCTTCAAGACTTTAATTAAGGCTTAAATATATGTTCTTAAGTGAGGAAGTAAAAGGGCTAGGAACAATTATCTGTTCTTTGCTTTATTTTTATTATATTTTTTTCAGCTCATTTGTAACCTCAAGGAACAAATTTCTGCAACCTCTCTCCACACCCCTGCAAAATTTCTGGTGAGAGTTTGAATTATGGGGTAAAAAAAGAGTGGTGAGTGTGTATTTTGGAAGCTTAAATCCAGAGGCCAACAAAACACCAAAAGAAGCAGAAAATCCTATGGTGTTGACTGTGCCAAGTTAGGATGGTATACCTGGGAAAGGATCCCTCCACATATGTCCTGTTATTGTGCACCTTCCCAAAACATCTACTGCTGCCACAAGGACAACGAGAAACTGGTCTTCTGCTCCCATCTAGGAGCATCATTCTGGGAATGGCAAAGTACTGAAAGAGAAGGGGAAAGGCAGAGATATTCTGAATGCAATCCAGGCAATGAAACACACAACAGAACTACTGGAAAAAATGGTAGGGAATGTGCTGGCAACCCCAGGAAATACAACCTTTGAGCTACAAAGCTGAAGGAATGCAAGCCATTGCCACCAGCCAATATGTACATCTTGCTCCACTGGGTTGCCTTTTTCTGCTATGGAGCTCTCAGTACACTTCTTCATCCCACAACAATTCCTCATTAATAAATTTCAATTGTTTTGTAAATCAGTGTCCTTTTACTGTAAGTGATAACCATAACACTAGACAGGAGATGAACAACAGAGACAGTACAGACAGATACCAGCATGCAGCTTTACAATCACTGTGCCAAGGAAATCCTGTATCGCTATCACCTACTGCCAAAAGAAGTCAGTGCTGCACTCCCCATCCCCATGTGAAATGCGGTATACCCCTTCACTATAGAAGTGAACAGACAGTCTCTTTAGGACACTTCCATGGGTTAGTGACAGCACTTTTGGTTTCACAAACTTTTTGTACCAAAACCCAGGTAGTCTAGTAATGTTCTTGCTGAGCTTAAACCATGTTAGGAGATGCTTCCACTTGCCCGACAACTTTCCCCAGACCTACTCCACACCCTCTGCAACTACTTGTCACCTGTGGACTCTGAGCAGGAAGAGAACACTGCGTTGCATCAGCCTGCAAATGACAGGACGGGCAAGGACAGCTAGCACCTTGCTCAGCGTCATGAGTATCAGCGAGGTGACTGGGGATGGGAGGCGTCCTTGCTAACAGCTTTGCCAAATGTTTCCTGAATGCTCTGCTGCCAGGCACTTCTCCAGCCCAGGCGGATGGCATGGAGGCATCCCCTGTGACCTGCTGCAGCATCTGAGATACCAGCTCACAGTTATCTTCCTGGCAGGTGGGTGAGGATGACACAAAAATTAGCACTCATGATCAGTTAGGAACTTGGAATGAGTCCTAATGGGACCTATGTTCTCCATGCACATTTTCTCAATGGAAGTCCATAGCTTCAAGGACGTGATTCACCACGAGGTTTCAATCTCCTTGCTGGCCAGTATAACAACCACACTCACCAAATGTACATCTGTCCTGCCAACACAGCACTCACAAGCAGCCACACTGCTTCCTCTCACCCGTGTTCTCTGCCTTCCCCTGGGCACAGACACCAGCATCCTTCCGACTGCAGCGGGATAGGTCCTGACCTAACAGGTGGAAAGGGCTTAACTGCTCCATCCTCATCCACACAGATGATGATAGGCTCAGGAATGAAACAGGCAAATAAATCAATGGATTTAACAAAGCAGAAGATGGTGTTTGAACCTCCAGCTCCCACTATGGTGATGAGAGCTGGTATGCATTTTTAGCTAATTTTTGAGTAGATACAGAAAGACAGAAGCATTAGCATCTGGCATGAGTTAACACAGGTATGTCTGAAGCCACGCACAGCAGAAGACAAACCTTGGCTGGAATAGTACAGTCAGGCATCCATAGTTTCAGAAGAAAATGTAAAAATAAATAAATAAAATTGAAAGATTTCTGAAGAGATGACAAAAATGGCAGAAAACCTGCTTTACAGGGAATCTGAGCACACTGTATTACTTCACAGTGAGAAGTCTTTGATTTGGCATACGAATTATATATATATATAATATATAATTCGTATGCCAAATCAAAAAAAATTATATATATATATATATAATTTAAAAAATTATATATTATATATATATATAATATATAATTTTCTAACATATATTTATATTAGAAAAATGGCTAGAAGCCAAGACTTCAGTTTCAGGTTAGCAATAAGGGGACACAGCAAGGGGGAAAACTTACAAATGCAGAAACAAATGTTCCACAATTTGAAGCACATAAATGAGGGTTAGAAACTTTCCAGGTAATGTCCTGTCTTGGCCCAAGCTAAGGACTAAGCCATGAAGCACCACTGTGAAAGTTTGATGGCTTCTGCTACACCTGTGGGCAGACAAGATACTCCCAGTGGGCTGGCCCAGCTGTGTAAAGCTATTAAGTCATTTCCTTCCAGAGTTTGATAAGATTATTTTATCCTCTTATAAGAGTAAATATCTTTAACCAAATGGGGATAAATATGTTGGGAAGTACAATGCCCTTGACCCTGGTTTGAGGAAGAAAACAGAAGAGAAAGGCAATGGAGAACAGATGAGTTTGGGTGGGTCATAACATGGGGCAAGAAACTTGGATAGCCACTAGCATTGCTCACACGTATTTTTGAAAATGTTATCATGTGACTGTTTTGCACTTCTATCAGAGATGGTTCTTTCCCCCGGTCTGTGAATCTAGGCTTTGCTCTGTGTTTTATCAACAGGGTCTGAAACCAGATGACTGTAAAGTACCTGTGATCTGGTGTCCTTCAGATAATCAAAGATCCACCTTTTGACATGGTGACATTTGGCCATGAAGGCAGAACGGAATGGAGCCTACATGAAATGTACAGCCAGATTCTGCCAAGATTCTTTTCAGGAAAAAGTATTAACTCCTTGAAATGGATGAAAATATTTAATATGAAACATCAGACCCAGTTCTAACACGAACAGGTTTAAGCCTTCTCATCTGTTACATCAACAAAAGTGTTACTATTTCCTCCCTGCTTGCCAGTGAGATTGCCTCTGCAGTAATATTTGTGATACCACGGAATTTTCTTAGTATCATTAAAGGAGAAAGTTAGCTCACCAGGCAGTCTGGGGAGTAATGGAAGTTTTATAGATAGATGTGCGTGTGTGCCTGCACGCTCATGTGCATCCTGGATCTTCCTCGCATCCCCACGAATGCTGTGTGGTAGCAGCCCTGGAATGCCAAAATCATCTGGGGAATTCCTCATTCCTAAGTTTAGCACTAAAGAGCTAATGGCTTCAGTATGTTTCATTGTTCAGATATGAGGTTAAATGCAGAGATCAGACTCAGTTTCTTTGCTGGAACACCAGTCTAATACTGTTAGGATGTGCAAGTCCCTTTCTTGGCTGCCCTGCATTGGACCCTGGGGGCAGGGCCCTGGAAACTGCAGAACAATTTGTTTAGCAGAGCAGTAGCACAGGTAACTCAGTATTTCATTTCTTTTTCTCCAATCACTAAAATATAATCTGTCAACAGAAGAAGGAGCAATGTGGAAAAGGACCACTGGTTTTAAGGAAAATACATTCATTGAATTCTTCAGAAAAAAACAGACCCTATGTGTAAATTTAATCCCCCTATCTTCAAAGGAGACAGCTTATGTAAACTATCATATATACAACAAGGTGCAAAGGATCTACATCACTGCAGTTCCCTAAAACTAAATATGTTCCACCTTACTTTTCTAAATTATTATATCTAGTATTTATTCTCCAACCTACATTAATGGCTTTCTGAGTTTGTTCAATCCTTTTTAATCTCCTGACTTATTTTCAGTGGATAAGAAATTGCCTTTTGGTCATATTACCACATCACATCACTGAGGTGACTGACGAGTTTGGCCAAAATTCCCTGCCTTTAGAACACAAGAGCTCAAATCTGCTGTTAGTGGCTACAGCTATGCCTAGAAAGTAAAACTAGAGTTGTACAATCCACTAGACTTAAATAAATAAAGGAAAATATGATTCCTATCACTGTAAATAGCTGGCCACCATTGAGAAAGGGAACGTATAAATAATTATTTTAGCTGTATGTATGCAAGAAGGGCCAAAAAAGAGTTCATCCAAAAATAGTAATTAAAAAATAATAAAAAAAAAGTCAAGTCATGCCTTTTATTACTTTTGCTAGATTCCAGTAATGAAAACACCTGAATTTCAGTTTATCAACAAGTATTGTAAAATTAGCAAACAATATAAACCCATATTCCATTCAATTTCTTGGACACAAACTTGGGAAACTCAGTAGAAGAGCCTTGGTAAACTTAGTAGAAGAGTCAAATGTGAGGATGTGAAGGTAATCCATGAGTTATAAAAAGTGGTTCCCATAATAGAGCAGCACCTCACAACCAGTTATCCCAGTTATCTGCCAGATAGGCTGGTATTTTAGATGTCTGCTTCTCTTGGGTAATCTGAGAAGATTCACTAAATTTATAGTACAGATTATTGTTTTCTGAATTCTCTTGCAAGGCTGAGATTCCCTATATGCTATACCCCTGTGATCAGCCAGGACCATCATCTATCTGACTAGGCAAGGAATGGAAAAGGGATTTTGCTCCCATATCCCAGGTCCTGCACTGAGCAGTCAGACAGGGCTAAGAGTTGGACTGAGATACTATTAATAACAGCAGGGTCTTTTTAGTCCATGCTAAACAGCAGGGGCTGTATGGTAAAGAGAATTTTCATATTGAATTGAGAGTATACCATAAGCTTTCCACAAACTATTTTTAAAATCCTATGTTTTTGAAGCTGCCAGCACGTTTGTAAAAGTCATATAACATAGACTTAATTAATTATATTAATTAAATAAATAATTATACATAGAAGAAAAGAAAAACAAAACAAAACAAGCAAACAAAAAAACACAGTATATATGGGGACAAGTTTTCCTACCTATACTGTTTAATGTATGCTGAGAATTGTTACAAATAAATAAGGAACATAGTCTTCCAGTGTAAAAACACCTACCTTATCATTTCTAAGTAGATTGAGATGGACACAGTGCAGATTTTGAACACCTATTGACAGATAAGCAGAAATATAATATGGCAGCAGAACTGGTAAACTCTAAAGAGATTACCTACTATTTGATCCAGAATACTTTTAGTGATCAAAGAAAACTGTAAGTGAGATAATTTTGCAAAAGGCACTGTCATTTTCCACTGGTAGGATATAATGCTTTTTGCTATTTTTATGGGCACTGTTTTTATGGTGCCATTCCATCATTTTGTTGACAAAAATCTACAGAATTGTCCATTTCTTTTTTGTGGTAAGGAAAAGTTTACTACACTAAATTAAGATAGATTAAGATTGCATATTAAAAAACAAACAAATTTGCTTCTGGTTCTTTTTGAAAACAGCAACAGGCCACAGCAACCATTACCATTTTTTTTACTTTAAAAATACCATTTGTATACATGTATATAACAAACGTAGCTATACAATAGCAGTATATGACAATATACTGTAATGACAATAGCAGTTCAAATCAGTTGTTTTATATACCAGAATAGGAAGTCAGAAGTTTATAAAGGAACAGAAAACCAAACAAAAATTCTATAAACTGCATTCTAATGTGACAAGAAAAAGTATAGCTTTACAGTGACAAAGACCAAGAAGAAACATCCTAGAAACATTTTAGTAAATGTTCACTATGAAAGCAGAACGTTGGTCATAACACAGGGATTTTTCTGTGATGACTTAAAATTTCTTTCATCCTAAGGTGAATTTGATGCTGAAATATTTTTCTATGCAGAATACTGTGGTTCTTGTAGAACCTGAGATAACTGTAATGACTCTGTAATTATTAGCTGAGACTTATGACAAAATCTTTCTACATCCAGTGTTGCTAATAGCACCAGGTTGATGTAGGTCTTTGTTCATTCTACACAGCTCAAGTCACATGAGGATAACATTGACCTTATTTCAAGGAAGAGTTATTCATGCCACTTCTTTTACTTAGAGAAGTTCACCCAGTCATGCCTGATTGAAATAGAAAGGATGGATTTACAAATTCAGTGCCAGATACACGGAGTTGTCAAACACTATAGTTAATCTGTAAAATTAGTTCCAGAGCTATAAAAGGCACAGGGAGAGACAGATCCAGCATGCTCACTGGAAGAACTCTACTATCATTTACAAACGCAAGCAGCCACCTGTCAGCTTCTGTAGTCTATTCTCCCCCACACACTTTTTCTTCTGTCCCTAATGTAGTCCATATACTTGTCTAGCCCTGTGATTTTTTTATTTTTTTATTTTTTTTAACTTTCCACTTCCACTATCATCTCTGTGCAATGTCTTTCACAGAGCCCAGCCTCTCATCTCTCTCAGGTCCTTATTCCCTGTTCTTCCCCCCCCCCCCCCAGTATATACCTGACAATCTTGAAGATGCTTTTGTAGGATTGCTCTCCGAAAAGTGCAGTTATTCCCAATCCTCCAGTCACTCAAAGAAACAAGACTGAAACTCTGACATGCCCAGGTGACAAAGAAAAGCTAAGTTGAAGCAGAGAATTAAATTCAGGTTATCAAGAGTCTTTACAAGAGGACATGTCTCATGTCTTCCAAATCCCCTTCCTTAAATCCACTCTTACTACTGCTTGGAATCTAGCCAGGGCAAGTGCTAACACTTGTAAAACAAATGACCCAAATTGTAAAGAGTCCAAATATTTTCAGTCTTACTTGTCAAGTGAAAGATATCACTGTCTAGCAGGTAATGCTCATTACACTTGAGACACAAGTCTTGAAATAGCTAGCTATACACTTCTGAATCCCTGTTTGAATCTAGCCCTAAGGGAAGAAATGATGTTACAGCCACTTTCATTCTGAGTAAGAGCATCCATACAGGGGGGATAAGTACGGTTCAGCTACCACACTTCATGCAGATTTGTCAAATATCCTGATATACAGGAGCATTTCTGGATTTTCCATGCAGGTACTAGTCCAGTCAAGCCCTCTTCAGCATTAGAAGTATGCCGCATATCATAAGACAGCTTATTTTGCAGCTATATTTGCTCTGTTGTTCATTCTTTGTAAGATATGTTATGGGTCATATTGCTGGGTACCTGTCACCTGAATGTTTATTGACGTATGAAGGTTATCAAACGACTAGAATTACTTGCTATGTCATACACCATTACTTTGTATGGACATTATAGTGGCCAATGCTTCTACTCCCATCTTAGTTCAATGTGACTGCTGCTTTCCCCAATGATACATAAGCGGTAATAGGTAATAACTATGCCATGACATACTTATTTTGTAGAGCTCAAGCACCCAAGCAATGAAGGAATTGCCAGTGCTGCTTTTATAGTCCATGTTCATACTGGTATGGCAATTAGCCAAACTGACAAAATGGCAGTATTTCACTGAAGTATCTTTTTATTTTCTCTCTTCTGTGTATGTACATCCATTTCCACATTTATTCCATTACCTTTCACTAATACAAGAAATAATTGTGAGACTGAGGTTTTCCTTCTTAACTGCTTCTATGCACCATTGATTTTATTTCAGCTTTGTTGTGGTTACACTAACAAAAAGCAAGCATTTGAGCTACGAGTGGTTTTGTCTGAGACATTGTCTTTCATCTGATGGCTTTTTTGGTTCAACATGGGCTATTTACATTTAGCTTTTGGAATTAGAGTAATAACAGCAGGAAAGGACCTCAGGAGGTCACCCACTGCCTCCCCCTGCTGCAGGGCAGAGCCAAACAGCTAAACCACAGTTAAGCAGATCTGAGTTTTGCCTAGCTGTTAACACCTGACCAATGCCCACACAAAATCCACTGGTGGCTATTTACCTCAGCTTCAAGATCTGATCTACTTACAGGTGCTGTAACTGCTAACAGATGATGTGACTCATAGTGTCCATTGCACACCCAGCTCTTTTCATTCCATGCTTTTACTGTGTCCTGTCACAAAGCTCTGCATCTTCTGCAAGCCTGAAAATCTACACGTTGCAGTAGAAAGGACATTTCCACTATCCCTCTACCCAACACTATCATCTGCAAACAGTTTACATCAGCCTCTGTGCTCTGTGATAAATCATCTGCTTTCACAACCCAGGGCAGTTATAAATAGCAACACATGATTTCACATTTTGTAAAACCCACAAAACTTCCCAAGAAACTGATTGCCCAACTCAAAATGCAGGAAAAAGGGCAAAATTAACTATAACGCACCAGGTAAGCAAGGCGTCTGAGACTTTTTTTTTTTTCTGTTTTCTTTTATTTGCAAAGCACTGAGATGCAAGCATCATTTCTAAAATGATGAAGTTTGCTGAGGCTGCAGAGAGCTTCCCTTGAAAATCCTTTTGCACAGCAGGAATTCCACTGGGAGAGTGTGGTTTGGATAATGAATTGATCTCAAAGTTGGTGGTCTGTGTTCTAGGAATACATCACTTATTCATATGTGGGATTTCTTTGTTGTTTTTCCTGCAGCATTCATCTTCATACCGTCCTGTGTCTTCAAAATTTCCATGGAAAGGCACGTATCTTTTGAAGGAACTTGTGTGTAACTATATGGAAGTTATCTACAACAAAATAAGCATGGGAGAAAAAAATCTTTCACTGAGCAGGAATTTTGCTATCGAGTTTCGGATTTCATCCTCAAGACTGTGCCTCCCTTCACAATATAGGATGAGTTAGAAAAATATTCCCAGCTTCTCTGCAGAAGGGGAACACCAGGCAATGAGCATATTGCCTATCACTGCTGCACTGGATCTCAGTAATAACCCCAGCTCATTGCCCCAGAAACCTTTTGTCTTTGTGCTTTTTCTGATAAAATAGCATTAACAAATTCTACAATTTAAAACCTTTGAGAGTTGTGTTTTTTTTCCCCATCTGAATGGGAGTTATCTGGTGCAATGTGTTTAGACGATATAATCAACAGTAAACTCTAACTAGGGTAATCCCAAGAAGAGGAACCTGATGGTTTGGAACAGATTTAAAATAACCAGAAAGGGCACAGATCTGACGTGCAATGACATATTTCAAGCACTCCAAATACACAAGACCTTTCAACCCATTAGAAATGATAAGCTTCATCCCACTGCATCGTAAGAAGAAAATAAACCACACTAACCCTAATGCCTGTTAATAAAGCAAAGTATTGTAGCTGCTTTGTCAGAACTTGTATGACCTTCCTCTCTATACAACATGCCTCATAACAATGGTGGGGTTAAAAATCAGAAGTAGGATACAATTTACATTACACAAAAACAAACTTGGAGATATTCAGCCACTGAGATACTAATTTCCTGATGTAAGTCCCAGGCAAAAATTAGAAACTACAGTCCACTATTGCCTCAGGACAGTGCCCCTTGATATGCCCTATTATAAATCCCAGGGTAGCGCAGCATAGTAGGCTGAAAGAAAATGCTCTTGATGATGTACTGGAAACAGATGACTCTCAGTACCCCAACACTTAACAGTTGTGTCATACTAAAAAATATTTCCAGGCATATTCACAGATGGCAGGCATATATCTAACTGCCTGTTAGTACAAGGACATGCAGAGGAGCATGTCTTGTGCTCTTCACCATTAGAAAGTGATTGAGACAATGTCCTAAATTCCAGTGGTACAGCTGGAATGGATGTATATGTAGGACCCGATGCATATGAATCATCACACCAGCAAGATCCTGACCCTTCACTCATTTTTTTCAGCTCCTCTTCAGGCAACATTCCCATTTACATTAATGTGACTACTTTCACAAGGGAAGGTCATAAGCATAAGAGTCATTGCACCATTCCTAGAGGCAGATCATGGCCCTTAAGTACACATTTATTGTAGAGCTGATAGGTATCTGATGATGTAACACAGCTGATTGAAGAAGACATTTTTTGGCAAAAGAAATTAAGTGAAGTGAATTAACTTTATGGATCGAAACACAGTAAAGCACAGGAGGCCTACTGAGGAATGGAAGTACCCATTATTGAGTGTTTCTGCTAATGAGAATCTAACATACAACCTGCACAAGAACAAGCTAAAGCCTCCATTACTCAGAGGAGATCAATTAATGTCATTGGGATTGTTTCTAAGGATGGTAGTTTTAGACAATTTAGAAAAGTTTAGCTGAAACTAAAAATTCTCCTTAGATTTTAAGGACCCAAAGGAGTTATGTATAATAATCCTAAAAAGACTTCCTAAAACAGCTAGATAAACCATCTGTAACAAATGCATATTGTCAAAGTAAAAGCAACCAGGGAATCTGGCCACATCATGGATTTCCAAGTTTGAGCCCAGGAAGATGGAGACACCAAGGAACTATCTACCCAGCTAAGCACATGTAGCATGGCTCCAAGAAAAGGTTAAAACCAAAAGACACTGGAACTTTTTGGACATATTTTTAACAGTTGGGTTGGGAACAGAACTGTTGAAGTCTTAATTAATGTTGTTCCTCCTTATTCTGCAGCTATGTACAGGTAGTGCATATATATGTTGCAGCAGTACTGCTCTTAGGAAGGGAGACTAAAGCAGTGAGAGGGATTTGTCATTTTCAGAAAGGAACGTGATATATTTGCAGAGGATGCTCAACTTTGGAATGAGAAGGCAGAAGAGACAATGAGCATGCAGTTTGGCTGAAGGTATACGGCGTGATGGACCAAGATTACACTTCTTTCCTTGGCTGCACCTGTCTCCCAGCTTGCAGACATCTCCAACACCAGACCTTCTGACCTTTCTCAGAGCAGGTCTCATCAATAAGGATCTGAAACTGCCCGCAGAATCCAGTGACTCATCTTATATAATGACTCAGTGTTGCAAGCTGATGGAGCTCAGACAAGCTTAGCAAGAGTGGAAAGTTTTCATTTTTTATTTTTTTTATACAAAGATTTTTGAGACTAGTGTCTACCCCTCTGCTTACAGATCCCTGTTTAGAGCCCACTGACCATTAATTTCACAGATCTCACTGCAGGGTGCTTCAGTTCCCACAGCAATTCTATTCCTAGCATGTGAACAGCATATTCAGAGCATTCTTCCTGGGGGATGTCCCTCAGAGCATATGATGTTTTTTAAGCAAAGATGGGGATCAGAGTACCACAGTCAAACAATCAGATGTGAACTTAGGAGACTGACCTTATGAGGAAGCATGATGTAGGGAAGCAAGCTGCTCATTTTAGAACCAGAATGTTTATGATACGTGTGTTGAAAGGCAAAAGTCTGCACAATCAGACATTGGGTAATGTAGGTTCAGTGGAAGCTGTGCTACCCACGTCTAAACATTTTCCTCACTATTACACTGCAGTAATTTTGTTTCCCAGGGACAAGCCTCCTGGAAATACAGACAAGCTTTGTGGGATAGACTGCTGATACTCATGCAGAAAAGCAAGACCACCAAACCTTTGCACTTGTCAATATTTGTCCTCCAGCAGCTGGTGACTGGTGGCTTAACACATTGATTCTTGTTTCCACCCTCCCCCGTCTTCCAGTCAAAATAAGACTCAGTTTCCCAACTGAGGGGACTAGAAAAAAAAAATCAAAAAATGTTGACCAGCCCCAGCCTTCAAAATATTGTTCATTTTCACAAAGTCCTTTATACCCAAATACACCCCAGGCTTTTATTAAAATAACAAAGACAACAACAATGAGGTCATAACAAAAACAACAACAAATCCAGCAAGGACAGTGATGTCTATTTTCATGGCACAGACTCAGTGTTTTGCCTGAGCTCCCGCAAGAGATCTCTCCTTGACCTGGAACCAGAGCCCAAGGCTTCCAGACTCTCACCTCAGTACCCTGTCAGCTCGGTCGGTACAACCTACCTAGCACTTCCCCACCCAGCTCTTGCCTGCAGGTGTTTGCACACAGCTTGTAGCTTTTCTTGGCAGAGATGGGAAGGGGAGGTCCAAGCATCATGCTTGGAAATGGAATATCACCTCCCGCATCTCTGACTCACATTGCACCAACTTAGAGGAGCTGCCTCTCACCACTTCCACTTATGTAAAAGCTGAAGTAAACACAAACCAAGTTTGTCCTGTGTACAAGCATGGCCAGCACAGACATACATCTGCAAAACAGCCTGGTAGGGGTCAAAGACCTGGAGTTTGACTCCTTTGACTACCAAGGTCAGGCCAGCTGGCCACCTCACCCACCTAACTTAGCATTTGTCAATTAGCATTACAGATCATGTCTCTCCTCTTTATGAAGAAGACTGGTTTTTAAGTTTTGGTGGTGGTGGTGGTTTTAGGTAAAATTCTTTTCCTGGCAAAAACAAACAGACCTGTAATGCACAAAGGAGTCAAGGCTGCATTTCATGCTAGGCCAGGGTAGGACCCACCGACAGTTAAAGTTCGATTTCCTTAAAGGATCTCTGACAGAACACAGTTTCAGTTTCACACTTTGTAACTCTGTGTTTGAAAAGAGAGAGAGAAAAAATAGCAATGTGAAGGGGAAAATAAAACTGCTCAAGGAGTTTTAAATTCCTTTATGGTGTAAGTTTTCTGCCAAGGCTATGCACAGGAACAGAAGTGAAGGACGGACATTTATGGT
Organism: Aythya fuligula; assembly: GCF_009819795.1. Lineage (NCBI taxonomy): Eukaryota > Metazoa > Chordata > Aves > Anseriformes > Anatidae > Aythya > Aythya fuligula. Next base: position 45,381,876 of record NC_045563.1, read on the forward strand.
GAGGTAGTGCCTCTGCAGACTCTCCCTTTAGAAAAAAATGACTCTTCCAATAAGTCTTAGCACAATTCTTGGTTTATGGCAAGATCAGGGCAAGATTACAGCAAGATTACAGTATGTTCCTTCAGCTCAAGAGTCCCAGTTCTTCATCCTACTACTGCCAAGAGATCCTGTGCAAAACCTCTACCCCGGCCCACAGACAGTCCCAGGGATAGCTGATGCTATCAGACTGTCATAGGAATAGCAGGGGATCAGGTAAAATCCAGTCTGTTAGAAGCCAGAACTCAAACTCAGAACAATCATCTTCTTCCAGAGTGTCTCCAGGACTGGCCTAGAGCAGGACAGACTTTCAGCCTAGGTTTATTTATTCGTATGCAATCACTTGCTTACTTAATTTTCTGTCATAGTTACCTTTACAAACCCACTTGCACAATCTTTTAAGCAAGTGTAAACCAAGAAGGCTACTTAATTGTTCTAATGAAAATTTTCCTCCAATAAAAATCTGATCTTGCATCTGAAATGTCTTTGTTTTCAAGAAAGAGGAGAGGAGAGGAGAGGAGAGGAGAGGAGAGGAGAGGAGAGGAGAGGAGAGGAGAGGAGAGGAGAGGAGAGGAGAGGAGAGGAGAGGAGAGGAGAGGAGAGGAGAGGAGAGGAGAGGAGAGGAGAGGAGAGGAGAGGAGAGGAGAGGAGAGGAGAGGAGAGGAGAGGAGAGGAGAGGAGAGGAGAAAAAGAGTCTTGAAAACAAAGTCAAAGAAAAAATTGCCAATTTTTGCTGGATTTTTTTTTCCCCATTTAGGCAAAATAAATTTACAGATCAGTGTTTTGGCTTAAAACTTACCCAGATCTGAGGCTTTGGGGGAATCCTTTTATCCCAAAATACTAGAATACAAAGGATTGTGGGTCTTTTCCTTTCCCTATTATTTTCAAAAGTTCTTCCATAGAAATCTCTTATAAACTTGCCATGAAGACGCCTGTGAGTATATCAGCCGTATCCCTCTGTGAACTACGAAGACGTTACTATTCATAGTGTTAAACTTGCAGCTTTTAAGATAGACATCTTAAACAAGAAACAGCAAAAATTAGCTAGAAGTCCTCACATGAACTGCAAAAATCTGATCAGGTAGCAGAGTGAAACAGCCAAGTTATCTGAAGTGGCATAAAGCAGTTGGTAAAGATCCAAGATGATAGGGGTGCTTCAGTTAAAAAACAAAATACCTGACCACTTGAGCTGTTACAAGATATTGCCAAAACAAACCACAATTATTTATTCAGATGATGTTCCTTGGCTTTCCTTTCAGGAAAACTGCCAGAAAATAAATGAAGTATTCCCTGAATCAACAATACAGAAAAGACACTTAAAGAAAGGTCTGAAGTTGGAATATGCAACACACTCTGTTTAACTAAGTAGTATAGTTAGAGTGAGACTTGTTTTTCTTTCACTTGCTGAGATTGCTTTTTAACATTTAAAATATAACAGGCTTACTCAGAATGAAAACAATTAAATAGTGCAGTGAATTATGCCACTAACAAGAAAAGGTACCCAAATAAGCATTTTATTTCTTTCCTCTTCAATTTCTTCCTTTCTTATCAGTGTTACTTGGCCAATTTAGTCTTCAGTGATTTTGCCATATGATTTATTATACACCAGGGACAATGAAGGTGGTCATTACCTTTTAACTATCTGCTTTTCTTTTCCTTGTTGTTGTTATTCATTACACATACCTAAGAGGCTGGGTTCTGAGTGTGATAAATATGAATAAGGGGTACTGGTTTGGGGTTTATCAGCCACCACCAATGTGGTAAACCACACAATATCAAAATCTGGGCAGCTGGAGGACAAGTACCAGGTGCTAACTGCTGCTGTGCATGGGAAATGCATGGGAATACCGGGAAGACTGACTTGCCTTGGGCCACCCTCTGGGAGATGGGCACCAGTGGAAACCAGGTCCCCCTGGCCTTTGCTCTCAGGATCCAGTGCCTTTGTCAGAAGTCAGACAAGAAGTACAAGGGTGGCTGTGGGAAGGGGTGGTGGTGATGGTGACAACCACGGGGAGCCCAGGGTGAGGACGAGATAGAAATACGCACAGCATCTCAGGATATAAGACCTGTGAGCCCATGACATGCTTGCTTGTTGATTCTGTGTGTTTGATGCTGTGCAGGTGATGTAAAACAGCCTCTGAAACAGAAAGACAATATTGCCCATTGCTGTAAGAGACACTGCTGTAAAGTTAACATACTTTCTAGCTGAAATCATTTAACTGATGCATCTCAGAGGACAACCTGTTTCTTAATGCCTAAAGCCTGACTAATGCAAAGCATATGAAGGCAAGCTAAATTACAGCCTATCCTGTCTACAGTTTGTATGTTATGTAGATTAGCTCATACCTACAAAAATAGCGACATAACTCTCCCCCTACCTTTTTTCTGAGGAGGTATGTACCTTCAACACAACTGGTATAACCCTGTACATGATTTCCAGTAACTGCCTGGTGTCAAATGAAGCTCACAAAATTGTCTCATTAAACCTGACTAAAATTTGGGTCTAAAGCACTCAAAATGAGGCATGAGCCAATTTCTCTGTAAAAGGCCTATTAACAATGAGAGAAAACATGAAAAGAGAAGTTTTGAAGAACCCTAACTTGCTTTCTGTTGCCAAGGGATACACTTCATTGGTCTACCCCCATGTTCTCAGTAAATCTGACTCACAAGAAGTCCGGCTTTCAGTAAATAATGAAAGCCCTATGCTGCTGGAAACAACGTTAAGAAGGGATAAAAATCAAATCAAATCAAATAATGTGCAAATTAAACTTTATATACCGAGTTCTAGGCACTAGGTATGGTGCTTTACTGCAGAAGGTCTGTCTCTATAGGCTTCATAATACACCAGGAAAACGGATGTTAAAGCAGACTAAGTGTCTTTATTCTATTTGAAAACTGGTATTTATATTAATGTACTCCCCATTCTACCAAGCCCAGACAGCTCCTTGCTATTTGTGTCCTTTTTTAATTTTTTTTTTCCCTATTTTATTTTTCTCTGCAGCAAATGCCACTGCCAAATATCTTTCTCCCACGATATCTCCCTGTTCCTCTCACTTTTTGTAACCTTTTCTTGTTATACGGAATGGTTTCAGAGACACAGAGGTCAAGGCCAAGATCTACCCAAGTGACTTCCACTTTTGGATGTCTCCATACTGTGTGCCTGAAACAAGTGATATGTTGGGGATGGAGTTTTTAGTTCCCATGCCATTCAGAGAAAGCTGCTGGTGGTCAGAACTTCTAAAATTAGGAATTCTTCTGAAAAATTTCACTAATCTGATTCAACCCAAACATCACTGTGGGAAGCAATTCCAAAGTCCTAATGTTGGCTTTGGCATTTTCTGGCTGGATTACAGAGGAAAGCCATAACCTTCTTGCTCCTCCATTGCTTACTTATATGCTTACCTATTTTGTGCCTATAATTGCAAGATCCTCTCCCTTTTTGTGTTTGTTATGCTCCCACTAGTAGGACTGCTGGAATGATTGGCTTTGGATTTTCTAATACATTTCAATGAAACTATTCACATGGGTGAAGATACTCACAAGTTCAGAGACTGATCTTAACCAACCATTTCAAAATAACTTCACTTATGTAAGCTATGTAATGAAAATGCACAAAATGTCTGCATTTTAAAACCAAAATACAGCATATTACATTATCACTATATAATTGAGATATCTGTTTAACTATAGACTAGTAAACACAACATCCAACTTGATAAAAAATGGGACAATTACGCAACTCATTATAGTGGAGGAGGAAAAAATACTGAGTTGGGTTTTCAACATTTGTTCACCTGAAAAGAGGTTAAGGGAAATCTTCCCACTGTTTTCAGTACATCCATTGAAGAGCTATTAATCCTCTGACTCACCAGTCAGTAAAAGGTCAGTGGTCTTTTCATATAAGCACACTAACAATTATTTTCTAACAAAGTTAAAAGAAAATCCCCATTGGGGCAGGATAATAAAAACCGGAAAAGAAATGTGAGTAATAGGGGAAGAAAAAAAATTAAACAAGCCAATGTTAACACGCAACATTGTTTTTGATTATCATAACACAGGTGTCACAAGAGGGGAAAAAGTTAAAAAAAAATAAATAAATAACTAGGAAAATCTGTTAGGCAAACACAGAAACTTTCTTAAATGTCCTCTAATCCAATGTATCCCGCCCACGCTTTTTTTTTTTTTTTTTTTTTTTTTTTTTGTCATTACACTTGGTATTAAACTTCATACAAAAATAATTACTCTGAAACCCTGTGTACTAAACCCTGTAGTTCTTGTTCAAGCAAAAATTCCCTCTGACTTCAGTGGAAATTGCATTTGATCAACTTATTTTATATTCCAGATTGCTGCAAGTGGAGCAGCAGGGAACTTTACCAGGCAGATGGAAATCTGAGTTTAAAAGTGGTCCTCTTCCTAATGCACTGCACATCTGGAGAAATTCCCATGCTAAACAGTATTTTGTTCATTTAAGTTAAAACATCTCAGAAGCTAGGAGTTTATACTTTTTATTCTTTATTACTGCAATGCAGCCTGGGAGGAATGGATGTGTGGGCTTAGAGAACATTTTATGTTACATGTAGTTAATTTAGCCATGTTTGTTAAATAATGGAGTTTTTAATGTAAAACGAATGCCAGTGGCTTAAAGAAAATTATCTGTGAGCTGTTTCTCTTTACTTTGTCTGAATCTGACTGAAACTACAACAATATATCAGTGCTTTTTAACTGTATTTAACTTTGGGTTTCAGAGCAGACTGAAGTGCTTTATTTTTTTTAAGCCCCCATGCCCAGCACTGTCTTGCAGTTCCTACCTAGACAAGCCACATTGGTACCTTCCATTTTAAAACAAGGAAAGCAGTATTTTAAGAAACAGATATTGCTCTTACCAGTTTTAGATGAAAAGTTTGACCCACTGTATGAAAAGTGGTTGTTGACTTAGGTTGACAGACATTTTGCTTTTGGCTTAAATAGATTCACCGGTCATCTAGAATCACTTTCTCCAGGTTGAAGGGGTGGTTCCTTAACCATACATGAAACCAGAGACAGTCATCAATAATTAGAATAATCTGTTGCCTATTTTGACGTAAATGACTTCTGCATTCAAAGGGCATGATTACGGTAGCAAATAAAAGCAGCAAAAAAAAAAAAAAAAAAAAAATCACATTTTCTCAGTAAGCTGTGCTACTAAATTTAAAAACTATGCTTTGTGCCAAAGAGATTTGCACCACTACAGTAGGAGGAAAAAGGCTGAAACATATATAAACCATGTAACACTTTGCCCTTCCTGAGTGACTTCCACATCTATGAAGTTCTATCTTTACATCTTAGATGTTTCATAAATCAGAAAGAGGATGATTAATCACTAGCCTTATCTCCTTCAAGAAGGATCACAAGCAGCTTTTTCAATACTTAAACAGAGTCTGACAAGCTAACTGTTGTACCTTGTAACTCTAAAGTTATGGGGGATCTCTGCTGCTGAAAGTGGATTTAAGGCTATATACCTGTGAGAACTCTCATGTATCCTTCTCCCAACCAGTGCACTTTTGTCATCTGAGCAATTTCCTGTTCACTTAATTATGCTTTATATACTGACATCTCGATGTGAGCTGGTCCTCACTACCTAGTGCTTCTATCACCTACTGTGAAATTACTGCAGCCTGCCCTTCACAAACCTTGAAGTACACTGTCCTACACATACTGAACCTCAGTGGTTGACATTTCAGCTTGAAGATTTCATTTGCAACTCAGTGGGATGAAAGGTCTCATATAGTTGCACGGTGACATCTTACTACTGTGACATTCAATTGGGAAAAGACACACACAGAGAAAACATTCACCTGGATACTTGATAAAATTATCAAAGAACCCAACGGGGTATCAAATTTCTAAATAATTGCAATTAGGAGATTTACTACCATTCAGAGAGTGCTGCAGCTCTGTTGTCACAGTAACAAGGAGCAGCAATACCATTGCCAAACCAAATCACATTTGCAGTCTCCCAGCACTGTATTCAACAGAACATATCTGAATGCTTTCCATTTGCTAGCACATGAAAGAAGCATGTTAACTTAAATAGCAAATAGGTAGATGGGATTATGTTCTCATCTCTTATTTAATGTGAAAGCAACATGGTGGGAAAGTCATGAATGTGCTTTTTGAAATATAATACACAGCATACTCTCTAATGTTCTGCTGTGATTTACGGCAATTCAACATTAATCAAACTTCAGAACTCTGGTCATTCATTTGCAAATGGTTTTTTGTTTGTTTTGTTTTGGAATTAGGAACCATTCAACAGGTTGCTATGGGAAGTTGTTTTTTTTGTTGTTGTTTTTTTTGTTTTTCTTCAGCTAACCCAATACCTTTGCAAAAATTTCCAGTGGTTTAGTAGAAAATAAGTCTTATATTAAAGAATCTACATGGCTGGCCTTTTCAAGACAGACAAAATATTTATCCTCATATATAAACTTTAACATGTCATTTGCCTTGTTTTTATTTTATTTTATTTAAAAAAAAAAAAAAAAAAAAAAAAAAAAAGCTAACTTCCTCTTAAATCTATCACATACTTACACAGAAAAGAAAAGCAGTAAGAATGAAGAAGAAGGAGGAGGAATCCCAGCCTAAAGGTAGAAAGGTGCTGATTCATTTCTTGTCTCTGCTTGTGTCACTTCATTTTGATTGCTTGCTACAAACACAGCTCAGAGGAGGAATGTTTGCTGCCTGTGACTGGTTTTCGTGCTGAGTCATTGCACCACTTAATTCAAAGATCTAGAAACAAGTGTGTTCACTTTGTAGCCTGGTCTACAGAATTAAATGGAACTGACTCTGAAAATGTGCTTTCTCAAATAGGTACTGAAAGTGGCTCAAGGGTGCATAAAACCCCCTCAAATGTTTTCCCATGCTGATTCAGAAAGCATTTGGGGAACTTCCTTTACTTTAGAGAAATTTATCTTTTCAACTACCATTCCTTACAGCATGCTCATAAAAAAACTTGCAGCAGCATGTGAAAGTCCTCTGAACTGCGTACGTGCTTGTTAAGTACTGTTTAGATAAGGCTTGCTCCGGCCAACCGCACTGTTTTAATATCAATGTGGATGAATGTCACTGACAGAGCACCACCTAGCCCTACCCCTGCTGTTCCCAGCCACTGAAATCTCCCCGAGTCCTGTCCATCCAAGGTGAAAGCTATGTCCCAAGGCAACAGAAATCAACAATGAAATCAACAATGGCCTCACATAGACATGGATTCAACAGTCCAGAAGAGAAAGCAGCAGACCTAGTGCAGCTGCAGCTACTGCACCAGACCAGTGCAGCCCAAACCTCACTTCAGTCTCCACAGCTGAAGTTTCCTGCTGGCTGGAGCCAGGTTTACAGCCCCTTTCTAGGCTATTCACACCTACATCAATTCTTCTTGGTGTTCAAATATGAAAAGAGAAAATATCACTTTGATTACTCCCCAGGTGAGTTGCCTGCTTGTTTTCACCAACTGTATTTCAGCCTTTTCCTTTCAATGTTAATTAATCACAATAACCAGAACACACTACAGAACATATTTAAGATGAATTTCCATGTTTGGGCACATGCAGGTCTGATGATTTTTATTATTACCCTGCCCAAACACTCCAATGTCCTTCTAAGGCATTTCACCCCTTTGGTTGCTTCACACTGTAGCAGAAAACTTCAGCAAAATGTAATTTCTCTTTCTGTCACCTTGCCCTCCCAAGTCACCAGTTTGGTGTTAAAAACACCCCATACCAGTTGGCAGGGCAAAATATGCACTCCTGTGCAGCCATCGCAGCAATAATGAAGCTGCATCCAGTGCTGTTGTAGCAACAGCAACTCCAATTGCAAACAAGTTTGACGTGATTAGGGCAAGGAGCAGTCAACCAATCCAACATTTGCACAGATAAAATGGAGAGAAAAGTTTTGCCGGCTGGTTTCATATCACATAGCATTACCCTGAGATTTCAATCTTGCCTGTAATCTTAAGGTCAATTTTAGCTGATGCTTTGAAATTGGACTCTTAAAGAGGTGACTTGCAAAGAACTGTTCAAACATCACATTCAGTGCTTGCTAAGTAGTTCAGCCCAACCACTCAAGAGTTAAAAATAAAGTCCTAATCATACAGAAAAAAAAAAAAAATCCAAAGTCCATTGTTAGCAGGGAGAGGCAAGCACAAACAGCAGTTAGCAAATGCTAAATAGGACATGCAAAAAAACTTCCATCACGTAAACAGGGATAATTATAGGGTTACAGAAAATTCCCACAGAGTAGCAGACAAATTTGAAAAGTCATTTTGCTAACAAGGACGACTGCCGAGAGAAGACCTCTTTCGTGCTAGAACAGGAAGGTGGATGAGGACAGAAATCACATGTCAACTGACTTTTAAAAACAGCACAACAAACATGCAGTAGCATTGCAAGGACAATGAGATGGAGCTAAACAAATACTAGTTTGCATTTAAAATTAGGATATCACCAGAATTGGTAAATGCCATTTCTGGCATTCAAAGACCCATGACAGTAACCATGCGACATGACTTTGGGGCACTCCAGTACTGACCCTAAAACATCTACCAGGCTCATCAGGTAGTCTTGCTTCTGCCCACCCCTTGCTTCTGCCTTTTTTAGAAAAGACTTTGTAAGTCTCCACCATTATTTGTTAGACTAGCAACAAGAGAGAGAAGATTTCAAAGTCAAGTTCCAGAATACAGACAGAGAGCAAAGGCATAACTGTAAAGACAGAAGATGCTATAAAGACAATTTAAAAAAAAAAAAAGAGTAAAGAAAAGAAAAGAAGTAGGAAGAAATGCTGGAGCTGGAGCTTTCTTCAAAACTATAATAAGTGGGAAAGGAAATGTTGTATATTGGTATGTATTTTGATAGGCTTATTCTCTGTATAGCTATGTAATGTTGTAACTCTTACTACAGTAACACAGAAAAGGGAAGTATGGGATGTAATTGCTTGGGCAGAGTTATGAGGTATGCAGGCATACGTGAGCTCTTGCACACAGACCAGAACAAACACGAACACTTATTGTTGATTTGATAAAGAAATACAGCATATTTTGCAGCGTGCGCCAGCCAGCTGCCAACTCACTGCTAAATTGAATGTGCCTACAGTCTCTACTGAGTGGTCTTGCTGCCCCACACAGCGTCTGAACTGCTCATTACTGGCGTTTCCAGAGAATGAAGGAGATCACTGTGACTAGAGAACAGTAAATGCTCTTCTTAATCTATTTAAGCATTCCTAGTTCACCCCTAATGAGAATATCTAGGTGACCAGGATCTGATTAAGGGTCACATACCAATAAGCCAAAAGAGCCTCTGCCTTCTCCCTTGCTTGACTTTAGAAACCCTAACTTGAATATTAGTGGTGCTTTCTAATTCTTAATAAGAACTCACAAATTTGGAAGAAGGCTAACAATACTGATCATGAAATTTGGATGGGCAATTTCACAGATATCTCTCTGCAATTTCCACTCCTTCACTGGAGAGTCTTCTTTGGGAAAGGTGTTAGGAACATAGGATCACTGGTGCAGCCAGTAATAATGTGTTTACTTCCAACAGAACTACACAGGCTTATGCCAACTTATGCCTGTCTTTTCTTCTTGGAAAATATGGGTATATCCACATATAAGCAAGTAATGGCAAGGCTGCAGAAGCAGGCAACCTTGTACCTACAGGCCTGTGTTGTTGAGGAGGCTCCTAGGCCAAGTCAGGGGTAGTCTGATAGCTCCAACTGCGTTTGTACTGTGAAAAACATGGTTTGTTCTCACAGGCAGTGTTGGACTAAAACTCAGAACTGTGTGTCTGTCCTTTCCAAGAGAAAGTAGGAGTGAGAATCCTGAAGGGAATATTTGCAAGCAAAGCGCCTGTATTCCCCCATTATGTGCAAGCACGTGCCTTCTTCAGCTTTTGACATCGCATCATTTCAATTTCCTGCTGCACTCAGGCAAGAATATTTCTGTCAATCACACTTCAATGAGTAGTCTCATTAGTGTTTAAGGTCTTTTAAACAGTAATGAAGGCAGGTGGGTCAATATAGAAGGCATTATGAGAGGACAGCAAGTTTAAAGTATTTCCATTTACAGTTGACCTGCTTTAAGGAGGAGATTGGACCAGATGACTGACCCAAGTGATTCTATGATTTGTGTTTTTCTAACACTCTCTCAAGTTTGCACTCAACCATTCACATGTGTTGGAGTAAAAAGGAAAGAAATTTTATCAAACAGCAGAATGATCTTACAAATATGTTTGTCTTAGCTCTTCTCACTAAGAGAACATTTTAATACATTAGATAATTCTCATTCTTTTTGCCTTATCAGATAAAGGGTTTATGATAAAACTAAAAGGATTTCTCCATGGACCAGGATATAATTAATAACCTACACTATAAGTAACCTGAAAAAACTTTCCATCCCGTCTCTCAAAAACTGTGCCAACCCTTTTCACAGCCAGAATACAAAATACTATGAGTTGTCTGTGGTAACTGAGAGTAAAATATAAGCATATTAAATGTCTCTTACCTACATGAGAAAATATAAGAGAAAGAAATGAAAAGCCCTATACTGGGACAAATGCAATTAATGAAAAGCAGTCTAAAGCCCCTGGAAGACAGTCATTTGTCCATCAGATCGAAGTGTATCTCCTTCTGTAGACAGCCCCCAGGAGCATTAAATGCTTTTGTCTTTTATAGGTCACTTTTTTCACATATTTTAAACAAAATGTATCACTTGTGAGATTTTTTTTTTTTAATTATTTCAGCTAGTTTATGAATGCAGTCCAGAAACTTGTCTCTCTGCCTCTAAAGTTCTAGTCTCATCACACAGCGTAGTAAAAATAAATCATGATTTGCATTTCTCAATAGCCTTTAAATAACTACATGGAGTAAAGCCAAACCCAGCCTCCTCATTGAAATAAACAGCTTGCATTTTCACATACCCAGATTGCTTCCCCTTTGTGTGAAGGATAATTTCTGCCTCCTGATTTCCACCTGGCCCACTGCACAACTTACTACCAGCCACATTTTCTCCACAGTAGCTCACGTAGTAAGTGCTTTGAGTCAGCACGTTCAACCACAACAGCAAACTTTGATAGGATTTCCTTCAACCTCTAAACCGTTTAGGCACGTATTCAGCTCATGACTCAGGGTGCTTATCTGTCAAGCGAAACTCCCTCTGGGATGTGAAGCACCATCATCTCAATCACTTCTCCTTTTCCTCTGAAAAAACAAACAAACATTCAGCACACTTCTGAGTCTAGGTCCTTCCCATCCCTTACCCATCCCTGGCCAGAGGCAAGCTCCGGAAAACACGAAGAACACAGGCACAATTGTTCTCAGCTTCTACCCTGTGCTCATTACATTGGCAAAGTTTGAAACCATTTGCTCTTGTGATTGTACTTTTAAACACTGTAGTTCCAGAATATCAGCACAATTGCAACACCATTCTTCATAACAGGTTCCTACCTCCCATTTTGGCATACTGTTGTTCAGCAAACTCATCACAATGTTCTCATATTTGTCTGGCGGAGTATAAGAAAATCACTCCTTACAAATAAAATATGTCTTCAAAAGGGAAAGTTCATTTTTCCAGCTTTCTTTTTTGAAAAGAAAGCTCCATTTTTTACAATATAGGGGAGTCCCTCCAGAGCAGTGTGAAGTAGATAAAAAGAAAACTAGGTACAAGAGACACTTAAAAAGAACTGCCCAGGTTTAAGATACAGAACTTAACAAGGAAAATAAATGAAGACAGGATGAATTTTTCTTTAAAGAAACATGTTCCTTTTTTTTTTTTTCTTTTCTGTAAAACAACCCAGATGAGGGACACCCGCATTTATTCATAAGGTAAATAAACACAAGACAGAGAGGTCACCTGCACACAAATGTTAAATTGTGCTACCTATTCTGGGATAGTTAAGGTGACATTCCAATGTAGTTATTCCCATGCAGGCAGAAGAACAGAACAAGAGTGGTATAGGGTATGTGAATTCACAGTGGGTTTTACTTGCTTAGATGTTTTAATGAAAACCTCAATGCTTCAGCTGGAATTGCTCCTCTAGTGCCAATACATGTAGACAAACAGCAGTAAGACAAAATCAGTACACAAAATCTCAGTAAGAGATTTTGAAGGAGTAGGAATCCTGAACCACTGTTGTTCTGAGGCAGGTCTGTCTTTAACAACCTCTTCCACCGGTATTCCTTGTTTTGTAAAATGCTACTCAGCCGACACAATACTAGAGGAATATCAGATACCATGGCTATATTTGTTAAAACACAGAATAAAGTTAGTTTTCTTAGTCAATGGAGTAGATTGGCTATTTTTTCTAAGATAGCTGGCCAAAAGAAAGAAAGAAATGAAAGAAGCTATCAGGAAGAAAGCCTGGGTAGATAGCAGGGACAAACATACATGAAGAGAGATGTACTGTGGATAAGAAAGCAGAGAAGTTTAAACTTCAGAGGAAGCTGAGGATAAACCTTGTAAGAGCAGTAAGAAAGGAAGTTTCTATACGTGCTTAGAATTGCACCTGCTAATCTACACAATGCAAACCCACAGGAAGTGACTCAGTGGTCAGAGCCTGACACACAAAAGAAAGCATCCTATATTCCAGGAAAAGGTATTTGGCTTATGTGTGGACATAGTGTTTTTGTTCAGGTCTCAAACCACAACTGCATTTAGTTGTGTTTTTCATATGTAACAGTTGCCCAGTTCTAACTTACTATTTTTAACTCAACCCACCAAAGTAGGAAGAAAAAAAAAGTTGAGTCCTTTGCAGTCCCTTTGTCTGCATTTATATGAAAAAGGACCAGAGCCATAGTGCTCTGAGCACCTAATCCAGCCCAGTTTCAATATGTGTCATCCATAATCACCATCCATAATGTGGCAGTGAATAAAAATGAAGAAAAAATCATATTTGGTGTTCCGAGCCAGGCATGAAGTGTGAAGATTATACTGCTCACACTGGAAGTATTAGTGTCACACATTCTTTTTATATACTTATTAAAGAACAGCATCGTGATATACTGCTGTTTTATCTGCAAAAATGAGTGATATACAAATCCCAAGGACAAAGAAGCATTTGGCCATCATGGCTATACAAACCCACTAAACTCACAAGGCAAACCAAAGAGATTTCAGTGCCTAATTCTCTTTGGTTCCTTGAAACACTCTATCTTCTAAGGCTTTAATAGAGAAATGACATGATGGATTAGCTGAAATAGCTCCTAGTTATCAAAGTTACTTCAAAGTTGTACAGGCTACCATATTCCTTTGCAGACAAGACTGGAATTTTCATCCAGTCGGCCACTTCCCTTTTACCTCAGAGCCCCTGATGCACCACCTGGAAGTCCTTGTCCTGGGGACTGGCTCAACACAAGGCATGGGAGAAGCAGCAGTTATGGGAAGGCCACCTTTATCCTACCCTGCAGATTTTCCCCAAGTGCCAGTTGGCAGAGCTGTAGCTTCTGGCCCTCAAGGTTTTGTAGTAAATGGCAGAAAGTTTACAACTCTTTTCTTGATGGATATGGCAGAAGCTTAAGGTCAAAACATACCAATCATATCTTATTCAATTGAATTTCCTCTCTGGGAAGAGTACATTCAGGCTTTCTGAAGCTTTGCACATTGTACATAGACAATTAGAGGTTCTTGTAAAGGCTCACTGAACTGTGTTTTGAGTTGGTGTTAGCCCTGAGGATGATAACTAGTCACTGTTTTTGTAAGACGTGCAGAATGTCAGGGGACTATAAAGAAGTGTTGTGTTCAGGAAGTGTACGATGTGACTAATAGAGGATGACAAGGGGTGTGGTTATCATGAGATATTTGCCTCCCTTCTGTGCCTTCATGAGACGTGAAAAAATAAGTACATCCCTCCTCTCCCTGTGTCTCAGCAGCATGATAATCCACTTAGAACTAAACCTCCAAAAGTTATCATACTGCTCTTATTAAAAGCCCTTTGGGAGCAGTTTCTCAGTAAGGGAGTTTCTGAATTACTGTTTCAGCTGAGTAATGCTGGACACAGTAAACATTTTATGAGAAAGATAAGTAAGTTCTTGACAGTAACTACATATTTCAAGCAAGCCTAAAATTTCTTTGGTGTTTGATTCCGAGGTCCACAAGTAGGATGGGTTACTCCTATCTGACTCTCTCAAGGTACTGCTCAAGTCCCAAACTCTCAGCCTTGGTGCGAAGTCTCAAGGCAGGTAGCAATAAGCGTGCAGCCAAGAAGCAAACTGACATCTGCACCTACAAGTTGTTGGTTTTTTTTTTTTTTGTTTGTTTGTTTGTTTTTGTTTGTTTGTTTGTTTTTCTGGATGCAAAGACAAGAGGAAAGGGGCATACTGCTTTGAAGTGATGAGAAGAAATGAAAAATTGGAGAACTGGGAAGAACACTGTAGGGATTTTAGTGAGGGCGTGAATAAAAGCGTTGGATGGAACAGGAAGTTTAATCAAAAGATGAAGGACTAGTAAGAGTACAAGGCATACAGAGAAAGTAGAATGAGATGGACTTTGGGGTTGGGAGAAAAGGAGCCCACAGTCTGAAAGAAGAAGATCTGGTGTGAAAGAACTGAAGAGTAACTTTGGTAAGAAATGGAAAATCATGGAAGGATTTGGAAATGGAAATGATTTGAAAATGGAAAATTAAATAAATGGAAATGAACAAACTGTTTGATAAAAAGGGGGAGGGGGAGGGAGGAGAGAAGGAAAGAAATGGGGAAATAGAGAAGGAAAAAAAAAAAAAACATTAAAAAAAGAGAGAGAGAATAAAAAGTTGGAAGAAAAAAGGAAAAAGTAGTAGACGAGTTTTCCCCATGACTTTTTTTCCTCTTGCATATCTCCCAGAATATCTCACAGTGAAATTAATGGACTTTTATTTCCCAATGGAAACAACTACTTAAAAAAAAAAAAGTGTAGTGTACAGAACCCAAATGACACCCCTCAGTTCCAGTCCCCATTCCCCATGAGTGACCCTTCATTTCCACTACATATTCATCATGCAGATTCCAGTCTAGACAGATTTACACTTGTCGGCATCTCAGAGTATGAAGTACAGCTCAGCTCTTCAGAACAATAAAGCCAAAAAATTCATTCATTCCCAGTACTCCCTCTAGATTTTACATAAAGGTTCTGCAGAATAAATCAGTTTGTTTTCTTCTCGTTGCAACATCAGGAGATTCTTAGCATGTGACAAAGCCAGGAAGCAGTTGGTGGCAATAGACAACCACATCTGCACCTCTCTCCCTCTCACAGCTTGTGAGGGGGAAATTCTCATCACTATCATCACCCCTCATATTTTCACATCTATGTGAAAAAAAAAAAAAAAAAAAAAAAAAAAAAAAAGCAGATGCATCTATATAAACTACCCAACTGTTGCCAAAAAACTCAGACACAGCAGCTAAAGGGTTGAGCTCCAAGGCCTCAGGCTTATGAATGTGACAGTGAGATGCAAGATTAAAACATTGTCCTCAAGGTGAGTAACTGTAACTTCAAAACCCTGATAATCATCACCTTCTTGGCGTTGGAGACTGCATTTGTAAGGGAGATCATGGGAAGTTCCAGATCATGGAGGACCCTGGGGGACAGGCAGCCTTGTAATTACAAAGACAATTTATTCCTGCTTCACTCCTGCAGGGAGCACGGACCAGGCTTTTGGGATGTCTCTGCTTATCTCCAGTAAGAACATCCCATAACAGGGTATGGATTCTGAACAGTGCCCAGGTGACAATATTAAGGTCAAAGGGCTAATTTGGGGTCAGAACAATGTGCTAAAACCTGCACCAACACAGCTTTTTAGACCACTGGTAGCATCCCAGCACTTTCTTCCATACAGTATTAGCAAAGCACTCCAGAAAAGATCAAATAACCATGAAGTGAGGTTAACGCCTTCCCACCTTAATATTTTCTCCAAATACAGACTGATCAGCATTCACTGGAGCAGAAACCAGGTAGGAACAATATTAGAACCATACCCACCACAGGAGATTAACCCCTAATGTGAGGTACAAAGAGATTTCTGAAAGTTCCTTCAACTGGGAACTGATCAAAGATAGGGTTACAGATGATAGGCTGATTCTAGGAAATCCAATGCCCAATTAGCCATGAACTGACATGTTAAATACTTAGGAGACATGCACATTCACACTAAAATCACAAGGAACTTAATTTGCAATAGCAAAATATAAAGGGAAAAATGTAGTTGTTTAAAAATTAAAAGAGAAAATTATTTCACTACTTTTTGTAGAAAATGCCTACAAGGCATTTCTACCAGACTTATTCTTGAGATCTGTGCTTAGAGCACCCCAAAATAAAACATGAAAAATCAGTTATTAAGGAAAAAATAACTCAATGCCAGGGGTAGGCTGAAACAGAAATGGTTTAGTGGTAGAAAACCTACTTACAGAACTGCACCACAAGATACTGATTGATCATATACTCAGATATCTAAACACAATATGACACTATCATATTATCTGGAAACTCTCACTGGCACAATAGACTCATGAGGTATGTCCTAGTGACCTGATTAGATTGTAGTCCTTCAGTAAAATATGGTATGACACAGCTATTCACCTGTGGAGAGACACACAGATTTCAGAAAGACTCCATGAAATGAAATTTATTATGGGACCAGACCTAACTAATCATCTGATGATTGTGGTGTGCTTCAGCTAGAAAAGCAGCTGAATTATATATATTCCTATATAAATAATCCAGTCTTCTTGGGAAGCATGTTGTAAAGAGGATCTAATTTTTGACAGAGCTGGGATGGCTACTACTATCCAGAGACATGAGGCATCATGCATTTTTTAAGTGTTGCCAAAACCTGCTCTCAGGTCCATTAGGCATGGACAGAAATGAAAGTTATGTGCCTTGTCTGCATCTTATAATTGATAGAGAAGCGAAACAGAACAGTTTTGTAAGAGAAAGAGAAAGTAGGAAAGAAAGAAAAAGAGAAAGAGAAAGAGAGAAAAACAGAAAGGCAAAAAGAACAAGCTGTTGTTTCAAACAGTAGACACTGAGGGTTGAAACTCAGCTCCACTGAGGCTGACAGGGATTTCTGACCCTATGTATCTCCAGTTCCTGGAAAGTCCCACCAACAAACAGCAAGAACACATTCCCTCTGATAAGATTCTGTAATGTAGCAAATATTTATCTTTGTGACCAACAGTTTCAGCTGTTTGTTTAATGATGTTATAGAATATTTGGCACTGCAACTGAACTAGGGCAAGGTGAGCAGCCTCACTGCCTAACTAACATGTTAGTTAGAGAACTAACAATGAGAACTAACATGTTCTCATTGCATCACATACCCATCAATTCTCCTCCATTTGAGTAGAGATCCCATTGAAGCTGCTGCCAAAGCACATGGGGGGGGGGGGGGGGGCTGGCAGCAGTGCTGAGGGTAAAGGTTGAAGGTAGGTTTCACAACGTCACTACTAATTTGTTCATCAAGAACTAATGGAGAAAAAAGTCTGTTTCTTAAGGTACCATTTGTAATGGCGTCAACTGTTACACAACGTCCATTGGGACTGTAATCTGAACTTCAGTACCATGGCTGAAAGCTCTAGAAGGCAGCCACTACAAGGAGCACTGGTAGAAAAAAGTCTAAACTGGATTTTTTTTTTTCATCAGAAACAGCTTTTGATTAAACGACTGATGAAAACATATTTTAAAGTGTCAAGAAGTGTTGAGAAATGGACTGAGTCTGTAGCAGCTCTATCCTACTTCTCCTGTGGCAAAGTGCAACTGTACACAAAATCAAAAGACACAGCAGTTGTCCAGTACTGGTGTGAGGAGGCGTTCACACAATCTGCAATACTGTCTTCTCTACAGAGCTAGTGAAACTGTTCAGGAACACACAGAACAGGCTACATAAATGTTAATTCATGTTTTTAGAAATGTACTTCCACGCATACCATTTCCTTACCTAGGTAAAGATGCAAGAAGCAGAAGCCTGAGGTAACATCATGTTTAACAAGCTAAATTCCTACTGCGAAGTCAGAGATGTGATTCTTACTCAAGGCATGCAGCTCCATGCATACCTTAAAGTTTTGGCATAGTTCATATTAAGACTACTTTTCTTCAGGCTGAATTCTACAGTGAAAAACTTTCCATCAATAGTTACATCACTTAGAAAGACTTGATTGATTGATTCATACAGCATTGAATGAAATCAGGAACATCCCATAAGATAAGTGAGACCTGGCCCCCTTATTCCCCTCAGTCTTAGTAGTTCCCATTTCTGGCCAGAAAGAACAAACCATTTGGTTTATTTTACAGTTTAAGCTCTGAAAGCTTGCAAACTCTATTCCCTCCACAGAAAATGTATCAAGAATTAATCAGAACCTCAAAGATTTAAGCACTTCTAGGCTTCTAGATTTAGCCCAGTGAAGAATAAATCATTCCAGTTTGGGATGAAGCCAGCTAGAAGGTATTCCCCAATAACAACATCTCTCTTGCTTCCACAAGAACTCTTCTATGGGCCATTGTTTAGCCTTTCTGGCTGGGTTTCCTTGACAAAACCTTTGCTGCAATAATACACAGACAGACAAGAGAACATGATGCTGTCAACATGAAGAATGTATGATCTTAATGAAATCATAGAATCATTAAGGTTGAAAATGACCTCCAAGATTATCTGGTCCAACCATCCACCACTATCACCCACTAAACCATGTCCCCAAGCACCACATCCAACCTTTCCTTGAACACCCCCAGGGACGGTGACTCCACCACCTCCCTGGGCAACCTATTCCAACACCTGACTGCTCTTTCTGAGAAGAAAAATCTCCTAATTTCCAACCTGAACCTCTCCTGGCACAAGTTGAGGACATTCCTTCTTTTCCATTGGTTATGTGCAAGAAGAGGCTGACCCCCAGCTCCCCACACCTTCCTTTCAGGTAGTTGTAAGGTGGAAGCAACACAAAACTCTCTCCTTGTCACTTTTCAAAATGATCGCTTTTCATTTTCAGCCTAAAAATTCCCACTATTTTTCCTAAATTAGACAAAGTTACAGCATAAGTCAGGCATGACAAAATATCAAAGACTCAATGTGAAATAGTTTGCTGGTCCATTACATTTTCCTAGTACAGTTAACATTGCAAATTAGTTCAAAACTCTTTCTCTGCAACACCTGCAGAAAAACATGGGGGTGGGGGTGGTTAATATTTAAAATTACATTAAGTGTTAGCAAAAAAAATCCCAAATTTTGCAGAACTAATCTGACTCTGCTATAAATGTAGCAGTGAAGATAAATTTCCCCAAAACCTTGAGGTTCAGCTTTCATTTGAATCCTAAAACCTTTGTATGACCTCATATTATGGTAGAAGTAACAGACAGTGAGGAAGAAAGGGACATGTACTTGGGACTCAAAAATCACCTAACTGTTTAGGTATTTCTAAATTTTTTCACTTTGCCATCTCCAGTTCCTTTATTACAGAGCATTTGAGGTCAGCCATGTCTCATGGTTCAATGAGCGCCATTCCTATCAGCTATTTTGCCCAGGTTAATGTTTGTCTTCAGAACGAGTCTCACTCTAAGTTGTTTATTGCAATGACTGTGATAACATTACTTTGGCAGTACGTGTGGGTTATCATTTACTTTTCCAGTGCACACAACAGTCTTCATACAGTTTGTTGAAGGGGAAGCACACAGGTTCAGTTTTAAAATTCAGCACAGGAGCTTTGTTTTAGCAAAAAGTAATAAAAAGTTCGGTGTGGGTAATAAGCACAAGTAGGTTTGAGTCTATTTGCTTATCTTATTATTCGCAGATTTCTCTTTCATATACTCTCCAGCATGCACTGTAATCAAATCAATCCACAAATAAGTCAGTGTAGTCCTTGATTGTTTTTGTCCTTTCTGTTGCCAAATATGTATCCTTCACGGGGACCTGATAGTGATATGGTTTCTGAATTCAGTGGGGCCCAGATTTCAATCTTGATCTTCTCTAGTCCTTAGGAAAGATCTGAGAGCATCTTCAGGGACCCAGGTACTCACAGAGAAATTCAAAACACTTAAAGACACCGTGGCAGCACACACGGCTGCTGAACTAGCAGAGAGCCGTCCATATTGATTAGTTCCATCTTTAATGTTATATGATACTCTTGCAGTGTTTGCAAATAACCTTTTTTGTATGAAAACAGCAATGGCTTAGTCAAAGCCAGATCAAAGAGGCACGCATGATTCACATCCACTAAATAAACACTGATGCCTGATGGCAGTAATACAGCTATTTATATTCATTGCTTGATTTAACCAGTGGCATTCCTTTAATATGATAATAAGCACAGACTGTTTGCTATGAGGAAAAAAAAGAGATTCAAGTGCTAAACTTGCTCTTAACACCAAATGAAAGAGATATTGTTGGGCAAGTTGAGATGCGTTAATTAACTTCCACTATAGACAAAATCAGAGGTTTAATTTTAGATTATGTTTTGGAATTTCATATGAACAAATAAGCAGGCAACTTTAGTGGGAGTTAGCACTTGAATACATTGAAGGTTCTGGTAGCCACCTCCCATTGATAACCCCTGTGTTTCATTGGAATCGCAATCTTGCAAATCTATTGCTTCATTATCTCTGTAGTACCTGGTGTTGCAAATGAAAGCAGAGCAATCTCTCAAATAGCACTGCCATCAGTGACTACAGCCTTAACAGCTCAAAAACCAGCACTGAACTGGTCTGTAACCAGCAAGGAGCACTCAGAGGCAACAAGTATCAGGAAGCAGTTGACAGCTGCCCATCTCTGCTGAAAGAGGCTGGTGCTGTGGCTGGTGCAGTGTCACAGATGCTCTCAGATGACCTGCACTCAGCAAAAGAGCCCTCCATCTCCTGCTGTTCCACAGCCACTGCCCATCACTGTCATTTCGTGGGCAAAATATCTGCCTAGTCATCAGTGATAGTTGACCAAATGAAGAAGCAATGGATCAGCATCAAAAAACTTCCCAATGCACCAAGTAACCTGAAGAAACACGCTGAGAAAGTGGCATTACATTATTTCCCTGTTTTATACTTGTTTTTTGCCATAACTGTCAGGTCACTGCTGGGAACAGCATACTATGCTAGAAGGACGTTTGATATGGCTCTGTATGGCTTCCTCCGCCCCCGTCTTCGTGTCTTACTGTATTCATGTAATACTGTAAAAAGCTATACAGTAAAAGCAGTTTCAGTATTATTAAAGATTTTCCATGCTTCAAGAGTATGCGTGCTCCACTGTGTGCACAGTAATAACTACCTGATTTGCAGGGTTCAGTTGTGTCCTTAGGCAACTAAAATGGTGAAATCATTAAAACCACATGAACAATGAAATAGTATCAGAGGAACCATGAGATCTTTTTATTTTGACCCCAAGACTGATAAACACAGACACAGCAGGTTCTAGGAGAGAACCAACAGTGAGAAAGGCCCCAGAACGCAAAGTCTAAGGGACGTTGCACCCAGGATAGAATGCAATTATTTTGAGAAAGTCCAGAGCGGCGTGGACCTCTTTCTTATGTATTGGGAACTAATCCAATGTAAGCAGAGTGGGCAGACTCCCTAAATCTGCTAGTACCACCACATAAATAAATGGTGTAAGAGTGAAAGACAAAACAAAACAAAAAAACAGCTCCAGGTAGACAAGACATCAGACTTTTCCCAAAGAGCATTGCTTATCCTTGCTTTCTTTCATTATTCTGCTATAATAAGAACAATTTTCTCACTTACAAATGCCTGAAGATTCGTAAACATCTCCACTAGGTTATAAAGGAATGTTCAGATTTGTTTTCATTCATCAATTTTGGAAAAATTCTTTTTGAAACAGTGACATGTCACAGTGGAGGCTTGTTAGATTTGAAATCTGGAACTTTTCCCCCACTTTCACATACATTTACCTTTCTCCATAATTTACTATTAGTTGATCTATTGGTAAAACTTATCTGATTTGGATAAAGAGTGTTCTTTGATGGTTCTGTGTGCCATAAAATAGTAGCAGAATTCTATTTCCTGTATTACTGATAAGACTGCCTCAGTTTTAGAGTCGTGCTTTGACTTATTTGCTGATTTTCTTGATAAACAGAAGAGCTTAAAGCCTTGAAGGAAGATGAATACATGTTGTGTCAAAATAACACTGAGGAATAACTGGGCTGCTAGTACTGCAAAGACAGCTTATTCTTCCTTATTAAAGAGCACCAAGTAGAATTTGTTATTTTTCTAATAATTAATGAAGAAAGTAGCTATTACTGTAACCAGCAATTCTGAATGAGATTTCAAATCATTTTGTCTGTCCAACATATTGATAAAAAACAATATTAATTGCAGCTTGAAGGAAACACCAATCTCTTAAGAGATTTTTGGTTGGATAATTGAAAGTACTTGAACTAAGATGTTCCTTGTAATTTTCATATCCTCAGCAGCATCTACTAATTCAGACCTATTTCCTCAGAGATGGATTTGACACTATCCCACAACCCAGAATAAACAGATGTGATAGTGCACTTCCAACCCACAAACTGTTGCCTTGACTCATAACCGTATTATCTCTTGCAAAGATACCTTAAAGATGCATCTGTTTCCAAGGCATGTCACCCAGATGGCATCTGGGAGACAACCCATTGTCTCAGACAGCTGCAGCCCTCATTCATTAGGAAACAGTTATTAGTGTCAGGTAACTACTTTCATTTCCTCCTATCCTATCTGCAGGGTTGAGGATCAAACATAGATTCTTTATAGATCTAATGTTGAGCTGTACTTCAAATTAAATTTAGGATATTTAACAATTAAGGATTTTAGAAGGTAGGTAGCCATATAAGTGAAATGCATTTAGTTATTCCCCCAATCTTTTAAGTGTTTGGATACTGTTTTTTACTTTATAAATGCCTGCAGACTGTTCTTACAGCATTTATGAAGTTGCTCACATTGAGAAATGTTTGTAAGGCATTAAATGCCCTTCACTGTAACTTTGAAAATACATTATATTCTCCAGGAGTCTGGCTTTTATTTGTCTTTTGTAGCATGTGTGTGCTATTTTCCAGCTTTTATTGAGTGCTACTTTCAGATGGATGATTATTTCACTGAAAATAGCTTGCCCAACTTTTACCAACAAACTCTGTAAAAGTGATTCTAATTTGGCCAGTGTTGGCCTGCTGATATGAGAAGACTCATATCAGACTCCTTTGGTGGGAAAACAGCTTTTCTTGGAAATAGTTGAAAATGCAGTGCTCTCCTTGAATATGGGAACTGCTTGGGAACCTGCAAGGGGTTCTCTACATCCATGGAAAGTGTTGCATCACAGCTCTTGCTGGTGCAGGTAGTTTTCTGTTCTTACAAAAGAAACCTGGAGATCAACTGCCTTGAGCTCTCATGACAAAGAAACACTCAGCCTGAGCACCCCCAAGAAAGAGACGAGGCAAAGTAACACTCCTATTGACAAGAACATTTAAAGCTAAGCAAAAGTGAACATTACAGACCTACTTCTTCTAGAAGAGGAGATGTAACATGAGGAAGTGAACAAAAAAAAAAAAAAGTTATCAATTACAGGCTGCAGCTGTTCGGCGTACTGGGAAGAAACACTGTCCGCCCACGGGAAGGCAATCCTAGACTAGTCATACGGATAATACTCAGTTTCTGTTGCTTAACTTCTTGAAAGAACTTTGCAAAGGCACAAATATTATTCACTGTTTACAGCCTAGGAAAGTTTGGAATAAGGAAATGGAAGCAACTGGCCCAAGGCAAATCAATGACAGACCTGTGAAGAGAACCTTCTTTACCCCACTCTAATTCCAACCACTAATCAGCACAGCCTCCAGGCCTAAAGGAAGAGGGTATTTTGGCAGCTACAGCGTAGTATTCCTTCATACAGCCAGAGAATACAGATCATGGGTGAGGGCCTTATCTCTGTTCTGGCACTCTTCCATCTGCTAAAAAAGTCCCACAAGCCCTCATTCCTGCCAAGGGAGGCCTCCTTGCTTTACTCAGCAATGGAAAAAGTCTCAAGGCTCCTGAAGATCCTCCCTCCTTGTCCAGCTCTGGCTCCCAGCAGAAATACAGTCTTCCACCCTTCAACAGGATGGTCTAGGGATGAGTCCGGCTAGAACAAGAGCCAAATCATACTCAGGAAAATGCAGGCTGTATTTCTGAATGTATTACCTAAGAGTGACCTCCTGTGTCTGTACCAAGTGTTCTCATCTCTTTATGGAGAACTGCTACCTGAGTATGAAGCCCAAAATAATATTAAAAAATAAAAATAAAAGGAGAATTCTAAGGAAATAAACACTTTTTTAATGAATTCCTCATACGTGCAAGTCTTAGTGCCTTAACATTTTATCTGTGCAGCACAACGAATTCAACTGTAAACAGGCAAGTAATAAGTTCTAATAATGGCTAGTGATCAGCTATAAACGTCTCTTCTGCAATTTTGTAGCACTGTGTGAAGGCAGAAAAAAAGTCTGTGACTTCCATGGACACTGAGGACTCACTGCACACCTGCCTTGGACTGAGAACTTCATTTTTTAATTTAACTTGGCTTCAGCTGTTTCTCTGCTGCATTTTAGCTCCCTCTGTTTTATCTCCCTTCAAGATAAAATACAGAAAATGAATGGTAATAATTCTTGTAGATGTCACCAGGAAAAAAAAAAAATAAAACAGAAAAAAAAAAACGAAGAAGAAGAAAAAACACACACAACCTAAAAAGTCTTGTGCACATGCCACCTCTGAACCAATAATCATCAACAATATGCTACTTTGTAGCCCCAAACAGTTTTCTATCTGCAAGCCAGAAACAGGGATTATATGGATGTTCTGAGAGATGCTGCGGCTTGGCCCGGCCCACTCACTGTGACATGCTCACTGCAGCCTTCCCATGGCACACCCCAGCTCAGGCCCAGCAGGCAGCAGGAACTGCATTTTTTTTTTTTTTTATTTTCAGGCTGGATATCAGGAAAAGGTTCTTCACCAAGAGGGTGGTCAGGCACTGGAACAGGCTCCCCAGGGAAATGGTCACAGCACCGCACCTGCTGGAGTTAAAGAAGTGTGTGGAAAACTCTCTTAGACACATGATCTGACTTTTATTTCTTTGGGGACTCAGGAGTTGGACTCGATGATCCTTGTGGGTCCCTTCCAACTCAGATATTCTATGATTTGGATTCTGCTGGCATCCAAATTCAGCAGCAAGGTGAACGCCCACCTGAAGAGGACCTCCCAGGGCAGGGTGACACTACGTTTTATTCTGAAGCCCTCTCTTGTCAAGGCATTACTACTGTAACAGCAAGTTCTTATAGCAGCAAGTTTCCTTGCAACATCTTGCAAGTCTTCTGGACTCAAAATCAAAGGAAAACATTGGAAGGCTTTGGTAACTGAGGGCATATGTCATCTATCAAACCAAACTCAAGACTGGTGCACACTCGCAACAGCTACAAACAGCTGCTTCCTAGACAGACTTCTTTGCTTTTGCTTTGACAGCTTTTCTCAGCATGAGACTGAGCCAAAAACCCAGTGTTCTTCTCTTCAGTAAATTCACAGAGTGGGATTGTGGTTTACACATTCTTACCAGCTTCAGAGGTTGTGCACATAGTTAAATTGACCAGGCAGACAATTCTTCAGACCAGACCACTTGCAGCTCCTAGCTCCCAGTTCTACAGCTACCTAGTGAGCTGGAGCCACCACCTTCTCAGATTGCCAGCTCATCAAGACAGATGTCCAAATATTTCACAACTCCTTTCACCCTGAGCACAGCAAACCAGAAGACTCTGGACCAAATGCTTCCTTTCCAACCCTTTGTTTCTTGGTAAATCTTTTGGCCTACTCTATCCATAAACTCAAAGAGCTCCGCTGCCTGTACCTCTGTTCTTGGCACCATTCCCCACCACACAGCAGGCATAAGCATTAGGACATTGAAATAACAGGGTTCAGGTGGCAGCCTACACTCCTTAGCCACATGACAGTTCATGCTGCTGCTTTTCTTCAGCTTACTTACAAGGAGAGAGAGAAGGGAGGGAACAAAGGCAACAGTCCTTTGTTTTTGTTCTGTGCCACAGCTGATTTTTATAGCCTGGCAGACAGAACTGAACCTGACCGGGTTCCTCCAGTGCTATCATGGCTGGACAGTGCCCCTGGGGCTCCAGGCAGTGGCTGTGGTGGGGATGGTAATATTGGTGGCTTAGCCTTCAAACACAGGGTTGGTTAATGGAGCAGAGGAACCTGCAGAGCTTGTAAGAGTGGGACCCAGAGGAGTCATGCCAGATAACTTTTTATTTTCTGATTTTCCTTTTTCAATTAAATTTGACATTTTTGAGAGCGAGCTCGGTTACAGGCTATTAATCTGTGGCTGAGAGCCAAGGAAGGAAAACACTTCAGTGAGAAGAACTGAACACTGAAAAGCTTTGTCTGTGGTACAGCATGTTAAGAAGATTTTAGTGAGTTTCAAGAAACACAGACAGTGGCACTTCATTCCTGTATAACAAAGACATGTTCATGCAGTGCTTTCAGAAAAGGAAACGGTGACATTTTCAAGCCCATTTTCTTCCTTTCTTTTACGTGAGTAGTGAAATTTGAGCATTAATTGATATTTGCCACCAGCTGAGCGAAACTGTCATGATCAACCTGAAGTAAAACGCTTGCAACACTTGCAACAGATTGAGTACATCTAACTGGACTTCCGGAAAGAGTCTGGAAGGAGCTGAATTTATGACTTCAAGCAAATCAGAATGAGATACCAGAGTCAGAGGACAAATATGAAAAGTGCCATGATTCTTATCTGAAACCTGGTTACCTACAGTATCTAAAAGAAAACCGCATTTGAGAACTAGTTCATAGGTGAATATTTGAGGTATAAAACTAAAAAAAAATAAATTATCAAGTGAAATTACCACTTAGTCATACTGTTACTTTTGAAGATATGATTTTGACACCTTCTCCTTAACCTCCTTATTCACTTATTACTCAGGAAAATAAAATTCAATTTCAGCAATGGAATAAAGCAAAACACTGAGCTGCAAGTTTGGAAAGATCCGAGATCTGGATTTGAACATTATGTCTTGGATACATCCCTTGAAACAAATAAACAGAAGGAAACTAAAACCACATGTGGTGGAAGTTAAACAGGCACCTGTAATCTCAGAATGAACAAGTGTCAAATGAATACTTCCTCTGGAAGTTTTGGAAGCAGTATTTTTATTATTATTATTATTTTATCATGTATCTTTAGCATGCAGGAAGAACCCCTGGAAAAGATTTCCAGTCAAAAAGGAAATGGAAAGTGTTTAGCACCAGATGGAGGGGATCTCTGCAGAAAATTTTCCCTGCATGTTAATGCTTTGATCATAACCAGGCAGTAATGGA
The DNA here is from genome assembly GCF_009819795.1 of Aythya fuligula. Taxonomy (NCBI): domain Eukaryota; kingdom Metazoa; phylum Chordata; class Aves; order Anseriformes; family Anatidae; genus Aythya; species Aythya fuligula. The sequence goes on from NC_045563.1 coordinate 45,409,219, forward strand.
ATACAAATTGCTATTAAAACAACTTACCTGTGTGAGAACAGTAGAGCAAAATGAAGGGGAAAAAAGTGACCTCACTGGTAAAGATTATAATCCTGCTTCAATGCCAGTCCATTAATGACAGTGGTAGTTATGGCTTTTGATCACGGTGTCTTACCCTTTAGCTTAAGCTATAACTGCTCATTCTTCGAGCTCTGGAGATCCTGCTGGAAGTCATTCATGTGCCAGTGAAGAAGAGCTGAGGGATATCACTGAGCCAGTTTGTGCAAAGCTTCTGTTTAATTGCTGTTCAGTGAATCATGGTTATATATGTTAAAATAATTACAAGCAGTTTGTTTAACAAAACAAAAAAATAGTTTTTTAAGCATTTAACGACTGCCGAACGCTCTAAAGGAGTCCACCAAGCCTGTTTCCCCTGTGCCTATTTTCATTCCCTGTATTTCCTGTATTTTTGGCAAGGGAAAAAGAACGCCTGCAGTGAAAGCCATACTTGTTTCTGCGCAAAGCTCACAAGGGCAAGCCCAAAATATATTGTAAATAGGATCAAAGTGTACACATGCACACAGGTGATGGAATCAAGCACTGCCACTGAAGAAAACCTCTTGAACTTTAATTCATTTCAGAAGCAAAAGGACTGTTAGTGCAATGGGGCTGTTCACTGTGGGAAATTCTACTCACCTGAAGAGAGCTCTTTCTTAAGCAGGTGCATCTTACTGCTCCAAGAATAATTATTGGACAGGTTTAAAGAGAAGTCTCACCTATGAGAAGTATCACAGCAGTGTGGTTCCAAGGGTAAGGACTCCAATTCACCCCATTCACCAGCCAAGAATTTCCATAAATTTTACAGGTTCAGTTTTACAATGTAAGTGAAAGAAGGAGGGTGAGTGTCATTTCATATATGGCAAGTAAGGGCATATGGCTGAAAAGAATTCAATGATTTTTGTACCCAAGTAGGCATCCTGGAAGCAAGGAGAGCTTGCTTCCTCCAGAAAGCTTATCATCACATGGGACTTCATCTGTTCAGAAAACCCTGGTCCCACTGTCTTGAGATATAATTATACATGTTTGCATATGTACAGTGGAATAAAAACCTACCACAAGGCACAAATAAAATTAGAAAAAGAGAGGGAGTGGTCATTTATGAAAATTTTTAATCATGTCATTTTCCATGATGCCATATGGATCTCTGTGGTAGCAGCAGGACTTAACTTCTCCAGAACATCCTCCAGTTATTTTAACCATAAACCACACCATGTATCTTCTCAAGTGAACTCTGTATCCCACTGCCCAGTTCAGTTCAAAGTCTCATTCTGCCCACAGGGCAAGTTCACTCTGTATAGTACACAGGCAGGGCTTCATGGGACAAAGAAAAAGAAAAGGTATAGAACCATGTATTTAAAACTGAAGCATATGCATACACAGAAGAGAAAGAATTACAGTCCTATAGACAACCCAGTTTCAGACTTTTCTAGCCTTTGGTCCAATATCCTTTCATTGTTTTTTCTACCCAGACTCAGGAAGCTGAAGGAGAAAGGGACATGATGATCACATCAAAAGTTTGTACAGGTGTAGCAATTGAAGATTCAGAATACTGCAACAGCCTGAAAAGACACATGCACAAATTGAATTTTTCTGGTCTATAATTCAAAGTAAAATTTTTCTCAAACACTATATTTAGCTGCATGCAGGAAGCGTGGTTAAAGCTGTAAATAGGCTTTAACAGTTGTAATGACTAATCATCAGCTAGAGATTAGATCACTCTCAGGATGTGGAGAGAACACTGTGTGTGCACTCCAAAGCTGAGTGACCTAACTTAGATGACCACCCATGGATTGCTTCCTCCCATGTTTAACTGGGCTGACACCAACCTTACATCCGCTTCCCCCTCTCTCCCTTGAGCAGCACCCATTGCCAGGCTCCCCATCACAACCTGTTGACATATAAATTGGCAGCAAGAGTCATGGTCAGGAAAGGACTGGAAGAAGGAGTAGGGCAGAAAGGAAGTCAAATGGGGAGAGAGGGGAGTAAAGCTGGGCTGAGAAGGACAACTACTGCTCTGCTGTGACAGGGAGAAAAGCTGAATTTTGAGGGTGTTTGGAAGTTTGAACAGCACTAGCTGTACAAGCATTTAATGTGCTGGATTTCATGGTGGGACTGCAACGGCTCACTGAAAATGATACAACAATAAAGGCACTTAGATGGAGGGCATTTTCATGAAAATCTATAGGAATCAACAAAGGCACTGCTTCCTTGCTTTTTTAATTGAAATGTTTCTCACTTTTTGCTAATTCCCAATAGCTTTTCATTGCATCCGCAAGACAATTAGAAGCTCCCTCCTCTGGCTATGTTTAATACCTATAAATTCCCATCAAAATCTTTTCAGGAGAGAAACCAAAAAAAATAATCTGCTTTATATTATTAAGTAGGAACTTGAAATCCTACAGGAATTGTATTTTTATGACAAATTATTCATATTTTTTCTTTCAGTGTCAAATCAACTAGTACATTTTCAACACCTAATTGAATGTCACAGTTGTAACTCAAAGCCAAGAAAGATAAAGAGTATTAAGAAAAGAAGAGGAGGCACAAGAATTCTCATTCTTTTCACTTTTTTCTTGAAAGATCAAAACCATAATGAGATAAGTCTGAACTTCATGAAATTTGGAATCTGTCTAAGCTAGGGAAATAATTTTATTTGAATTTTATAGCTCTTATGTTTAGTTTTAGAATGATGTACTTCTAAGTGCCTTTCAACATTAAATACAAGCTTCTGTTATTGCAGCTTTGTCTTACTGATATTTCCATGACATTGTGCCCAATCCAGATTACATTTTATTTAAATTGTTAATAGCTTTTACCACAGATCAGAGTTTTTACATGTGAGTTTCTGAACCTAGATAATTGGGATGCCACCAAAACCTCATCCCTAGATATGGGGAAAGCGGACTTCAGGCTGCTCAGGGAACTAGTCAGTAAGGTCCCCTGGGAAACTGCTCTTGAAGGCCTCGATGTCCACCAGTGCTGGTCACTCTTTAAGCGATGCCTCCTAGAAGCACAAGATAAGGCAATTCCAAAATATCGCAAGTCAGGCAGGCGGGGCAGGAGGCCGGCGTGGCTGACCAGGAACATTCTAATGGAGATTAGGCGGAAACAGAGAGTGTTTCGCTACTGGAAGGAGGGCCAGGCGTCATGGAAAGAATACAGGGATGCTGTTCGTGTTTGTAGGGAGAAAGTTCGAGTGGCCAAAGCACAGCTAGAGTTGAAGCTGGCTGTGTCTGTGAGAGAAAATAAAAAGGGTTTTTTTAGATATGTAAATGGAAAAAGGAGAACTAAAGAAAACATAGGGCCGCTCCTTGATAGGGAAGGTCTCCTCACAGACGATGACGTAGGCAAAGCAGAGACGCTTAACGCCTTCTTTGCCTCTGTCTTCAATGCCGATGATGGGCTTCGGGACCCAGGGTGCCCTGAGCTGGAGGACCGGGACGGTGGGGATGACAAACTCCCAACTGACCCTGAACGTGTGCGGGATTTGCTACTCCACCTGGATCCCTACAAGTCCATGGGTCCGGATGGGATTCATCCCCGGGTGCTGAAAGAGCTGGCGGATGTCATTGCGGAACCTCTATCAATTATTTTTCAACGATCCTGGGAATTTGGAGAGGTCCCAGTAGACTGGAAGCTGGCAAATGTTGTGCCAATTTTCAAGAAGGGTCAGAAAGAAGACCCTAGCAATTACAGGCCTGTCAGTCTCACGTCAGTGCCTGGTAAAATCATGGAGAAGTTGGTTCTTGGACTCATTGAGGCGCACCTGGGGGACAAAGCAGTTATTGGTCCCAGCCAGCATGGGTTTGTGAAGGGTAGGTCCTGCCTAACTAACCTGATTTCCTTTTATGATAAGATCACCCGTATGGTGGACCAAGGGAAACCAGCTGATGTGATTTTTTTGGACTTCAGCAAGGCTTTTGACACGGTTTCCCATAGGATCCTACTGGACAAAATGTCCACCATAGAGCTAAATAAAAACATCATACGATGGGTGAGCAATTGGCTAACGGGCAGGGCCCAAAGGGTTATGGTAAATGGAGCTGCGTCAGGCTGGCGGGCGGTCACCAGTGGGGTCCCTCAAGGCTCCATTTTAGGGCCGGTACTTTTCAATATTTTTATAAATGATCTGGATGTAGGAATAGAGGGTATTTTGAGCAAGTTTGCTGATGACACCAAACTTGGAGGAGTTGTGGACTCAAGTGAGGGCGTAAAGGCCTTACAGAGGGATCTGGACAGGTTGGAGAGCTGGGCGATCACCAACCGCATGAAGTTCAATAAGAGCAAGTGCCGGGTCCTGCACCTGGGACGGGGAAACCCTGGCTGCACGTACAGACTGGGCGATGAGACGCTGGAGAGCAGCCTAGAAGAGAGGGATCTGGGGGTCGTGATAGACAGCAAGTTGAATATGAGCCAGCAGTGTGCCCTGGCAGCCAGGAGGGCCAATCGTATCCTGGGGTGCATCAAGCACGGCATCGCTAGTAGGTCAAGGGAGGTGATTGTCCCGCTCTACTCTGCGCTGGTGCGGCCTCACCTCGAGTACTGTGTGCAGTTCTGGGCACCACAGTATAAAAAGGACATGAAACTGTTGGAAAGTGTCCAGAGGAGGGCTACGAAGATGGTGAAAGGCCTTGAGGGGAAGACGTACGAGGAACGGCTGAGGTCACTGGGCCTGTTCAGCCTGGAGAAGAGGAGGCTGAGGGGAGACCTCATCGCAGTCTACAACTTCCTCGTAAGGGGTTGTCAAGAGGCAGGAGACCTTTTCTCCATTAACACTAGTGACAGGACCCGCGGGAACGGGGTTAAGCTGAGGCAGGGGAAATTTAGGCTGGACGTCAGGAGGGGGTTCTTCACAGAGAGGGTGGTTGCACACTGGAACAGGCTCCCCAGGGAAGTGGTCACTGCACCGAGCCTGTCTGAATTTAAGAAGAGATTGGACTGTGAACTTAGTCACATGGTCTGAACTTTTGGGTAGACCTGTGCGGTGTCGAGAGTTGGACTTGATGATCCTTAAGGGTCCCTTCCAACTCAGGATATTCTATGATTCTATGATTCTATGATTCTATGATTCTATGAATTCTTATCACTGTATCCATTTGAGCTCACATAAATACACCAAGTTCTGATGGCTAAACTACAGAAATCACACATTTTATGGGACTGAATTAGTCTAATTTTACTTGATATTTGAAATATACTGTGAGTCAGAGGAAGTATCTGGATGAATGATGAATTCAAATAAGTGTGACTAGGGGGATCACACTGGCTTTGCCAGTGCCCCAGGCTGCCCCACTCCTGGCTGGTGCAATGGCCACTGTGGGGACCTCCCACCACTCCTTGTTGTCAGCATGCTGACAACTCCTACACTATTTTTTTATTGTTATTTATGGCCCACTCAGCTCCAAGATCCTCAATATTCATTTCACTGGGTACTGCAATGTTTATTAATTCAAGATAAAACCTGCCCTTGTGAAGAAAGAAGGCCTCTGTGAAAATTTATGCACCAGAACAATATATATCAAAACTCCATTTTAGCACGTTACTCCGTAAACCTTTCCCTGATTGTTCCCAGCTTCTCAGTGTCGTGGTTCCGCTCGAGTGGGCAGCCGAGCTCCACCACAGCCGCTCTCTCACTCCCCCTCCTCAAAGAGGAATGGGGAGAAAATATGTGAAAAGGGCTCAAGGATTGAGATAAGGACGAGAAAATCACGCAATAATTATTGTAACGGGCAAAACAGACTCGGCATAAGGAGATAGTAAGATTTATTGCCTACAACTAACAAGCGAGAGAAGTGAGAAAACAAAGGAAAAAAAAAACAAAAGCACCTTCCCCCCCCATCCACCCTTTTCCACCTCCTCCCCCCGAGCAGCGCAGGGGAACGGGGAATGGGGGTTATGGTCAGTCTACAGCACTTCTTCTCTGCCGCTCCTTCTCGGTCACTCTCGTCCCCTGTGCTGTGGGGTCCCACCCACGGGATGCAGTCCTTGATGAACTGATCCGGCGTGGGCTTCCCACAGGCAGCAGCTCTTCCAGAACTGCTCCAGATATGGGTCCGTACCACGGGGTCCATCCCTCAGGAGAAAACTGCTCCAACCTGGCTCCCCTACGGGCAGCAGCTCCTGCCAGGTCACCTGCTCCTGCGTGGGCTCCTCTCCACGGGCTACAGGTCCGGCCCGGAATCTGCTCCGGCAGGGGTCTTCCACAGGCGGCAGCCTCCGTCGGTGCAGGGCCACCTGCTCCACCGTGGTCTCCTCCACGGGCTGCAGCATGGAACCCTGCTCCACCGTGGTACTCCATGGGCTGCAGGGGGACATCCTGCTTCACCATGGTCCTCACCACAGGCCGCAGGGGACTTCTGCTCCGGCGCCTGGAGCACCTCTCCCCCTCCTTCTACACTGACCTTGGTGCAAGGCTGTTCTCCCACTCCCTTGACTCTCCCGGCTGCTGTGTGGCGCAGCGTTTTTTTCCTGTCTTAAATATGCTCTCACAGAGGCGCAAACAACATCGCTTATTGGCTCAGATCTGGAAAACAATGGGGCCCTTCCCAAACATGGGGCAGCTTCTAGATCTTTCTCACAGAAACCACCCCTATAGCCCCCTGCTACCAAAACCTTGCCACGTAAACCCACTACACTCAGTCAGGGATTGCTTCTTTTTCCTCCTAAGTCTTTACATGTCCTCCTGGACTATGCTAGGTGCTCTTAGGCAACAGACATATTAAACAAAGACCACTGCCTCAAAATCTCACTGTTAATTATGAGGTTTGGACAGTAGTGCAAATAAGCTAATTGTAATTGTTTTATCACCCTGGGAATCACAGAATCACAGAATTGTAAGGGTTGGATGGGTCCAACCCCCCTGCCAAAGCATGTCCCCTAGAGCAGGCTGCCCAGGTAGATATCCAGACAGGCCTTGAATATCTCCAGAGAAGGAGACTTTACAACCTCCCTGGGCAGCCTGTTCCAGTGCTCTGTCACCCTTACCATGAAGAAGTTCTTTTGCATGTTGGGCGGAACTTCCTGTGATCCATTTTTTGCCCATTGCCCCTTGTTCTGTCCCCACAAACCACTGAAAAGAGGTCGGCCAAATCCCTCTGTCTCCCACGATTAAGGTATTTGTAAACATTAATAAGATCCCCTCTCAGTCTTCTTTTTTCAAGGCTGAAAAGACCCAGGTCTCTCAGCCTTTCCTCATAGGGAAACTGCTCCAGGCCCCATATCATCTTTATGGGCCTCCACTGGACTCTTTCCAGGAGATCCCTGTCTTCTTTGTACCAGGGAGCCCAGAACTGGACACAGTACTCCAGGTAAGGCCTGACCACCTGGGAAAACTACACCATCTTAAAAAAGTCGTCAAAGTCCCAAACTGAAGCAAAATGGATTAAGGCCAATGAAAATCTTTTGTACACAAAGTCAATCAGATAGCCATAGAACTGTCTTGTCTTCCTTCTCTTGTCTCTATCCCCACAATAATTATTCTATGAATCTTGCTTTAGATGAGATTCAAGAAAAAAATCATGTCTTTTATCTTAATCCTTTTCTTAGCTGTGCTGTTTTTACGTTAAAACTCAGAATTCTGTTACCTTGGAAATTATTGAAATGTATGGCGAACCAGAACATAACAGGAACAAATCTACCATGGAAAACAAGTTGATTAAGAAGGAAAAAAATCCTTATTGCTGAAGAGTTTAGAGCTTTGGGGCTACATCTGATACTAGGTGAGAAAATTCCTGTTTATCATGCTTTCATGCTTTCCTCCTCTCTATTCCTCCAATAAAACACCAGAGAAAACTCAAAATATTTATAAGCCATGCAAGGAATCCTCCAAAAACTCAGGAAAGGGAAGGTAAAACCTCATCTGGCTGCCAATTCCAATGACATATCCAAGTGGGTAAAACTCAGTAATCTGATATGACATCTTTCTAACCAGAAACAAATATCAACTGTTTTGAGCCCGTGGTATTTCTTTTGCCAGACGTTTTAAAACATAAAATCTATCTCTAAGTTACAGAAATCAAAACCTCATGGGAAAAACTGAACAATTCTGCTAGAAGTCAGACAAAATTAGACTGTGGATAGACATTCTAAAAGATAGCAACATAATATGTTCAGGCTTATAAAAATAAAGTAAGGGCAAGCATTGAAATCACAATGGAGTAGAATAGAAGTTAAAGATAACCACCATTTAGACCAAATCCCAGATGTCTTTATGTGTATTATCAAATATCATGGAAAAGTTGAATGGGGATGTAAAGGAAGAACAGCTAAAAAGAACAAAAATAGGAACCAAAGGTAGTTTGTCAGAGTGGAGAGAGGCCAAAGACCTCCATGCATTCTACTTGTTATCTCTGAGTCCCCAAAAGAAATGGTTTCTGAAGCTGAAGGTCCACTACACAGAATTCTTTGTCAAATCTTCCAAAAGGTCATACAGCCAGAGAACCACAAAGAAGGAAGAAACATAATGTGGTTAAATAGAGAATCATTAGCCTGACCACAATTGTACACAACATTTTAGAACAATCTTTGATGGAAAGCATAATTATAGACATGGAAGGAAGTGGAAAGAAATGCCGCACAGGTATATTAAAAGTAGAACATGCACGACATAAGCCTACATAAGTAATTAAGAGGCTGAGGAGAGGCAGCTGATTCAGCCTACCTGGACACTGGTACAATAACAACTATGGTGTGGCATGAAAAAGGAATCATTCTATCAGAAGCCAAGGACTAATATAACATTAGATTACATGTTAGAAGAACTTGCTAAAGGGGAAATCACAGGGAAATTAAAATCCTGGATATAAAGGGAAATATATAGGCAGTTTCTCAGGACTATGTCTAAGAATAAGTTTGATTCAAAATTTGTTTAATGAATCTGGTGCAAAAATGTGATTGTACCATTAAAATGCTGATATCTCCAAATATAAAGGCATCAATACAGAGGAATATCATACTGTTCTTGGAAAAAAGCTGAATGACCTTCAAGACTTGAATGAGGCAGATGGGGTGAATGTCATTAAGTACCAAGCACAAGATCATGAATGCTGAGCCACTAATATAATTCAGATGTGAAAGGGTGAAATGGAATACCAGGATTTTATCAGGCAAAATGTTTTGAGAAATTTAAAGAAAAAACTATCAACATATATTTACAAAGCACTAGTAAGATCTAGCTGATGGCTCCTACCTCTGAAGAACATGAACTCCAAACTGAGCAGGTGCTGTTTATCAGTATCCTCATCCCCCCATTATTCAAACTGTTGACAGAACCTTCAGTTGTTAACTCCAGCAATCCAGGAGTTCCCCTCCAGACCTATATTCCTAATTCTAAGGTTAGTATTTGTCTAAATTTATCACATTGTAAATTCATTTTAATCAGAACTGGACTTCCAAAAGTAAGTAGTCCACGGGCACAGTATTTTCAACAGGTCTTACTCACTCTATAGTATTGCAGAGGAAATCTTTGTTATGCAAGCAAATTCATTTTACTTTTAGTAAACAAAAAATATTTCCCATGAAATAAAATTGAGACCATTGTCTTGATCCTAAAGATAGCTGCATAGTGGGAAACTGTAGAGGGAAGATTGAAACACTGGAAGCAGTCTGGAAAAGAGTCAAGGGCTCTTTTTTTTTTTTTTCCTTCAAATTGTCACCTTTGACGTTGTTTTAGTAGTTTTTCAATTATCTCTACTCATTTTATGGCATCTCCAGAGCAATCAAAGAACACAGCTATAACAACAGTGCTCAGGAGTCCTTTCAGAGGCTATATTGAATATTGTCAGCTGCAGATTTTGTAGTAGCACACAGAAAACCTGGAAAGATAAAATATGGACTTGGAATGAAGACTTCTGACCCTGCTGCAAGAGAGCAGCAGACTATCTTAATAATTCAATGTAGGCTACAATTTTGTGTGTGGTTCATGTTCGACTTTCTTTGAAGAGGATCCCCATAGAGGGTCAGGGGCTTTTTCCACTGCAAGAGATAAGCAAGGCAGACAGCACAACTGGATTTCAAAATAACTGTTTTAATATTCGTCTTTGAAGAAGCTGTAAGTTTCTGTAAACTTCAGCCCTACCAATTTCCCAGGAAACTCCACAATATTTAAAAGGCTATTATGGATACTGACAATCAGTTTCAGATATATTGGAAGGGGAAGGTAATGAAAAAATAATAGGTATATTGTTATAACTTTGCATACCATAAAACACAGCATTATCAATAATGTGCTCTTTCAGAGGAAGGATAAATTGAAAATAGTGTTAAAACTGTCCATTTAGAAGTTAATATTTGTCAAACAAATGCACACATAATGAGAAAATAGCATTGTCTGTAACAACATGTTAAACGTTTTCTGAGATAACTGAAACTTGGTGCCCTGCTGCTTAGCTTGAAATCATTCTGCCCAGTGGCAGCTGCACAGTTGTTTAGATGCAGGGAACTCTCCTCAAATTGCCCAGGAAGGAAGAGAGAACAGCAATCTTTAGCTTTATAGCAAAGATGAGCTTGAAATAGTTCTTTCAGGGTAAGATTGCTATAAGACAAAACACTCCAGTTTTCACCCACATGCAGCCGGCTAGTTAAGGTAAACTTCAGCAGGGATTGCTCATGGCCAGGTTTTTTTTGTTTGTTTGTTTTTAAAAGTGTCCTGTGAGACTTTATGTTGAGAATATCATCTAGATGTAAAAAAAAATAAAAAATTGAGAGCTAACAGGAGCTAAAGGACTGCAAATGCCAACAAGCTACTTGTGAGGTCAGTAACCTGTTCTATCTTAGGTCCAAAGTCCAGAATTCACATTTTACCTTATAAGGGCCTTGCTGCTCTGTTAATGGATGAATGAGAACCATTATCTGACTTCTCTCAGGCCTACTCTTTTAATCCTTCCTGAAATGAAGAAATCTGTCTCAGCCTGGGCAGCTGTAATGTTTAGTTGGTAACCCTTGCATAAGCAATCAGCTGAAGCACAGACAGTCTGGGGCAGCTCCTCAACAGATGGTCCTTATTTTAGGGTGAAGACCACCAATTTCATTTCTAGAGTTATGCCAAATACTTCTGAGTCTGAATCCTCTGTCATTTAGAGAATAGCCACGTACTTGGGTCTAAACTATTCAGGTGTGCAGTAGCTCATGGGAGTTTTCATTACTGCCTCTATGGCAGGAGGCAGCTCAGGGAGAGGAGCACATATAAATTCTTAAGCAAGAATCTTGGATAAATGGACTGTTGTTGCCTCCCTGCACAGGTGAAGGCTTAAACACAGGCACATATAATAATCTATTCAGGATGTACAGGAATACCTAGGTAAGATTTTCCTGATGGAATATGCACTAGAAAGTATCTAACAAAATGAGACAAATTTTCAAGTGATTGAGACTAGATTAGAGAATTCAAGTCTTAAGACAAAAGGAATTTCTATTGCAAGGCTCTTTCATTTTGCTGCCCATGATGATGAGCTGGAAGATCCCATGCTATTACAAGGACACAGCTTACTGGTTTATACCCAAGTACTTCAAAATTTTTCATAGTAAAATGGTGCAGGGGTACAGATGGGTAGTTGTTAAGCACTGACAGCATGCTCTTATAAACCTATTCACCAAAGGCAATGCTGTGATTACCTCAATGCGTACAGTTACCACTCCTGCTCTCAGCAAAATACACCCATACAGTTCATCCACAAGGTCCCAGTCTGAATTTCTATGGTCAGGCTTCCTCTCTCTTCTGTCCCCTCATGTGGTCACATTCACTAGCTCTAGCACTCTCTCTTCCCAGATCACCTCATTTTCTGGAAAAAGGATTTCAAATAACTCAAAGAATTGCCCTTCCCAAACCTCTCAGCTTTCTCCAGGAGGGAGTCATTCAAGAGCAGTAAGAGGCAGCCACTTCTATTTATTTTGTCTCAAGGGAAAAATCAACAGGAATAAGTGAAGGTCACATCTGTGTGAATGACTTGTCTGTAGCAGTTGCAGCAACTCAAAACAGAGCAAACCCCATTTCTAGAGGTGCTTTCCCTGTCAGACAGAGAAGAGCTGTATGGACTGCAGTGCCTGGCCATCTGCCTGCCTGGCACTCCAGCTCAGACATGCATATTGTACAGAGCATTTACAGCTTACTCAAGCCTGAGGCTGCAGAGAGCAATTAGATTGTCTAATCTGGCTTCTCGTCCCCCATGCAGTTTTATGTTTCTTGAACATACCCTGTACTAAACCACTAAACCCCAAAACTTTAGTTAAACTTAACCATTTTACTTCAATTTCTCTCTCACATGCTACAGGTAAAGGAAAAAAAAAAAAAAAACATGTCCAAAAAGCATGTGGCAACCTGCAGAGAGTTGCTTAGGCAACATGCAGTCAGTGATCCAACAGGTAAATCATCCAATTTGTAGCAGAATAGGGAAAAAATCCAAAACCACAGATAATCTAGACCGTGGAAAAACTCCCCAGGTCTGACACTCGGTGTGACCCTGGAAGTGTGAACAAGACAAAGCAGGAAACCATAAGGTCCCACCACCACCATCTCACTGCATTAGTGCTTACCAACACTCCAGACAATCTCTAATGATTCAAATGAAGAAACTTCACTCAAGTACATTCAGAGGAAATACATGAGGGGGAAGCAAAAGCCAGGAAATCTTTGCCTTTCCCCTGACCTAGGCAGTCAATTTGTGAAAGTCTGAATGATGAGATTTGATGATGGCTATCTTGCAAAGCTACAAGGATTGAAGGATGTTGAGAGCAGTGCAAACAGTCTGTCTCCTCAGAGGACCATGTAAGAATGGGTTTGTGACAGAAACACAACTTCAGAGACTCTCAGGCTACAGTGGGCAATTTTGACTACGCAGATATTCGGCTGTCATCTATGCACAGAGGCTGTGAGATGCCTGCCAGAACCTGAAATAAAATCCATGTAGTCAATTTTAAAAATAATAAAGCCTAGTGACTCAACTCCCTTCCTTCGGACAGCAATCCAAGTATATAGTTACTTTCATGGCTAGAAAAATACATCTAATTTCAAGGTTGAATCTGTTTAGGTTCAACTTCTAGCCACTGGATCTTGTTACTTGTGTCAGCAAGGTTGAAAAGCTCCAGACATCTTTTCCCTGCATAAATATGTATATACACTCATTGAGTTACCTTCTCTTTGACTATTTTAACAGTGCCTAGACCGAGACCTGATTTTTTATTACTATTATTCTTCTTATTAGTTCCTCTTTGACTTCTTTCTTATTCCTATCTGTACTGAAAGTTGACTGGCTGAGGAGGAAGAGGAAATGTGAACAAAAATCAGAAAATTAAAAAAAAAACTAATCTGCACAATAAATCCTTCTGTTTTCAGACTGTTTAGATTATTTACGCATTTTTATTACCTCTCTACTAGTCTGAGAGATTTTTCTGTTTTTTCTCAATGAAATACTTATTGATTTCTGTTGTTTACTGATAAACTCATAACTGCTCAACCAAACTGAAATTAAGTTTTCCCTGATTAAGAAATCCATGAGACCTATTGGCACGCTTCGCAAAGTGACTTGTGAACTCTCCAGATCATGAGTTTTCAGGTGATTTGTAGCCTTACACAGATAAATTTAGGAGGATTTTCAAAAGCCAACCAGATGCAAATTTTATTATAAAGATTCAGGAATAGGCATATTAGCCATTCATTCTGTCCTCCTCTGTGACTCAAGAAAGATCTTGTCTTGTACTAGAAAGAGAATCATATTTCTCTTAGCTAAAAATCTCCAAGTGTGCTAGAAGACTACCTTATTTATTGAGTCTATTTACTACTGTTGATGGATTGTATACTAACACAATAAACAGTGTCTTGAGGGAGTGAAAAATATTTCTGCTTTCATAAGGGCTCTAACTTTTCTTTTTCTGGAAACATTTTCCTTCTAAGGTCCTCAAGGTGAAAGCAGACACCATTTCGTGCCTTGCTATAATAAAGTAAATATTTTCTTTTTCTAATCATATTGACCTTGTGATCTATTGCCACTGGAATTTATATTCCTGGGAAACTCTGAGAAGTTATAGTTTCCCTCTCCAGGAATACAGATATTCTCAGCTCTACCTGATTCAGAGCTAGTTTAAAATTAATGGAGAATTTTCTTGGTATCAGATGCCGTATCAAGAATGAAAAAGGTGAAATTAATAAAATGTCAGGAATAATTGATATTATATCCCAGAAATGTTATTAAACTGTCAAGGGTCTGATGAATTCACATACACAGACCTAAAGCAGGCTGAACATTCCTTGTTTGAGTTAGATGCTAGCTTTATTTCTTGTGTGGGTGTAGAAGAAACTACTGGGAGAAGCTCTAAGATATTCCTAGGCTGTCCAGCAAGAGATCTTACACCAGTCATGGAGGGACAAACTGAGTCAGGTGAAAAAACACGTTCACTAGGAGAATAGCTTATCAGGAAAAATGTTGCTCTCAAGAGGTTAGTGTTACAAGAAGAAAATTAGCTAACTATGAAGTCATAAAGAGCTCTGCTCCAGTATGTACCCGCAGAGTCTCAGGACCCTGGGGTCATCTGTTTAATCTTCCCACAAGCACTCTCCCATTTCCCATGCCATTCTTAAACCCCTTCCTGACAGTCTTTGTGCAGGAAGAGATGAAAGCAGATGAAATTTTAACTTCTTATTCACTGGGAAGTCTTGCACTGTGTCCTGCATAGGGCTTGGAGGAAAGCTAATGGGGCATTCAAAACATAAGGTGGTTTAAGTAACGTCATGTACTGGGTGATCAAGATTCATAAGCTCTCCTTGGATCTCTCCAGTGAATCAATCAGGGGCCTTAATGCATGACAGCTAGTTGTTAATACCGTCTGTTATAATGGGTCATCAGTGTCGATGGGAATTTCCTGTACAGAAGCCTCTGAGATTGCTGCAAGGCATTTAATTCATAGATAAGAGAAACAAACCAACAATGAGAAACTCACTACTTCAGACTTTTTCTAAACTCTTTGGATTATCCAAGATACATATTCAACAGAAGTCAGAGTTGCAATTTGATCTGTACAGAAGTTGCAAAGTCCATCAAGGATCCCTGACAGGAACAAGGAAGGGCAATAATGCCTTTACATCTATGCTTGTAGAAAACACACTTGTTCCTGTTTCAAAGCCTAGCCTTATTTTTTCTGAACCCTGGAACAGTTGGTGGCAGATAAATCCCTATTATTGCCTGTAGGCATTCCTCAAAATATATCAATTATCCTATCCAGTTGCATTTCAGATGAATTACTCTGTGGTTACCAAGACAACCAAACATGTATAACAAGAATGAACCTTTATTTTATTTTATTTTGACTCATGCATACCAGGGCTGCCAGAGCAACCTTAGCAAATGCATCACCTGAGAAATCCACATGCAGTCTCAAGGGGACACAGTTCTTATCAGCTGTGGGAAGTCTGCCTTCAGAGCCAGGGATATCACCTCCTGCCCCAGCCTGCAGGGTAGTGTTTGCAGTGCTAGAAAGGCCCAAGGGCTTTGGAGACCATTACATTTCCCTAACAGCATGAGAAGACACAGAAAGCAAACAGTCATAGGAAAAACAAACTATCCTCAAACGTCCACAGTTAAAAAGCAGTACTTGTACTGAGAAATCTCTCATTTTAACTGTATTTCAGACACAATTCCTGCAAGGAGTAGAAGGTGGTTTATCCTGGTTGACATTTGCAGACAAGTTATGTTCATTATCAGCTCAACTGCATATATTGCTCACAACCCATCAGCAGTAATTTTCTTTGTATAGGCAAGACTTCAAAGCTAAGAGGAAAGACCAATCTATAAGCAGACTTAACACCAAAACACATTTAATGCTCCTCGTATCAGCTTGTGTGTAGACTAGTCCTACGTGATAGGGGAAAGAAATGAAGCAAATGATTTTAAAAGCTTCTTGAAATAATCTTTTATTACTAAAGCCTGGAAAAAAACTAACATTAAAATGGTGACCTGAATGGTGACCTGCAGGCAAAATGTTTATCATGAACATTACTTGTCTCTCTCTGCAGTAATGCTTCCTTTGTTGGATTTTAATGTTTATTCAATAAGTAAGAAATTGAATAAATAATAAAACTCTTCTTGTGACAGTATGTTACAACACAGCATGGAACCCCAGCTCTCTAGACCCATAAAGGAAAAACATTATTCAGGATCTCAAGTTACAGCACAGTTGAATAGTTTTGTTTTTTGTTTTTTTTTCTTGTTGTTGATATTGTTGTGTTGTTTTGGGAAAAAAATCCATAATGTCTGCTTATCCTACATAAGAGCTTTCTATTTCCCAAAACAGCCAGTGTAGAAACTAAGGCAACAAGCAATAAAATCAACAAGGAATAAAGCCAACAGGTACATTTCTACTGCATATAGGCAGAAGGCAGAGCTCTAACCTCTTGTTTGGAAGACAGTCTAGAAAGCCTTTCATTCCTTCCCAGCTCCAGTTTCAGGAACACAGTTCAGCAGTGACAGGTGCCACAGTGACATCCCAGCCATACAGCCACCCATTTTCTCTTAGACAAAGACAGGAGAAGAAGCTGTATTAAAATATACATCCTAATGAAACACAAGTCAAAACATACTTTTATTAACACACCATAGATGCGCATAGTCCAGACAACAAAATTCAGTCCTAAAAATAGGTACTCCTGACAGTTACATGCTAGACAGAAGGTGAGGCTGGGAGAGCAGTCCTGTCCTTTTCCCTTCCTCACAATCTTTGAGCCAAGTAGCAATGTGCTGTAAAACAGTGGTCCATCACACCCACTGCAAAGCAAGAGAACCCCAAAGAATTCATAGTCAAAGAACAGGAGTAGAAAAGTAAAGGTTAGGGGGTAGATATGAGAGAGGCTAGAAGAGGGCCAAGATCTGGGTTCAGAAAGATAAATGGCCTAATTCAAATAATTTGAGGAGTGAAAGGGATGATCAGCTTCTCCTTAGAACAAAGCACTAATGTACACGTAGTTGATATTGTTATCTGCTGAGAGAGTCTATTGGACTGCAAGCTATGAAAGTAGCAGTAACTTTCATCTCAGGACAGTGACTTCCTTACTCAACTGTAAAAACACCAGAAGAAAAAGAGTTTTCATCTCTCCAACTTTACTAAAACTAATGCATTTCTGAAGAATATACTGCATTTGATAAAATAGCACACTTCTTTGAAAATATCCTGATACGTGGTTGTATAACAAACAGGAAGAATCTTCAACAGCAGCAGAAGTCAGCACCAGCCACAAGAATGAACATCTAGAGAAGCATCATACTTCTCTGTCACTGTGAATTTATCTGGGCACAAGGAGGTTTCTTAAAAAAATGCCCACCAACAATTCTAAAAGGTGACCCCTGAATATGTACATTATTCACGTCACTAACATTTACTAGCAATTGATTTGTTTGCAGTTCTTAAAGCCCCTCCAGTAAAGACAAAGATTGATCTTTGCTGCAGTCAGTTCTAGAATCTAAGCATCTGCCACAGGCTGTCACTTTGAGGCGCATTTCTTATTCATCTAAAGGAAAGTGTTAAGGATGCTCTTTGACTTGGAAACACAGACACAGTTCAATTGGGAAAGCCAATTGGTCATGCTCTGCTCTGATCCTTTTGCTTCTGCTCTGGTCTTTTTGCTGCAATAGCAACAGCTGTGGTAATCACATGAACACCAGGTATAAATCACAGCCCCATTCCCAACCTTTCTTAAGAGAGCACTTGATCCACATCTTTTCCTCCCTTCAGGATGATCAGCCCATTTCTACATGGGTCTGAAAGGCCACTCACAAAACCTCCAGTGACAGGGACCTGCACAAAACTTGACTTGACGTAGTACTTTACTACCTTATAGCTAGAAAAATAGCTTTAGCGTTTAGTGCAAGGACCCCTTGCTGTGCTCTAACCAACCACTGCAGCAGACATGGACATGCACTGGTCCTTCCACTCTGTGCTTGCACCATGTTCACCCCACCTGAATGCTGTTGTTCATCTCCCTCCAAGCAGTTTTTTTCTCGACAGCCTCAGCTCTTCCAGACTTTCCACACAGGTCATGGTTTCTAAACCTCTGACAGTTCTTGCTGTCCTGTAGTCACTGTTGATCATTTCGCTCAACCACTATCAAATGCCTGTTGTCTAGCACGGGCAGGGTCAGATTCTGCTTGCATGATCTTCTGGCATCCTTTGCTCTTTTTATATGCTTGTTACTTACCTGCTTCCCTGTCTATAATCTCCAAGGTTTGGAAATGACTGGTCTGAGCCTGGAGGCAACAGGGAGATCTTCTGATCATGTCTATCCTATTACATCTGATATACTCAACAGTTAAAAAAGAATCACTTTGATTTAAAAGATTCTTGTCTATTGTATTAATCTTAAGAGTCTTGGTCTACAACAGATCTCTTTGCAGGAAGGTGAGCATTACAGTAGCAAGAAGAGCTACCATCATATTTGCATTTTGGCAACAGAAAAATCCCAATGATAATCTGCTGTACTCATGCAATACTGCTCATGAATCTTAAGGCATTAAGCCCATACATTTACATTTCTGTATGTGTGCAAGGAATTTTTCTCAAGATAACAATGCAGGCTAGTTAGGAGGGCACGATGCTTCTTTTTAGATTTCTCCCTTCCTAAGCAATTAGCACTTCTGTAACCACTAATTGCACAGAAATCAGCACATCTCATCTGTAGGGTAGAACAGTTATTTCCTCACACTTAAAGATTAAGCCGTATATAAAGCTACTGGGGAAGCATCTAATGCAGTTGTTTCATGTGTGAGGAAAAGGAGGCAGCAGCACAGAGGGAACAGTGCAAATGTTGCATTTGCTTCCTAAAGCACGCACTAGACAAGCAAGCACAGCATGTTTCATTAGAAACAATGAAATCTCCTTTTCAGCTAGCTGGCATTTTGGCAAGGCTGCTGATAGATCAGAAACTCAGAGCACAATTTGTTTGCCATGCTGTAGCCTACTTTTGTTTAATCAGACAGCCACTGTTAAATGTGTTCCTGCTGTCAACAACAAACCTCCAGACCCACATTCACACGTCAGTGTGTGTGTTGTGTGAGCGTGTATGTGTGTACGTGAGCTCTTGCTCATTCTGTGATTAAAAATGTAAGCACCTACTATTTTCAGCCTGAAAGGCAGCCAAAACCTTTGCGTTCATGTTGGCACAGGGAAGTCTCCCTGTGCCCATTCCATCGTATTAGCAGCTCATCATAAAATGGCAAAGGAGGATGCATAATTTTTAAACTTTCTGGAATATGAAGGACCAGGACTGGGGACCAGCTATTCTGAACCCCCCCTAGATATCAGAGACTTCAAGGAAAAGCCTACAAATACTTTTCCCTTCAAGCTCTCTATTGACAGGAATTGCTAAAACATTCCTTTGCAAGGTACAAGAACTATATACATTAACCACTCTGTTTTTCTTAGACTTGTGGTTATACAAGGGTATGTAGGACAGAAGGTCACATTCGTCATACCATGCAGCCCTAGCATTGTTCCATATTGACACAAATCAGATGAACACATTTCACATTACTGCCACTGTTGAAGACAAGGAAAAACTTCTGAGCTCTCCCATAGGATTGTCTGAAGGCTCCTCAGAGAAGGTAGCATTCCCAATCCCCCGTCCAGTATCTTCTTCTTGCATTCCTCCACGGTAACTGTACCTGTTGCTTCCCTAAAGTGCCTGTACACCAGTGCACAGAGCATGGCAAATAAACAGGATGAGCTCAAGATCTGTGTTCAGTCGTGGGGCCATGATCTCATTGCAATCACTGAGACGTGGTGGGACAGCTCACATGACTGGAACACAGTCAAGATGTGGATCAAACATGTCCTCTTTAGGAGAGACAGGCTGGGGAAGCAAAGGGGTGGGGTTGCCCTTTATGTGAGGGAGCAATTAGAGTGTACCCAGCTCCAGCTGGGGGAGGGTGATGGACAGGTGGAGAGCTTGTGAGTAAGAATTAAGGGGTGTGCTGGTATGGGAGACACGGTGGTGGGGGTCTACTACAGGTCTCCAGATCAGGAGGAGGAAGTCGATGAGGCTTTCTACGAGCAGCTGCTAGTAGCCTCATGATCACAAGCACTGGTCCTCATGAGGGACTTCAATTACCCAGATATCTGCTGGGTAAGCAATTCAGCCATGCACAAGCAGTCCAAACCATTCCTACAATGCATTGAGGACAATTTTCTGACACAGGTGGCAGAGGAGCCGACAAGGTGGGGGGTGCTCCTGGACCTTGGTCTTACCAATAGGGATGGCCTTGTTATGGATGTGAAGGTTGGGGGCAGCTTGGGATGCAGGGACCATGAGATGGTGGAGTTCCAGATGGAACTAGGCAAAGAAAGTAAGGCTAAAAGCAGGATTCCTACCCTGGACTTTTGAAGAGCGAACTTTGACCTCTTCCGGGACCTGCTTGGGAGCACCTCATGGGATAGGCTGCTAGGGTGCTTGTGAGAGCTGGACTACATTTAAGCATCACTTCTTCCATGCTCAGGATCGGTGCATCCCAAGGAATAGGAAATCAGGGAAGGGGGCAGGAAACCCATGTGGATGAGCAAGGAGCTCATCAAAAAGATCAAAAGAAAGAGGAAGATCTATGAAATGTGGAAAAAGGGCCTGTCATTTTGGGAGGAGTATAGGTGTGTTGTCAGGGCCTGCAGGGACGCAATGAGGAAGGCTAAAGCCCACCTAGACATGAGGCTTGCGAACGAGATAAAGGATAATAAGAAGGTTTTTTTCAAGTATGTAAACAGCAAGAGGAAGACTAGGGATAATGTGGGTCCCTTGCTGAATGAGGGGAGCGTCCCGGTCACAGGAGACACTGAGAAGGCAGAGATACTGAATGCTTTCTTTCCTTCAGTCTTTCCTTCAAGGACACTCCCCCAGAACTCGTTGCCCCTGGAATAGGACAAAGGGTTTGGGAAATGGAGGGCTCCCCCGTGGTGGACACGAGAGAGGTTTGGGAGCATCTAAATGGGCTCAAAGCACACAAATCCATGGGTCCCAATGGGATGCATCTGCGTGTGCTAAGAGAGGTAGCAGATGTGATCTCTTAACTGCTCTCTATCATCTTTGAAAGGTCCTGGAGAACGAGTGAGGTGCCTGAAGACAGGAAGAAAGCCAGTGTCATTTGGATGCGACTGGGGAACAGGACTGAGGACCGGGACTGGGGACCAGTTGAGAATCCATCTCATCCTCAAGCTCCCCAAACCAAATCACATTTTTAACCCAGTAACATTTACTTGCCAGCTTCTGAATTTGTCCCACTGCCAAAAAACTTCACGGGGAAGTAGCACCACCAGGTTTTTCCTGTTCTGAGTAGTCACCGCCGATGTTACTAGCTCTTAGAGTCTCCAAAACTGTTTCATAGAGATGGGAGAAAACACAAAGAAAAAGCAGCCTACTTGGGAACACTGAGTCCATTTCACCAGGACAGTAGAAAAGCACCCTAAGTAACCTGAACCTCAAACTCCCCTGGAGTGGTAATTCTTCCCATAACTCCTCATGCTTCCTATATAACAAAGGTCAAATGATCCCCACCTGGCAGATTTCACTTCACATGTGTGGAGTCATGAGACCTTGTGGAATAGGCTCATCAACGTAGGTTTAAAGGTTTAAGGTTCAATTGCTCCTTATCACTAATAGAAATAACCTGACAAGGGCCTTAATGGTTAGAGTTGACCTAAGGAATTAAATACAAAAGGCATGTAAGGGTCATATTTCTGCTAGTCATTCTGTGAGGAAAATTAGTACAGAGCCTGTTAAAATAAGATAAATAAACATAAATAAAAGAAAAAAGAAAATGACCTAAAAGGCAAAATTGCTGTGATAGATTTTCATCTGTCTAGTCACGACAGATAAAGAATATAGCAATCAGAAAGACTTTACTTGACATTAATGTTGCTTAAATTTGCTTTTCTGAGATCTCTTCTTTATGCCGGACTTTTCAAAATCTAGCACCATGACTGCAGTATTTAGTTTGACTAAATACTTTTTTAGTTTGATTCCGACTGCAGTATTTAGTTTGACTGCATATAAACTATCACGTATAAATGACAGGATCTGGATCCTCACTCCCTATTCAGGTCAAGGACCGGACTGAAAGTTTTGGCTTTAATTTGGGTGCATGACTACATTGCTGTCGTTGTGGTTTCCCCCAGCCAGCAGCTAAGCACCACACAGCCGTTCGCACAGCCGTCCAGGGGGAACAATGGCAAGACCGGGGGATAAGGCAATGGCCCAGCTGAAGTGCATCTACACCAATGCACGCAGCATGGGTAACAAACAGGAGGAGCTGTAAGCCATTGTGCAGCAGGCAGGCTATGACTTGGTTGCCATCACGGAGACGTGGTGGGACCACTCTCATGACTGGAGTGCTGCAATGACTGGCTATAAGCTCTTCAGAAGGGACAGGCAGCACAGAAGGGGTGGTGGTGTGGCTCTCTATATTAGAGAGTCTTTCAATGTTGTGGAACTCAAGGCTGGGAATGACAAGGTTGAGTCTCTTTGGGTTAGGATTGGCGGGAAGGCCAACAAGGCTAGCGTCCTGGTCGGGGTGTGTTATAGACCGCCGAACCAGGATGAGGAGATGGATGAGGAGTTCTACAGGAAGCTGACAGAAGCTGCAAAATCATCAGTGCTTGTTCTCATGGGGGACTTCAACTTCCCAGATATATCCTGGAAGCACAACACAGCCCAGAGAAAGCGGTCTAGGAGGTTTCTGGAGAGCGTGGAAGATAGCTTCCTGACGCAGCTGGTTAGTGAACCTACCAGGGGTGGTGCCCACTAGACCTTCTCTTCACAGAGAAAGACTGGTAGGAGATGTGGTGGTCGGAAGCTGTCTTGGGCAGAGTGACCACAAAATGGTAGAGTTCTCCATTCTTGGAGAAGCCAGGAAGGGGACCAGTAAAACCGCTGTATTGGACTTCCGAAGGGCTGACTTTGAGCTGCTCAGGACACTGGTTGGTAGAGTCCCTTGGGAGGCGGTTCTGAAGGGCAGAGGAGTCCAGGAAGGCTGGGCGCTCTTCAAGAAGGAAATCTTAATGGCGCAGGAGCGGTCTGTCCCCACGTGCCCAAAGACGAGCCGGCGTGGAAGAAGACCGGCCTGGCTCAACAGAGAGTTGCAGCCTGAGCTTAGGAGAAAAAAGAGGGTTTGTAATCTTTGGAAAAAAGGACAGGCCACTGAGGAGGACTATAAGGATGTTACGAGGCTGTGCAGGGACAAAATTAGAAAGGCCAAAGCTCATCTGGAGCTTAATCTGGCTACTGCCATTAAAGACAACAAAAAATCTTTTTATAAATACATCAATGTAAAATGGAGGACTAAGGAAAATCTCCACCCTTTACTGGATGCGGGGGGAAACTTAGTTACAAGAGATGAGGAAAAGGCGGAGGTGCTTAATGCCTTCTTTGCCTCAGTCTTTAGCAGCAATACCAGTTGTTCTCTGGATACCCAGTACCTTGAGCTGGCGGAAGGGGATGGGGAGCAGAATGTGGCCCTCACTATCCATGAAGAAATGGTTGGTGACCTGCTATGGCACTTGAATGTGCGCAAGTCGATGGGGCCGGATGGGATCCACCCGAGGGTACTGAGAGAACTGGCAGAGGAGCTGGCCAAGCTGCTTTCCATCATTTAACAACAGTCCTGGCTATCGGGGGAGGTCCCAGTTGACTGGCGGCTAGCAAACGTGACGCCCATCTACAAGAAGGGCTGGAGGGCAGACCCAGGGAACTATAGGCCTGTCAGTTTGACCTCAGTGCCAGGGAAGCTCATGGAGCAGATTGCCTTGAGAGTCATCACGTGGCACTTGCAGGGCAAGCAGGCGATCAGGCCCAGTCAGCATGGGTTTATGAAAGGCAGGTCCTGCTTGACAAACCTGATCTCCTTCTATGACAAAGTGACGCGTTTGGTGGATGAGGGAAAGGCTGTGGATGTGGTCTACCTTGACTTCAGCAAGGCTTTTGACACCATTTCCCACAGTATTCTCCTCAAGAAACTGGCTGCTCTTGGCTTGGACTGGTGTATGCTTTGTTGGGTTAGAAACTGGCTGGATAGCCGGGCCCAAAGAGTTGTGGTGAATGGAGTCAAATTCAGCTGGAGGCCAGTCAGTAGTGGTGTTCCCCAGGGCTTGGTGCTGGAGCCGGTCCTCTTTAATATCTTCATCGATTATCTGGATGAGGGCATTGAGTGCACCCTCAGTAAGTTCGCAGATAACACCAAGTTAGGTGCGTGTGTTGATCTGCTCGAGGGTAGGAAGGCTCTGCAGGAGGATCTGGATAGGCTGCACCGATGGGCTGAGGTCAACTGCATGAAGTTCAACAAGGCCAGCTGCTGGGTCCTGCACCTGGGGCGCAATAACCCCAAGCAGAGCTACAGACTGGGAAAGGAATGGTTGGAAAGCTGCCTGGCGGAGAAGGACCTAGGAGTATTGGTTGATAGTTGGCTGAATATGAGCCAGCAGTGTGCTCAGGTGGCCAAGAAGGCCAACGGCATCCTGGCTTGCATAAGAAGCAGTGTGGCCAGCAGGTCTAGGGAAGTGATTGTCCCCCTGTACTCGGTTCTGGTGAGGTCGCACCTCGAGTGCTGTGTTCAGTTTTGGGCCCCTCGCTGCAAGAAGGACATTGAGGTGCTCGAGCGAGTCCGCTGTAGCGAGGTGGGGGTTGGTCTATTTTCCCACGTGCCTGGTGATAGGATGAGGAGAAATGGCCTAAAGTTGTGCCAGGGGAGGTTTAGGTTGGATATTAGGAAGAACTTCTTTACCGAAAGGGCTGTTAGGCATTAGAATGGGCTGCCCAGGGAAGTGGTTGAGTCACCATCCCTGGGTGTCTTTAAAAGACATTTAGATGTAGAGCTCAGTGATATGGTTTAGTGGAGGACTGGTTAGTGTTAGGTCAGAGGTTGGACTCGGTGATCTTGGAGGTCTCTTCCAACCTAGATAATTCTGTGTTTCTGTTGCAGTCTCCCAGCTCAGAGCCAACCACCTATTAGTCTGGCGCAACAGATTTGTGTGTTCTTTGCACTAGCTGTTCCTTCACCTCCTCTTCACATACAAGGACACGCGTCTCTTTCACGCTCCTTCAAGAGTAAACAAGCCAGGAGAGATTAAAGCCTCTTTCTTCAGGTCAGTAAGATCCCTGCCTTTGGTTTCAGTGAGAATTCAGGCCCTAACAACTCAAGTGTCTTCTGGACGGTGTTTCTTCTGGGTAGGATAATTTCATTTCCCTTTTGAAGACTTACAGGGATGTAGTAACAAAAGCAAAGGCATAAAACGGTATCTGAGGCACAGGCTACTTTTCAGCCTGCAGCAGACTATAGGTATGATATCATCCTTCATATATCATGTTATCATCCTTCATATATCATATATCATGTTATCATATCAGGAAACATAGAAAACTTCCTGTTGCTTCTCAGGTTTAAAGTTTTCCCTTAAAAGATGTATGCAAAGGTGTAATCAGCTGTTTGAGTACAATTCTCACGTATACATGAACATTTTCCTCTCCCCTTCCCAACTTGGAGTGCAACAGTTTTCATCATACTGTTATAAATACCAAGTCAACTTAGCTTTATGAGATTTATTTATGGGGTTAATAAAAGGCAAGTAAAGGGTGCTGGGTGCGCGGGGAGTCTGGGCTCCTCCAACACGCACACACGTTACATCAGGCGGCAGCTTTTTCTGCTCCTAGGCTAATACATGTTCATTACTACTTCTAGAAAAGGCAGGGTTATTATAATTAGTTCCCGGATTCCAAACCCTCCCACTGGCACATGCGTATTAGTCCCCGTGGTCCCTCTGGGGGTCTCTCGTGCTGAAGGCTCATAGTCCTCCTCCCAGGCTTTGTCCTTGTCTTTCTCCTTTGTCCATCTTGGCTGGATATCAGGCATTGCCTCTAACTCTATACAAGAAAGAGAGAGAAGCACACCTTTCTACTCTGTTAGCTACTGGCAGACCTAGAGAGAAAGAAAAAAAATAAGTTGTTAATTAAAACATAATGTTGTTTTAACAAATTTCACCAAATATGTAATATTTGGTAGAAACCAGACAACAAATGAAAGGGAAGAAGAAACAGTAGAAGGTACTTGCATGGCCTTAATTTACATGGCAATGGACAACAACGACAACCTGCAATGATTTACAAGTGCCTTACATCATTCACCCTTGAGACAGAAAACTGGGATTCCCATATGATGTAAAGGGAGTGCAATCCCTCTCAAAATACAAGAGCCTGGGGGACGCTACTGAGTACTGAAAAAGTTAAGGCTAGGCAGCACCGAACTCAACAGAGAAGGGAGGCTGAGTCTCCCTGGCTGTTCACGTAACAGACAAGAGCCTCAGCTCAGAATGCAGTATCAGAACTACTGCAGCAAATGTGCAAATGTGGCTTAAAAAATGTTCATGCAGAAATACGCATATATTCAAATATGTTCTGAGCACTGCGTTCAGTAAATGCATATAGAAATACTCACTCTTAAAAGCCAACCTAAATATCACAATATAAATATAGCAACATCACAGCAGAAATGCATCCTGTATAACTAGGAATCAAGAAGACTTGAAGACAGTTTGTAGGCTTGTCCCTTGATGTTATTCTCAATATAAGCTTCTTCTACTCCACTAAAGTATTAAGAAAGGCATTAAGGTCATAAAAAGTATCAAAAGAAACTGAAAGTACTATGCTTAAGTGAGATGCTCACTGGCTTTGTTGCCAGAGGTTTTTCAGATGACAGTTCATACTTTTTGCAGATGCCTGTGCCTAATTTGTAGGAATTCATGATATTTGAATTCCAGTTTCTGCACATTCAACCACCCTTCCAGAGCTATATCCTGTTAATAAAATAAGTGCAGAGATCTGAGGTTATGCTATGTGTGCATGCGTGTGCACACACAATTGGGGCAGGGGACTGGGAAATGAGGGGAAAGGAGGCAAAAAAATAAAAACTTTTGTGGGGAGGGAGCAATAAATATATTAAATACTTCTGTTTCCACTTAACTACTATAAATCATATGACTGCAATCATAGTACCCAGAGATGTGAAGGTAATTAATTACACAGACCTGTAACAAGCTAAAGAAACTTCTGCAGGAAGTGACTTTGGTTATTTAATTGGTTAGAGCAAACCCAGCATCCCAATGAGTGATACCACTCAGTGCAGCTGTAAGCCTCACGTTTCACATGAACCCTCTGAAACATGAAATAAAGGAACCAGGAACAAAAGCTATGAACTTCCAGCAACTCAGAGCCAGTAAATTCCAGTAACTTACTGAGATTTTTTTTCCACGCAGTCAAGGTATAATCCCTTATAATTTAGCCAAGTTCACTTTGGAGTAATAGATATTTTCCATCTCTCTAAATTGCCCTTGAACTTCAGCTGAGCAGCGTATTGTGCTTCCCCTCTTGATGAGGACTGTTTAGAATTGCCATGTCCTGTTAAGCAGCTGGCCTGCTTCCCCTCATAGCAAGCAAATTGTTATCCTTCCAATACTAGGTATTTTTAGAAACAAGAGCTTTTGGATTAAAAAAGAAAAGTTGCGTATCACAAGGCATCACTCGTTGCTCTTAAAGGTTTATTTTTTTAACCCTTTTTGTGAATCTGACTCATTTACCTTTTGGCGCTTCTCCCTTTCACCTCCTACTTTGGTCACACTATGCCTGTCTTAAAAAACACTAACTTCATTTAAGAAGGGAGATGAGAAAGCAGACACAGGTGGATCTGTCAAGTGCATTAAAGTCAGGGGTGTTTGGGTGTACTTTCTATCCAAGACTAAATCAGAGAACCGTGTTTTAAATCTGAAGGTTTCACGTGGTCCTAGCATTTAACTTTATTGGATATCAGACTCTCAATGTGATTTGCAGAGCACCTGAGGTTTGTGGACTACTACTAAGGAATTTGCACATGGGAGCTAAGAAAAAAAAAAAATCTCAAATCAGGATGTATTACATACAGGTATACATTGCTACTACAAAACAGTGAGGCATCTATTAGCTGGAAAAAAACATCAATTGGTCTGTGACCGCAGCTTACCCATGCAGGAATCATTGCCACATGGCAGAGCCAGATTTTCCCCAGTACCAGCACCTCCCTAAAGGTTCCCCTTCAGTGCTATGCTCTCTGACAGTTTTCCAGTTCTGCATTGGTTAACTCTGGGGCAAAAGCAGTCTTGGAGGAAGAGAGAATGAAATAAAGACAAAGCATTAACAGGAGAAAAATGAAGTCTGGTTGCTCCCAGCTATTTCCATTGAATGGAAACAAGGAATCATTAAGAGCTGCAATCTGAAGTGGGCTATGCATATGTTAAGATGAAGTTCTGATGTGCATTTTGTATCCTGTATTACAGATTTGAGTTCAGGAAAGGAGCCAGAGCTGGGCAATCTTAGCACTCTGTGGAGCATGTATTAAAATGATCCCAAAAGTAATTAGATAAATTGAATGAAATCTGACTTGACAAGCAGGGGTCATCCTATTCTATGAAGGCTCAAGATGGATACCAAGGGGCCAAACAACCAGTGATTGAAGGGCACAGCTAATTAAAGTGCCTGCTGTATTAATATTTATGTTAAAGTTTCCGCTAGCTCTGGCCTTGACCTGGCAGTCAGGTGTGCAATGTGTGTCCTTCATTTTAATCATTTTCAACATTATTTTTCATATGTTTATGAAAGTGCTTTAAACAGGATGTTATACATGCCTCTTTCATTCTCAGCCTAGAATGGCTGAGCTATGTCTCAGGATGAATAAAGGACAGGTAACGGGTTGAAAACCAGTACTTCTGATTCAGTAAGCAGAAAAAGTAATGGTAGGAAATGCTGTTATTTGTTAGTGCTTTCTACCCGTAGCTGTCAAAAATGTTTTCCTATCTCTATGATACTTTGTCTTCACACTGGGTGCTAGGAAAAGGTTCTGCACCAAGAAGGTGTTTGGGCACCAGAACAGGCTCAGTGGTCGCAGCACCAAGAGTCACTGCCAGAGTGCAAGAAGCATTTGGACAACGCTCTCAGACATAGGGTCTGGTTTTGGGGTGGTCCTGTGTGGATCCAGGAGTCAGACTTCATGCTCCTTGTGGGCCCCTTCCAAATATTCTGTGATTCATTTTATGGGTAGGGAAACTGAGGAACAGCTGTGAAGTCTCAGTGTGAGATGCATTCAGTGACTGAGAATAACCACAGTCTGTGATAGCTACAAACCTGTAATCCAGACGTGCGGGCATTACAGCTAACAGCAAATGGAGCTGCATATACTTCATATTTATGTACACAGAACTACCTTGTAAGTTCATCAAGCAAGCATAAGAGAGAGGGAAAGTAGGGAGTAGGGGATGAATTATTATATACCAAGGGAAAAAATAATAATAAAAAAATAATAAAAAAATAAAGCCTCTCTTTTCTTGCTGAAATTAAATATACAGATATATCGTTGTGGGCTGAATTTAATTTTTCATTCAGTTCAAAATGGAGAATACTAAACACACTTGAAACAATGCAACAGAAATAGAGAGCAACCTCCACAATGAGAGGGAAGTGAGAAGAGTGGAGAAGACGCAAGGCTACTTCTCATTCCTTACCCACCCAGTGCATTCAGTTTGACGTTGGTGGACACAAATGTCACTGCCCATGGCCTTCTCACTGCCCGAGCCCTGCAGACACCTGTACATCACTTTCCAGTCACTCTCCAGCCTGCACAGCCAGCCCCATGCTGATGGAGCTGGTCGCCCTCTCCTCATAGAGGCAGATGTGTTTGGGTGGCTGCATATTCAAGCACCCTGGAGAATCAGCAGCCTGCAGGGCCTGGGCTGACCCTTTCCAAGGCTGTGACAATAACTCTGCAAGCCACAAAACCCTCCAGCTTTTCCTGCCTGAAAGCAGGCATGGCTCCTGCCTGTGAGAGCCACACTGCAGCAGCACCACAAGGATGGTGCCAGTGCACAGCATCCTCCCATCAGCTATGAGGAGAACCAGCGATTTACTTGCTGGGCCAGGGCTGGAGCCTGCAGCTTCCTTTCCCTGCCTGAAGGCTGAAACCTCCACACCACTGCAAGTGAAAACTCATTTCTCTTGCCTCTTCCCCCCTCCAGAAAGATTTAATTAAGTCAGAATTAAAATTTGCAATTAGAATCTGTAATGACCAAGACATTATTTCACAGAATAAATTTCCAGGAGGAAAAAAAAAATGTTAATAAAAGTCACCTGCATTCTCTTGGGAGATGAGAAAGGACTACAGAATTTCACAGGGTGCTTCTAGTTCTGCAATTCTGCAGTTCATCAAGGCCACTGACACGTTGGGCTGGACAATTATGCTTTGAGATATACACAGCTAGCAGGAACACTGGTTCAAATATTCTGTCAACATTAAGGCAGACCTGGGAATTGTATCCCGGTGCTCTTTACCTTGATTTACTTCTAACATTGAGGTCTTGCAGCACAAAAAGCTAATCAAGGAGGATGATGTCATTTCCAAGATTAATCTGACAATGACAGAATCCAACCTTCCATTTGAAATTATGCTTATGGAGGGATGGATAAAGATTTGTCAAGACATGTGATTTTGCTGCCAAATTTCTATAATCCTTTTAACTACTTTATTGTACTTCTATTTTAGGTAACAGGAACGTATCTGGTGTTTCCCATGCAGTCAGTTGAATGAGGTACAACCACTGGCTCTCTGGCACCTTGCCTCTGTGTAGGAGAGCCATAAAGCCTGGGTAGCCATGCCAGGGTGCACCGCTGTTGGTACCTGCTGCAATTCACTTGTTACAGCTGCAGTTGCAGCAATTTAGCAAGTAGAACACCCATTTTACTGCCTGTTTTATTACCAAGACAGATAAAATTTGTACAAGTAGTGCTCAGGGAACCAGCGTATAACAACGCATCTGAATTAAAAACTAAAGCATTATCTAGCTGAACTCATTACCATTTACAGAAACGGCGAAACAGATTTGTTCCCCTCATCCGTTGCAGTGCTCCCTGCACAACAGCTATTTGTTCTGAGCCTCTTTTAGCAACCTACCAGCAGAAAACAAACCGACAAAGTGGCAGTGCTGGCTGGAAGAACAGCTTGTGGCAAACAGCACTGCTGCCCTACAGAACATACAGAAATACTGTGTGTTTATGATATGCCTTCCAATAGCTAGCTCAGCAGATTTGATGCCTCAAGCACTAAAGTGCTTCCCAAGCTTTGTAAACAGCACAGGAAAATGGATTTTCAGTCTGAAACCCAAAATGGGACCTTGGCGTCCCTAATTCCCACCTTCGAGTGCCTTTTATTTCCTATGTGTCTCAGTCTTCACCTCAGTTTTCAACTAAGCTTTATTTTCTGAAGGGAAATTCCTACCTTAGGAACTCGTGATCGTTTTGAGCCCCTCAGGCACATTTCCCCCAGGATGACAGACATAACAGCTGTGTCCACTTCTCACCCCTGGTCACAAGGTATCCTGCAAGGCACAGTCCTTCTGCAGATGCACAGGTACCATAGGACTGCAGCAGGTAGTGCTGCAGTACGAGGATAGCATCACTTACAAGTATGCTACCTCCAGAAGCAGCACTTGCAATGCAAACTCTACAAATCATCCCCAGATCTCCTCCCAGCTGACAACTGAGCATAAGCAGTGTCTCCAGCCAAAAAAGTGGCTCAGGATTTGGGAGGGCTAAAAACCTTGAGTCGGGGAAGGGAGCTAAAGAAGGTTCAGCACAGACTACAAAGGTGTTCAGGTCAGTTCAGAAACAGTGGAGGAGGATCTGAGAGATGATTAACAGACTGCACATAAGTGGGTATTGAATAATAAATATTGAATAATAAATATTCTGTGTAACTATTCCTGCTTTTTCATGCGCCTCTCAGCTGAAATGAAGACTGAGCTCTGGCTTTTCCAGAAACTCCTGGGTTGTTTTCATCCACATTAGGATTCCAACCTGCTGCATATAACACAGAGGTAAGGAACTGATCATGTTTCTCACTGAACATTCAAGCCCCTTAAAAACATAGTAAGAATCCCTGTACAACATAGTGAGCAGTGCAATTTTTAAACAAATTATTTGTCAATAGGAATTTCTCAAAGTAACTCTTTTGTTACTGCCATATCCTCACACAAATTTATCACCTCTGTTTTAGCACAGAAGAAATATATCACTCTAACAAGCTCATTAATGAGAGGTCTCTTTAATCAGGATCCAATGTGTAAAGCACGTCATTGTGCTGTTGACACCTGAGGAAAATGGCATCTCAGCCATTTCAGCCCATTCATAAACTTTTCCAGTAAAAGTCCTCCAGTATTGTAGTCCGTGGGTAGCAACTGCCAGTTCCCGGTGACTGTGGAGATGGACCTGCAGTCTGTACCTACACACAGGGGTGCCAGCACCGGGATGCAGCAAGCACATCTCAGAAGCAAAGTCCACAGAGTTCATTTTCAAACTTTTTCCCCAACCCAAGCCTGGCTCCAGCTCATTAAAAAAAAAAAAAAAAAAAAAGGAAAGGAAAGGAAAGAAATCCTATTAATAGAAATCCTAGGTGCTCATAAGCTACATTCTTACCACTTCCTCCTCCAGACTGCTTTCCAGCTCTTTGGGCGAGTGAAACCACACATAGAATATTAAGAGCAAAGCATTACACATAAAATCAAGCATAGTAGTTTGATTTTAGATAAGAACTAATGCATTATGACAAAAATTCCCCTCAAGTGTAAGCCCAATACACAAAGTACTTCTCTTCCAGGAGAAAAAGCAGAACTGAAAAACAACCAACCGCTCCTTTTGCTATAAAGAAGTAGACATATTTTGCTAAATATATATATATATATATATATAATTTCTCCCAATCTCTAATTTTTATTTCCTTCCCCTATACTAAAATAAAATAATCAGTCCTGACTGATTAATGAGCTTCAGATTCTTCAGTCTTCCAGTTCCTAAATGCTTTTCTGCTTTCCTTCTGAGTTTCTGCAGACAGGCACAGAAGGGATACATTGGATTCCTTCAGGACCTCAGCATATACTCAGGACTTCAGAAAATGC
Organism: Aythya fuligula; assembly: GCF_009819795.1. Classification (NCBI taxonomy): domain Eukaryota; kingdom Metazoa; phylum Chordata; class Aves; order Anseriformes; family Anatidae; genus Aythya; species Aythya fuligula. The sequence goes on from NC_045563.1 coordinate 45,442,231, forward strand.
AAAACACATGCTACATATCACCATCGAGCCATGGGCCTAATGCCACTACTCGAGCACAATACTTTTCCTTGTGAAAAACGGAAAAAGAAACGTAGAGCACATTAAACCAAGCCATTTATTCCTGGTGGGAAACAAGCCTTTGCATGTGCTGAGCCAGAAGATAGGCCTCTAACTTCTCCCACTTAGAGGTTTCCTTGTCTTGTTTTCATTTGTTTTAGGCATTCTAAAATGACAGGCTGAAAACTTAAAGACCAATACTGATTCTTTATAATGTGATATTAATCCTGTAAGTGCCTACAGATACCTAAAAGAATCAAGCCCTCACCTCATGTTCCACACCTGGTGACTATTAGTAATGTGTTCCATAGACTTCTTTTCTTTTCTTTTCTTTTCTTTTCTTTTCTTTTCTTTTCTTTTTTTTTAAGAAACACATCTCTTGACTATATGAAGAAGAGAAAGGATTTAAGTCTGTTGTTGAAAAGAATTGGATTCTTAAAAGGTTAAAGAATCCAATCATCTGCTCAATTACTTAAAGCTAAATAGTTCTGGCTATCAAACAACTTAATTAAAATTTACCCAGAAGAAAGTCAGTAGGTTGTGTATCAACGAAAAAACACATCATTAAGGAATGCGCATCTTGCAGAAATTGGGAACAGAATATGCGTAGGCCAATCATATTAAGGTACTAAGTGTTTGGTTTAGACACTGCCTGTAAAGGCACACAGCACAGCACTGTTGGTTCAGAGACCTGCATACCTCGGGGGAAGGTGGGGCAGGACCAGATGGTGGGATCTGCCTCTATACGCAAGGAAGTCAGAGTTCTGTCCAAAAGCTACATTTGAACATCAAATTCAGTCCTAATTTCATCAAACAAATACAAATTTGCACTTCCACATATTCTATCCTTGTCGTTCCCAATCCATGGCAAAGGCCATTTGTTTGAATGACAACAGTGGCAGTGAGAGGCAACTAGAACCACAGACATTTCTGCAAGTTTGCTGGTCATCTAGTTGTAGGAAAGAAGAAGAAATAAGAGGAAATTGAGTGTTTTCAACATTTTACACTTTGAAACTTAAAGTTACTCTTTTTCAAATATTTGTCAAGAGCTCTACCACATCACTGTGATGTTTCTTTCCTACTCAAACACAATAAAAACACCTGAGTTTTGAGTAGCTGAAAGCAAACAGTAAACAACCAGTACATGAAACCAATGCTCAATCTTAAGTGAGAAAGTGTTGTTGTTGAGTAGATTAGATGAGAAATCAACTTTATTTCCCCTGCAAAGTGCATCAAACCCCTACTAAATTACTAATTAGTTCAATATTAATCACTTATTGAGCATTTTTTTCTCTCCAGACACTTATTTCTTTAAAACAGGCTATCTGGTTCACTCACAAAACTAATAAGGCCTTGGATCGTATCACAGGTGCCAGATTCACAAATCTCTAGGAACACGTCAAATACTCTTTTTACTGCCCATGTGACTCAAGCTGGTCTCAGGGACTTCCATTCACATCTCCATTCTGAAGCTCACATAATTTTTTGTAGGGGTGAACTCAATGCTATTAACGGGATATTTAGGATTTCCAGTGAAATTCCAAATTATGCAATGCTGTAGCAGGTAAATTTTTTTTACAAGTGAACATTTAGCATTTGTGAACCTGCTACACAAGTAATAAACTGGAAGAACGGAACAGAACTTCCACCCTCACATGTACATGGCCTTCCAGGTAAGGCCATGCTCAGATTTAGGGGATGGGCCAATTGAAGGCAACTCCTATTCCCCATCCTCAGAGTAGAATTTGTGCCCTGTGTGGCTGACATGCCTTCAGTATCACTGTGCAGTGATTTACAGCCATACTGCAGGAGCAACAAGTCAGTCAAACCTGCAATGCAGCTCAACAAAATTGCTTAAAGGTGAATAAACTGGTACATTCATGTCAAAAAGAGAACAAAATCTCACCATAGCAAAAACAACAGGTAAAGATATTATATTTTTCCTCACTCCCTAACTTTCTCCTACAGAGAAATAGGATGCCCTGCACTCACTTGTCACCCTTAGCAGAAAAACAATGTGCATCTACCATGACTACAATATAAGAATTTTTTTTTTCAGACATACAAATGGAAAGTTTCCCAAAATGTTTTTAATTTTTATTCTCAATCCAAAGAGAATTTCTGAAATTCTGAGATTCCATTCAATCTTTTATTAGTAAATTAAAAAGTAAGGATTACTTTCAAAATTGAAAATCTCATTTAAAATGCTATTCTAAAATGCTATTCCCATTTGTTAAGCTTAAGGAGTATAAGTTGACATTTGTCCCCACTACAGTGGTCTCTAGTGACTCTGGCTGTTCCCACCACCTACAACAGCTTGAAAAAAAAACAGAGCCAAACACTTCACAGAGATACCCAGTGGCTGGCCTAGGACAAGGGTCACAAGCTGCATCGAGAGAAGCATCAGTTGGGTACAAGGGAAAAAAAGGCAATGGGAATAGCAGCACATTGGGAAAGGCTGTGGGATCTCTCTCTGTAGAGAGGTTCACACCTGATCTGTACAGGCTGAGCAACCTGAGCCAGCTGTGATGGCAGCCCTGCTTGGGGCAGCGTGTGGGACCTAAATGACCCCCACAGGTTGTCTCCAACTTGAAATATTCTGCAGCTCAAACACGGCCCATTTTAACAACTGCAACGCTGTGAGCTGTATTTTATTTTCCAAATCATTCTGGGCAGCTTTTGCTTTTTATTAGCTAAAGCGCCTTATCACTTCTGTACAGCAAGTGTCTCCTGGTGGCTGAAATGAAGAAGGCTGATGTTTTCTCGAAATGGATTATGTAAACTATAAAGCTGAAATGACATGAAACAATTGCCAGTATTTTCATGAGATTTCAAACAAAGGTTTTCTGACAACATTTAGATAGATTTCCAATTTCAAAGGAAAATTCTGAAATTAGTTTCATGTAATGATAAATTCCAAAAAAGTCAACACTTCCCAAATTTAAACACCTCTAAGCTTAATTCCCATAACGTAACTAAAGACTGACAAAGCATCTAAAGGATTATTGAGGTGTAATATATGTATAATAAGAAACCAACATGTTCAGAAGATTACTTTCAAATTATTAGAATGCTTTCATTATGATTGTCATTAAAAAAGTACAGAGAATTAAAAAAAAAAAAAAAACACTAGTGATTTTTTTTTCTATTTACCGTCTAAAAATAATCCTAGAATTAATCATTAAAAGTTCCCCCTTTTCTTTAAGGCTCTTCAAGATGTACTCCTCCTCATTCTTAGGAAACACCCAGTTGGTATTCACCATGTGCCAGTGCCCAGAGCAGCCAGGACTGGACTGAGGACTTGCTGCCTCTCCATGGCCAGAGGCAGGCAGACGCCCAGCTAGGACGAGCCAGCTCTGTACCACCAAATTCCTTAAGTGTCCCATCCAGCAGTCCCAGTGTGTCTCTATTGTGTCACTGCCACAAGTGAACAGCCCTTTCTGTCACCAGGACCTGTCCTCCTGTTTATGGCTTCGTCACCAAGATTTGGTTTTGTTTCCATACAAATGTTTCAGAATGATTTTAAAACAATATTTCTTGCAAGCAGCAGCCCTGAAATTCTTTCTGGTGTGCACAGAAGATCAAGAGCTTTGGCTGCAGTCTTCCTCATCTACTCATTCTACCAAGTCATCTATATTAGGTGATATCAATGCAAAAAGATACTACAAGAAAAATACATACACGCTACTAAGGACCTCTAAGGTTCATAAAGAGGTCTGAGTATAAGCAAGGATTTTGTCAGAGATTTGGTTTCTTTCTAGCACATCCCCAGACCCATGCTCATGCAGAACAGCATTCTGTTATCATTTCACCCAGCATATTTCTGAGCAGCAAAGGACACACATTTCCTGGCTTCCAAGGTAGCCAACAACTCACTACGTGAACTCAACAGGCTGTGCATTTGTCAGGGACATGACGTTGTAGCATTTTTTTTCCAGGAAGAATGATTTTAAAAGCAGTCCTTACTACATGATTTCCATCAGTGTAGAAATGGAAAAGATATCCTCAGGGTAGCTGGAATCTATCTCCTTATGACAGGTCAGGGGAGTGTAAGTTGGCCCCAGCTTGGTCTTAATGATTGTTTGCAGGGAGTACTCAGTCTGCAGAAGAGGCTACATACTCTAGAGGCTGATTTTAAATAGTGATTGTAGTTGAATTTAGATACATAAAAATAAATAAATAAATAAATAAATAAGAACCTAGTGCCTTTTTTTCATTTTAGGGGGGCAAGTAGGGGGAGTAGATCGCTGTTCAGAAGTGTCCTGAAATTGCTTCTCCTTTTCTCTTTTTGTACCAAAGCCCTGTTCTTGCATTTTTATACAAGGGCAGCATTTGCTATGTAACTAAATATTATGGGACTATTTGGACTTTCATCTCCAGAATCAAAGGTAACGAGTACTTTCACTACAAATCTATTAATTAAATTAAGGCTCATTAAAGACTTGGTACAAAAAAAAAAAAAAAAAAAAAAAAAAAAAAAAAAAAAAAGACTTTACACTCAAAATTCCCAAGACACTTGCTTAACAGGCCTTTACAGAGACTTGCAGACTGAATCAATCTGCAACTTCCCAGTGAAGCAGGATTTCATTGGAAAATGCTGAACGACTGCAACAGCAACAAAAGTCTTGCTGAAACCCTGAAGGAACCTCAAGGGGTTTCTGCCAGGGCTGCAGTCCATCATCCTGCCAGGCTGCTCTGGCACCCAGCACTACTCAGAGCCCAGAGACCTGGGTCATTTTACACTCTTGCTTCAGCTGCACCAGGGGGTTAGGAAGCCCTGACAGCCCCAGGTGAGTCCAGCTTGGATGCACTTTCCTCCTAACCGTGCTTTTAGTCCTATGTAGCCAAATGTGTGGACAAAAAGGTGATACAAAAGGTTTCTGAAAAGAATATTAAAGGTAGCTTGTTGTTCAAGGAAATCCAGAAGTGGGAGAAGCATCACACAGGAACATTTAGAAGCAGAGGCCTATATTTCTGATCTATGGTCAATATCTCCAGATGATTTATGTTAGAAGAGTGTCTGTGTGAGAAGACAAAAAGATAACTGCTCTGATCCATTCTTGTTTAGGACAGCACAGGAAACATGTCCAGGAGAATACCTTGAGCTGTATCTCATCTGCTTGGGCAATACATTAATGCATCTTTTTAAAGTTAAATTCTGTGTGGAATTAGATCACAAAACTACACTGAAGTCAGCAAGCAACATCAGTCCCTGATAAAAGACCACAGATTTTTTCACTGATTGCATTATTGCATTAGTAGGTGCAAGTTTTGCCTACACCTGCAATAGCCCCTGTATGTGCTTTTTGAAGCTCCCATAGTACTGACCTTCTGAGTCAGTTCCACAGAGCCCAGCTCAGCACAGAATGCAGTGCCAAGAATAGAAGTCTAGAGAAAAAGAAAAATAATATATATATATATATTAAAATATACTGTCATTATATTTAGATCTTGCAAAAGTCTCCCATACTTGCTTGAAGTTTAGTCTTAGAGGTAATCAGATCTGCTATAGCAGCATGGTTGCTTCATTCCCCCTTCCTCAACCCTTTAGGACTTTCTTTGGATCATGGGGAGCCACCTTTCTGAAGCTGCCTTGCAAGCACCTGCTGCATTCAGCCAACAACCTCACCCTTGAGAAAAAATAAAAATAAATAAAGGGGGAAAGGGCTATGAATGATAAAGCTACACATAATTGTAACTAGTGTTTGCAGCTGCCTTTACAAAGCTAGAAGATATCACAATTCTGAGGGTGGATACAAGAAATAATATATGGAATGCATCCCATTTTATAGCTAATACAAAGCTTTAACCATAAGGAAGCAGAGAGGCTTACTATACTTACTTATAATTATAGGAGCTGGCAAAATGCCATCTTACATTCTACAAAGTTATTAATTTTTAAAAGAAAATGCAGCCAACATAACTCCTCAGATAGAAAGGAGACGTCTTTTTGAAACAGAACGCCAAGTTAGCACACTGGTCCCCCAAAAATTTCCCCCACCCTGTAACAAGCAGCTTCATTCCAAGGTGAACGTGCCATCTTCTTGAATGAGAACACAAAGAAAAAGCACAGCAAGGCAAAGCAAAATAAGAACACGCATTACTTCTAGTCCATGAGAACAAACGTTAAAAGGCCAGGATTGTGCCAAAAATCCTTCTTGCTGTCACGTAAAGACTTATTGAACAAAGGCTGTTGTTTGTCTCCACTGAACTTTTTTTCCTATTACTCGCACTTGGCATGTCAAAGGTTGTTGGAAAAAAAAAAGAAAATCACACTCAAATCTTTGGTTTCTTCCTGCTTCCTTTTTATCTTTAAGATGTTGAAAACTCAGGTATTATCTTCGCATACACCACTATTCATCTTTAATTTAATAAATGATCTCTTCAATGTATTAATGGTTAGCAGTGCATATAAATTAGCATTTATAAAAATCAATTACATTGTCTCATAAGACAGAGGAGAAACCAAGACCTTCATCACTGGATCATTTGTATTTATCTGTTAATTATAAACCTTAATTGTCTCCTCTTATCAGATTAATTTGCATAAATTGCATAAGTTTAACGTTTAACAGGTTTTAATAGCAGAATACAATTATTCTTTAAAGATTCTTTCTTGAAATATTCATTATTAATTATAGCATTAAAATTAGAAGTTCTGATAATTGACCTTGGCTTCTCCTTGGCTCATCATCATCTGTCCATTGAGGTCATTTATCTCATGATTATGCATGCTTTGTGGCTTCTTATTACTGATGTGCTTAGTTTTAATTGTACTTTATAGCCTGTCAGATTTCTCTGAATTTTGACTTAAAGTAGAACATTATGTGGAGTTCCACAAAAGTGGACTTTTCATAGTGTATTCATCCTCTTAGCATACCTACATGCAACAGCACAGTGGATGGCAGGACTATTTTTAGACCTGGAGTGTCTGGACTGTGATGTAGAAATATTTCTATGCTGGTGAGGACCTCCCCACCACACACACACACCCTTAATCAGATGGTTTAGGAAGTAGAAGACACACATATGCTCCCAGGTAGCCTTCAGGAAAAAAAAAAAAAAAAAAAAAAAAAAAAAAAAAAAAGGAAAAAAGAGGAAAAAAAAAGAAAAAAAAAAAGGAAAAAAAAAAGAAAAAAAATAAAAAAAAGGAAAAAAGAAAAAGAAAAAAGAAAAAAAAAGGAAAAAAGAAAAAGAAAAAAGAAAGCGCGAGAGAGCACAGGAGAGAGAGAGGGGGAGAGAGAGAGAGAGAGAGAGAGAGAGAGAATTAGCCAACTATTATGTCTGACAGGTCCTCTAATAGCCTTTTGTTCTTAACTGACCAGAGGCCCCTAACTGCACTTTCCACTACCTTTTTCTTCAGAGATTGTGATTTACAGAGTCCAGGAGGTAACAAAATAAGAGAAAAGATGGCTTAGAGCAAGAGCAAATTCTGACAGATATATTCAGTTGAATTTGGCTAACTTTTATGTGAAGACTTTTTGAGAACTTGTGCTGTACGGAGGTGAAAACAAGTGTTGTTTTTTTTCCTTTGTGAGATCATTCACTGTCTCACATACAGGGATTTACTGTACTGGATTTTTCTTCCAGTTAATACTATTCATATTATTTGGTTAAGAAATATTTTAGATATAATCAGATATGCTTCCAAGAAGAGAGACTAATATTTAGAAACATTAAACAAAGCTTTCTTAAATTGTCTACAGCTGCTATTATTAAAATGCTAGAGGTGCCTCAGGTCAATAGCTTCTGAGTTCAGTACATATTCCTCTTAATGAGTGAGCCTGGTAAGAAAACAATGAATCCAGTTTCTACTTGAAATTACTGATATCTCCTTTCACTTGCCTGTGCTCCCCAAGCTGGTTCAAAGCTACTGCAGTGTTGACTGAAGCATGGCTGACATATTTCCAACCATTTGCTGGTACCACAGGTTCAGTTAGAATCATAGAATCATAGAATATCCTGAGTTGGAAGGGACCCTTAAGGATCATCAAGTCCAAAATCTGAGAGCACAATTCTGTACAAATCTTTTTTTTTTTTTTTTTCCTCATGGAATTTCCCAAAAAAATCAGTAATGGGTGTTACTATCAGTACACCTACTTGGTACACCTCCATCATAAACTGTCTGCCCAAGAGCATGCAGCTAGCTTATGACTCCTATACACATATCTGATTGGGATTGTAAGGAGAACTGTTTGGGTGTCTACCGGGTTATAAAGCAGAACAGTAAATTGATAGTGCTTCCACACAATCTTACAGATATCTCTTACTGAAGGAATGCATCAAGCAAGTGTAAGTCCCTCATCACGGTAACAGTTCTGTCCTGCTTCTTGATCCGTAAGAGGAGACCAATACCTGCAACTGACCTGAAAAGTATTGCCATTTTTTCTGCAAGCAGGTCTAGCTACAACTATCCATTTCATCTCAAAGCCAGACTGCTAGAAAATGCTTCACTTCAACAACCCCTTTATGCCTGATTTACAAGACAGGCACCTTTCATGCAAACATATTAAACGCCCTGATTTACATTTAAAAGAATGATGGCAGTGTCTTGGGCACATCCTTCTTTCATTGCCTCATCTCCGGAGAAGAGCCTGAAGCAAGAAGCATTCCTCTGTGCCAGCTAAAACCTTTTGCCAAAATATTAAAGGTGCCCGATGCAGGCAGAATTCTTCAGAAATGACTCCCCAGTACACAGCGATCAGAAACCCAGCAGGGAAGCAGCGACTTCGCACGTGCCCTGGCAGCTCTCCAGCGGGGGATTCCAGTTGGGCCTTTGCCATGCTCGAGTTCCTGTTCCTTAGCTGCTCACGTCCCCTGGGCCCGGCCCTGCCAGCAGCACACGTTCGCAGCACTTCCCTGCACCAGAGCAGCAGGAACAAACAACACACAGATACCTGCAAGCTTCAGCACTCCCTGCATTGCAGAGCAAGAGTTAAAAGCCTTGAACAACAGATCCGCCTGTGTTAATGGGTATAATCTACTCCCTCTGTTGTGCAATGTTGATATTAAGATGTCACAGAAACCTGCAGACTGTCAGAGGTTATTCTAAAGGCAGTTTTCTGTTACTCTCACCTTCTATTTGGTTTCCTTCTGAGGAAACCAATCTAGCCACAACATGACTGAATTCCAGGCTATTGCCTTGCACCAGTGCCAAGCACATGGCAACACGCCGCCGTGCAGAGCTGTGGGTGCTGTACTGGGCCCTTATCTACAGCACATCAAACCCCATCCTCCGTCACCCACTGCAAGATGATAGCCACTCTTTTCAGCTGCAGGCAGCATAAGAAGTTTCGGGTAATTAACTGTAATAGGTTTGTGTTTTTCTGCATAAAGTTCACCCAGCAGAAAATGTTTATATGGTTCTTTCTGCATGCGCGTGTGATTCTGGGTGCTGGCTGTTAAGAATGAGCGAGCTAGTGGTAGCAAAATGAAGGTGGGTACCCAGGATAACCCCAGTGCTGTATTCTGTCCGTGTTCCCTCTGATTTCATGATCCCTCTGTCAAAGTTGTCACGTATAATATTTTTCTGACACCACAGGTTTTTTTCTTTATCTACAGAGAAACTGATCCAGCAAGCTTTTCATCTGCTGGGTTTGATGCCTGTAATTTCATTAAAAGAGAGAGAGAGAGAAAGAGTCTGCAACACGGGAATGTTTGGCTCTTTCTGTGGTTCACGTCATTCAACTCTAGGTTGTCCAGACTGTCTCCTCTGAGTATGCCATCAGCCTGCAGCCTCTCTCCCCTCTGCAAAGTACCTCTAAGTCTCTTGTCTAAGCCCCTCTGCTGCCATTGTGCCCTGTGTGCCAAACAGCTGCAAATGTTCCTGTCTTCTACTGATCTATTTATCCTTCTTCATCTATTCCTACTTCTTCATCTGTCTTCTCTGGTATCTTGGACAGCTGAAATTGAAAGGATCCTCTAGACAAACAGCAGTCATTTTTTTCCCTGGTTTCTTTTCTGCTTTGAATGACCCATTTCTGCACATCCTTTTAAATTAGGCTACCACCGTTGTCACAAAGATATTAAACCACATTGTCATTGTACCTCTGCCCTCACTTGTCAACACCGACTGTCAAAATCATTTCCCTTCATCATTGTATCAGTTATGTCACCCCCAACCTCATGCCTTTAAGTTCTTATGTTGATCCCCTTCCTTTTAATAGATTTTTTTTTCACTTATGTACATGTCAAACTCCTGCTCAGAGCAGCCAGGAAGATGGAGGGCTACTTGATGTGTACATTTAGCACAGAAGAAAATGTATTCATACAGTGACATGACTTTCCTCTACCCCAAATCTATGCATCAATGTCATTACCCAGGACTGCGACCTCTTTGAAGCAAGAACTGCACTACTACCACACAGAGCACCCAGGGTCCTGACTTCCTAGATATCTTCAGTGATGATCACTGGCACAATGAAGGATAACTGCCCATGATTTCTCACGTTTACAATTCACAAATAATCAATTTAAACATGCTAGATCTGCTGTGAAGTCTGTTTCTTTTCTTTTTCAGCTGCTACACTGCATGCAAATGCTGACCTTTCACCAGGACGATTAAAACTATCTAGAAACCTTCTTTCAAGAGGTAGAGTGGGGTGAGTTTCTGGACAAACTAGACCCAGGTGACTGGCTGCAGGCTATATAAAAACAGAGGTCTAACTCCAATGCCAAAGTTGTAACACATAGTGATTTATTTATTTATTTGGACTGTGTATAGCCCCATCCATTACATTTATAGAGAAAAAAAAAATCCTATGCTGACTGCTATGAAAACCAAGGCCAAGTTTGTTTTCTTAGTCTTACATCTGTATGACAGAATACTCTGATCCCTTTCTTTTCCTGGAATACAAGCAGGTTTCATGTTTCCTCTGTGTATAATAAAAGTAGTTACCCTCTGGCCAACTCAGATTGCTGTTTCTGAAAATTGTTTTTCTCTCTGTTTTTATTGGGCAATGTAATTATTTGAATTGCAAGAGCACTGTCTGAACAAAGTCTGGGATATCAAACCTATCAAGTCACAGGTTTCCTAGAAAGTCGGGAGCTGTAACAAAGCCTTCCACAACAAGCCAATAAAATCGCAGCCTCTCAAAGAACCACTTTGCACTGTTAAGACGTCCATTTCAAACCCAGTGACCTAGTTCTGGGTAACTTTAATATTTTACATGCAGGTTAAACAGAAAATATTTTATATAACTGAATGCTATATATAGTAGTGCTTATGTTATATGGAAAATATAAAATAGTTATGTTATAGAATGTTTTGTGTTTATTTTATAATAGAAAATATTTCTGTAAAGCAAAAAATGTCTATATCTGGCTTTACAAAGGCAGGAACAGAAAATTTTGTTTTCCTCTCAAGCTGGAGGAAACTAACAGACAAAATTCTGCAAGAAAGACTCCCAAGTATGAGTGTGGTCCTAGTGGGAGATTGCTGCCAGGCTGGGGCTACACTGAGTTTTCAAAATGGGCTAAAACGCTGGGGAAGGGGGAGCTCCAGGTCTTTTCTAAGGTGTTGGCAGAGGTGTAAAACCACAATGACTGAAGGCAGAGCCTTAGCCAGTGTATGGCAGGTGGGATCATCACCCTAAAAGGACACAAGAAATTGTGGAGGTCTTTTTTTTAAAAAAAAAAACAACAGCATACCATAGAAAGTGTCTCATGCATTAGAATATCTTACAAGAACTGTTCTTGCAAAGAAAATATCCTGTCAGTCCCTGCTGCAGGTTCATATGAGAAGTGGCAGAGTGTGACTTTGTTGTCCCAGTTTGCTAACATATTTATCACCTGCTTTTAAACAAGACATAACCTTTCTTTCAGATTTCCTTCTGACACTGGCTAAGCCCTGCTGCACGTGGCTCCTCTCCTTAGACCACTTAAAAAATAATTGGTCTAACGTTTCCAAGAATCCCACCTCAGGCTTCAGAGACAGGCAGGCCAACCTTGTACATTGTATTTTTAAATTTAAGAAACATGTTTTGATTGAGATAGCTCCGTTTTTTGATTAAAGTAAAAAAAAAAAAAAAAAAAAAAAAAAACAAGTGGAGCAGAGCCTCTCAATAATACTAAACTTGTCACTTCACAATGCGTGGCAATAATTTAACATTGTGTGCTCAGCACGCATGAAGTAACAAGCGTTTCATATTAATGCTGTATTCGTAATGGTATGTCTGAGCTGTACAAACAAAAGATAATTGAGTCAAAAAATGAAATAAAATAAACACGGTTCTCCAGAGTGCAGAGTTTGAATAGAAGGATTAAAAGGGGTCTGACCTTCTCTTCGCAAAAATATTGGGATAAGCCAGGTAGACTCCACAAAAGCTAGCATCATGCCAGTGGCTTCAGAGGGCTTAAACTGATTCCAAGCATTCATATGTTGACACCTTACAATACATATTAAACTATATATATATAATAAATATTTTAATTTTATCGTCCTTCATATTACACAAACACATAAATAGAAGTCTTAAGGCTCCTAAGTCTACTGAAATACCTGATTTCTTAAATGATTTCAGTTGACCCTTAGACACAAGGATGGAAACCACGTATGAACCTGAGCCTTAGACAGTCACTACTTCATACCACATACAATTCCATTTATGAACAAATGTAATACATTAAATATGACATATAATGCTGATTGAGAATAGAAAAACAAATAGTTGGATGGAATTTTCTAAAAATCAAGAAAGGTCCCAGAATGAAGATGACTTTTTCAAGGATGTGGATATGAGGCAGAGGCATTAGATCACATGAAGGGATTGTTTGCAGTCAAGGCAGAAACTAGGTTAACCACAGACAACCTTTCAAGCAAATATTGGTAATACGGTCTTAGCACCAAGGACCAGTAATTTTGGATTTAACACCCAAGAAAACAAAAGAGAACATGAAAGAATATTTGCACATCCCATTTAAGTGTGAGACAACTGAAGACACTGAGGTCTCTGTCAAAATTAGTGACACCCTAGAAGCTTCATTTTCCATTAGCTGCAGAAAAAAGCTTTTCAGCCGTATTGAACGGCAATAGCTATTATACATGCTTGAATGAGGCAGCTTCATTTCTCATTTTATCAAGCTGGTTTCCTCTTCTTTACAAATGCCCTTCTATCCAAGTGCTCAGAAAGCTACCTTTAAATACTCTTATATTTTCAGAGGTGCACACTAGGTTTGCCATTTTCATCCAAGACAGTCATTTTAAACTGATGAACCTTTAGCTATGATGATCTAAAGGTCATCTAGGGAGCACTGCTTTCCACATAACTGCTTCTCACCATATACTCAACTTCTATGCAGATGACTTACTTCTGTACATAACCAATCCATTCTTTTCTTGTCAGAAAACATTTTTATTTTACTCCAATCATTCTCACACCTCACTGGCTGCTTGGGCTAAAAATGAACTCAGTCTTTCCTTTCTCTGCTGGCAGTACTTCAAGCAGAAAAGTATTCCACTATCTCAGTAATTCGGTATATTCCTAGGGATTCTTCCAGCCCATTGCCGTCTAGTAGAAACATCATGGAGGGTGGTAAATAGAAGCTCCACCGACCTTCAAAATTCATCATTCCTCTTCCCAATTCATTACCAATGTTTTTGCCATTCTTGCTAGACTTGAGAATTGCAGAAAGATTTATTGCCTTAGTGCTGTGCTACAGCTTCAAACATCTGAAAAGTAACTTTGCATTTTAGAAAAATGTGTTCCCTTCCCCCCCCCTTTTTTTTTTGAGTGATCTAAGTTCAGTGTTTTCATGATTTGTGTCCATAAAATAGAATTCTAACTTAACAGAAATTCTAGCTGCATAGAAACATATGGTAATCAAATTAAAAACATGCACACACACACACAAATATTAATAATAATAAAAATAAAAGCCACTACCTTTTGTATTTCTAAACCCATATCTTATTAAGTAGGATTTTTAACTAAAAAATGACATATTTTGATTCTTCATATTGATTTATGCCTTGTTTAAAGACCACAAGGAAAAATAAAAAATAATTTAAAAATAATAAAAAAGAAGAATCAGAAATATGGTGCAGCTTTATCTTATGATCTAAGGCATTTTTCCTTTTTTTTCTGTTGTTTTTTTTTTTTTTTAAACCGAAACTACAAACATAGATTTCCACTTGGGATAAACACAAAATTTTTCTCAGTTAAATTATTGATTTTTGGTATCATCTGGGTTTATGTTTACTTATGGCCACGTCCATCGCTTTTTGAATTACTTTGGTCAGGAGGAGGGATGAAACTCATTAACAAAATGTGAGCTGTCTCTTATGGCAAACAGGCATGTATATTGTAATCCTCTACCCCAATAGGATCTAAATAGTCCTAGGCTTCTCTACTTCTAAACCTCTTATCAGCACCAATCCATAGCTCGTTTGATCTTCATTTTGCAGACTTCTTTCATCAGTGACTTCACTTAATAAACTAAAGCCTGCCAAACACATTATCACTCATGCCATTCTTATGTTCTCATTGTTTTCATTAACACTTTGAAAAAAGGGGAAAAGATGGGCAAAACCTAGCTGGCAACCAGTCACCATTGGTGTTCCCCAGGGGTCAATGCTGGGGTTCATCCTCTTTAATAGCTTTATTGATGACTTGGATGAGGGAATTGAGTGAACCCCTAGTAAGTTCACAGACAACACCAAGCTGGGGAGAAGTGTTGATCTGCCGGAGGGTAGGAAGGCCCTGCAGAGGGACCTGGACAGGATAGGTCAATGGGCATAGGCCAGTGGGATGAGGTTCAACATGGCCAAGTGCCAGGTCCTGCAGTTTGGCCACAACCCCCCCATGCAGTGTTACAGGCTTGGGGCAGAGTGGCTGGGAAGCTGCGCAGAGGAAAGGATCTGGGGGTGCTGATGGATGCTCGCCTGAACATAAGCCAGCAGTGAGCCCAGCAGTGAGCCCAGGTGGCCAAGAGGTCAGCGGCATCCTGGCTGTGTCAGGAATGGTGCAGCCAGCAGGAGCAGGGAGGTGATCGTCCCCCTGTGCTCTGCTCTGGTGAGGCCACACCTTGAGTACTGTATTCAGCTTTGGGCCCCTCACTACAAGAAGAACATTGAGGCCTTGGAGCACACCCAGAGAAGGGCTATGAAGGTGGTAAATGGCCTGAAGCACAAGTCCTGTAGGGAGCAGCTGAGGGAACTGGGGGTGTTTAGTCTGGAGGCGGCTCAGGGGAGACCTTACTGCTCTCTGCAACTACCTTAAAGAAAGATGTGGGGAGCCAGGGGTTGGCCTCATCTCACAGATAACCAGTGATAAGACTAGAGGGAATGGCCTCAAGGTGTGCCAGGGGAGGCTTACGTTGGAAAATAGGAGACATTTCTTCTCAGAAAGAGCAGTCTGGTGTTGGGACAGGTTGCCCAGGGAGGTGGTGGAGTCACCGCCCTGGGGGTGCTTGAGGAAAGGTTGTATGTAGTACTTAGGGACATGGTTTAGTGGGTGATGTTGGTAGTAGGGGGATGGTTGGACCAGATGGTCTTGGAGGTCTTTTCCAATTTTAATGATTCTGTGATTGCTGTGCTTTGGAAACGGGACAATTTCTAGTGCTCTCCAGGAAGGAAGAGTTCCAGGCTCTCACTTCATTCAGCAACCACCATCTCTTGGAACTTCTGCTCACCCTCATATGGCAACCACCATGGTTGGTTTTGGAGACCTATTCTGATCCTGCTGCAAATTCTGCTGCTTCCATTGCCATCCAGCAATGGGAACTCAATCAGGGAAGCTGCAATGCTCCCAGTCACAGAGTAGCAGGAGCAAAGGCTGCTTTACACCATTTGTCCTTAAGACTTGGTAAGATGAGAGAGAATAGGAAGAGAACCTTGTTGCCTACCCAGCTCCTAACTGAAGCACATCCTCAGATCTCAACCATTAGAAAAAAAAAATCCACTATTATCCCATGTCCTCCACAGGCACAGGCATCACTTCCAGGTGCAAGATCACTACAAGAGTCTGTCTAAAGCAACTTGATTCGTGGCTGTCAGACTTCTCAGGAAAGCATCTGTATCAAATGGCTTTATCAGAGCCTTCAGTTTGCCTAACCTGTTATTTTCCACACACACAGCAGCCTGCGCCAGTTAAAATTAAAGGAAGTCTCACAGCATATCACACCAGCTGCTATTCAGATCCAAACAGATCAGCTCCCCTCACACAGTATCACACCACAGTGTCCATGCAAAGCATGATTTTGAAGGCATACTATACAGCTGACATGTTGACCTTTCCCTGAACACAGTACAGTGCTTTTCTCTCTCACCCTGCCCAACTTAAAAATAAATCCTACAGAAGATGCAGTGAGTTTGGTGGGCTTTATTTCTATCACTCTTTCCATTCAAATCTCAGAGTGATAAAGTAACTATACCTTTTCCCAGTTCTACATGTGGGCTTAGGATGAGAAGCAGAGCTTCTGTTAAGCTCATTTATCCTATTCCTTCTCCTTTTGCTCAGAGGAGTTCTTAGTAGAATGTAGCTATTTGGAGGTCAAATCAATTATTGTAGTCTAGGATGCCATTTCTAGACTGGAAGTGAGAGCACTTTCAGTTTAACAAGGCTTAATAGAGGTTGTTAAGGGTATCTGACATTTTTTGACCTTTGCTCTTCCATCTCAGAGTTTGAATAGGTCTGATTTAATTAGACAAAATCAGTATAAGAATGAATGCAAGTGCAGAGGCTCAGAAGAAAACAAGCATAGGGAAAAAAAATAAAAAATAAAATCACTACTTCAGTAACTTCAGACTGCAGCCAAACAAATCATGGTTCACACTGATGAGGACACAGAGCCAAGAGGAGAACTTTAACTGGTTAGAAAGCATGAAGAAGATCATGCTAGCACGATGGTTTTGAGAACATTGACAACCTCACCGCAAATTTACCTCCTGGAATTAAGGTTAAGCAAAGTCTAAAAGTGGATCCAGTCTATGCATTTATTTATTTATTCCCAAATACAGTCAGTCCTTAGAAGCGTCCATACAGTAGTGCAAAAGTTTTTTCTCTGCTTGGCCATCTCCTCTGCCTGTGCTCGGGGATTATTTTCCTTCTGAAGGTGTAAGCATTTCCTTTGAGGGGAAGAAAGGACAGAAATCCAAATAGTCAGAAGTTCCCAGACTAGCAGAAAGCCTTGGGGTCCCACACATGATCTCTGTTTGGATAGGAGGCAGAAAGACAGGCACTGACATTAGGTTAAGATGCATTTTCGGAAGTTCATGATTCGTGGAACTCCCTGAGTAACTGACTGGTAACTGACTGAGTGTCAGCTGGGGTGGAGGGGTTCAAAAACCATGTTATTTTCTTACTGTTCCTTATTGGAGTATTAAGTGGGTAGTTTACTCCCAAATGCCACATTTAGCTCCCGCATAGAACTGGTGCACTCTGTCATGACCCTAACTTTTATTATTTTCACCTGCCCTTCTTCCACACATTATTGCTACTTCTATTGTCTCATGTCCTAAAAATAAAGGGACTCTGACATTAGAAATAAAACTAAAAAAAATAATCCTTTCTCTGCACCTCCGGAAATATATATATATATATCACAAATAGAGCTTCCAAAGTTTTATAATGTCAAAGCTATGATAGGAAAATTATACCGTAGTCCAGGTCTAGGTTATTCTAACAAACGTTAACAAGACATTGCAACTGGTAAAGTCAACACAGCAGCAGCCCACATTCTACCATTAAATAGCTTATTTATCTGTATTACTGTCAATACATTCTTATTCAGAGCAACGTTCATTCTGTAATATTAAGGTCAATATCTTGGGAAAGAAAAATAAATGATAGAGGACTCGGTTCTAATATTATTTTCAACAGTTTTCTGGAAATCATTACATCATTTTGGGCTATAGGCTTGAATTGTCTAACCTAATGACAGTTCTGTCTCTCAGACCTAAGCTGTAGGTGTGCTCACGTAACATGAATCATTCAGGATATATTGCAGCAAAGTTGTGCAGGTGGGGACAGATGCACATATAGATCTACATTGTAACTGGAGGCAAAAAAAAATAAACAATGAACTGGTAATACTGAAAAAAAAGAAAATGTATTAGAAAATATGAATTTCAGTTTGGTAAAGAGGTGGGTTTTTGGAATGAGCAGAATACAGCACACAGCATGAGTTAGTGTATTAGACACTTCATAACATTTTCACAAGATTCTTCTTCACAGATGCCCAGGACAAAAGTCAGACTGCAGACTGTCAGTGACAGTTGTAATGAGATGTCTACTGCACAGATGAGGGAAATAAGAGTGAAAAATAAACAGAGGAGCTTGGCAACAGATCATATATTTGTAAGCCAAATAATAGCCTTTGGGCCACTAACAAAAAAAAAAAAAAAAAAAAAAAAAAAAGGGGGGGGGGAGTTTGTATTGGGCGAGGGCTCTGCAAGCAATGTGGTTAAACTAAAAGAAAATTCAAACACCTTTCGCCTGGTTTTGTGCCAAGAACCAAAAATACCTGCAGCTCTTTTTTTATGAAGCCACATATAGGCCAGATTTATTCCAATGGGATGACAACTCAGTCCACATTTTTTGAAAGAAAGTAAAATAGGGACTTGGCCTTGATGTTTGCCAGGAACAAAACTGAGTTTTAGACAGATCCTTCCTTACCTCTTCTGAAGAAACATCAAGGTTTTGCTGCCAGCAAATTACAGCTCAGCGACCTGGGACTTTGTTTGGCCCACACAGAAGAAGTGCACTAAAGCTACTGAAACCAAATATTTGTTTTTTACAACATTCATAGGAAGCCTGGACTCTTCAAAGGAAGCATAGGTCTCAGATGCATCTCCAGCACTATTTGAAAATTCAGCATTGCTCAATACCAACAATTGCTGAGTATTCAGTTTGATATGCTAAAGAATTAATTATCATCCATGACTAACTCCTGAAACCTCATGCCTGAGACCAAGTTTCTCCTGTGGTTTTTTTGATGCTTTGTCTGAATATTTTCACTGTTTTCCTATTGTAGCAATGAATACAGTACTAATATTTTCCATTTCCCAAGACACTGCATCAGAGCCACACAGTAAATACAGACCTTAATTCACATTTATTCTCATGGGCCTCAAGAGAGAAGGTTTTTCAGTTCAGGGGGATTTGACAGTCCAGCAGGAATACCTAATAGAAATTTTGGTTTAATAGCTTCCATAGCTCTAAGGCATCTTGCAGTAGTTTATTTGTGTTTACCACAAGCTCACTCATTAGCCAAACCCTCTGGCCATCAACCAAATTATTCCGCACTCTTGGGAAATATGGACATTCACTTCCATTTAATCTTTAGATGGAAATTAATGAACTCATTTCAGCAATGGAACTCTTAAACCACTGCTTATTTCCTCCAGAAAGGCCAAAATACAAATATTGAACCATAAAATAATCTGAAATTTGTGATGTTATGTCCCTCCTGGAGCAAAGGAGCAAAGTAAAGCCTCCTTCTATGTGTCTCAGGGAATAATCTCAGACTCACAGAATAGCTGAGGCTGGCAGGGACCTCTGGGGGTCATCTGGTCCAGCCCCCTGCTCAAGTAGAGCCACCTATGGCAGGTTGCCCAGGACCACGTCCATGTGGCTTTTGAATATCTCCAAAAGGTGAGAGATTCCACCACCTCTCTGGCCAACCTATGCCAGTGCTCAGTCGTCCTCATAGTAAAGACATGTTTCCTGATGTTCAGACAGAACCTCCAGTCTTCCAGTTTGTGCCCAGTGCCTCTTGTCCTGTCACTGGGCACCACTGAAAAGAGCCTGGCTCCACCCATTGAACCCTCCCTTTGGATATGTACATACATTAACAAGATCCCCCTCAAACTTTCTTATTTCTAGGCTGATCAGTCCCCGCTCTCTCAGCCAGATCACAGGTTTTCATGTTCTGAAGCATCCCGAGAATCAGTCACACAGAATACAAGTGGAAGATCAAAATAATAAGCTTTAAAAATAAATTAAACTCCACCTTCAGGCCATAACTTCAGACCAAACACCTCCTTTTAGCCATGCACACACTATATATACCCATATAACAGTGGCTGTTGAAGCAAAAAGGCCTTTCTCAAACTTCTTGCAATGGCTTATACTCCTAAGAAACTATAGAATTAGAACTCAGTATTTTGAAAATGCTGACATTTCATGGCTTGACCAGAGAGTCATCTAGCATCCCTAGATCTGCAAGCCAGTCATTTTGACACCTGAAGTGTTTCTGTCCTCTTGAGGTAGGCAGTATCTCCAGCTGGAGATTTGCCCCTTGGACTTCTAGTTTACACACAGAACTACCAAAATACTGACTGTCGGGACCTCCAGGTACAACCTTGGAAGGAAAAAGGCAACAAAACATTCTGTATCCTGAGAGATATCATAAATTGGCTTTTAAGCCACTTAATGCCATTTGTGATTATATAATAAAAGGGTAAAATAATTATACCATCCTTTCTTCTACTGCAGGATTTAGCCCTTTGGCATATTTATACATACAAGCTGTGTCCAAGATAGCCAGCAAGCAACTGGCAAACAAAGATGATATCTTCTACATAATTAAGTTCATTATGTACATGTACAGAACTCCAGTGTCGTCACTTTTCCTACATGTCTGTGCTTTCTCAATCTAGATGAACATTTTATACTGGTGTTACCCTTACCAAAAGCTATTCAACTCACCTGGAGTCACAC
This sequence comes from Aythya fuligula, assembly GCF_009819795.1. Lineage (NCBI taxonomy): Eukaryota > Metazoa > Chordata > Aves > Anseriformes > Anatidae > Aythya > Aythya fuligula. Next base: position 45,462,948 of record NC_045563.1, read on the forward strand.
CTAATCTTGATTTTGCTCTCGCCCTTCCTGAGAAACAAGATTTCCTCCTTCGAGCTTCACAAATAGCAACTGTAGGCCAACTTTGCAACACCCACCAACGCAGCATCAAAGGAGATAAGTGTCTATTGAAATATTTACAACTCAACTTCCATGCCACAACACAAGACCAATTTTTAAGAAACTTCCTTCTTCTATGTGAAGAAGATAAACACCTATTTGATGGAAAACATACCTAAGCTTTTCTGTGAGGTATGAAATGGGAGTGTGAATGATTCAGAACTCTAACTTCAGAGCTGTAATAAAGGCAATGGTAAGAATACAGAGCTAACAATTTCAGTCAGCAAACTCCATCTCTTGATAGAAACGCACCAACAGGCTAATGGCTGCTTTGTCTAGAGAGCTAAATTTGCTAGGACTTCAAAAACAAGGTCCCACTCATCCCTGCAGAGAAAGCAGAGAGAAATTTGTACCAACTCCATTCACACTATAGACAAAGTGCACCAGTTCTTAAGCATGTTGCTCTGGGACCTTTCAGTAACCCTTACATAAACATCTACTTATTTATTAAACTACTGCAGGAAAGTTTTGCAATCTAGTTCTTTAATTCTTGTCTATACCAGAGAGTCAGGACTTGCTGAGACAGGTAATGAGATAGACCAACATGAACGACCTGCTTGGGAGACATGTACAAGTACTCCACTGGAGGAATTTTGAAGGCACATTTAGTGAGGTGAAGAGTATCCTCTCTGTCAGCCAGCATATTACATGCAGAGTGCCTGCATTTGTCTTGAAAACACATCATCCCTCAACGTTGCCATCAACACTGCAGCTACATCCAGATTCTCTGGAACTGGGTTCCAGAAGATCACCTATGTTGACAGTTTTGCTTAGTGTCAGATTAAGGCCATGTATGCACTCCTCAGCTCAGATGTTGTGGATATGGCCCACAGTGTGTTAAGCAAATAAGGCCTATATACCTCCAAAAAGTTGAGGATGAGCTTAGGTGTCCTTGGCACAAAAAAAGCAATATTCCAGTCAGCTTTCCCTTCAGTGGGGGGCATAGAATCCTTTGCTGTACTGTACCAGCTTCAGAACCAGTTTTATAAAGTAAAGCCAGGATTAACAGCATGAATAATTGCTATTTCCAGTTACTTTTCAATTTTCTGTGCTGCGTATATCTAGCTAAACTAGTATACTCAGTTCTCTGGAAGAAGAACAGAACAATTTTCACCTACTGGAATGACTGAAAAGGGTAAAATGCAAGTCAAGATAATCTGGAACCTCATAAAAAATGCCCAGAGGCATATACTTGTTTCCACACCCTTATGCTTCTTTTGCCTCTCCTCCTTTGGCACTCACAATTTAAGCCTTCAGGTTTACTCTACTTTTTTTGCTGCTAAATAAGCATTGTTTAGGAAAAAGTAATTTTGACGTCTTCCTAGACTTATGCACCCATCCTGGGAAAACAATTATATCAAATCAAATCAAATCCCCTAATGATAACAGGGCTACCTACCTGGGACAAGAACCCAGTTTTTAAATACAGTAATTTTATCAGCAATGGAAGAAATCTGAGAGTGATGCACTCTTTTATATTTAAAAAAAAAAAAAAAAAAAAAAAAAAAAGGTAAAAAGTAGTCATTGCATTGGTCAGACTAAACCAGAGTTCTAGTACAGCTTTCAGAAGTGCCTTAGACAAACGTCAATGTGTTTTAGGGACAAAAAGTTTTAAATTTAGCTTGGGTATCACAGAAAGGCGCAGCTTCCTAGTGACAACAAGTAATTCCACAGTAGATATCAATCCCTATGTTTAAGGCTCAGAACATATCTGACTACTGAATGGATAAGAAGCAGCCAGGTATTTGCATCAGGCAAGGAAACAGAGATTATATAATACTTATACAGTATTTAACAGACAGAACATTAACATTTGCAAAATAGTATGGTCATATATCATCTTATTAATGTGTACAGAAAAATAGGCTGCTGCTCCTCAGACATCTGGCATGCTTCAAGACAGCCATGAAAAGTTCTAAAGATCCTAGTGGAATGAGATAACAACCCCAGAAGAAAGAGGATACTACTTATACATGAAAGAGATTTCAAAAGTCTCCATATGGAAGCTACTTACCTTTAACTCTGTCCAGTCGTTGGGAAGCCTTCTAGCTAGAAAGGGGTTTGGACAATATCTGAGGAAAAAAGCTGCTTGATTTTACAAGAGCAAATGCAGTGAAGAAGGTATGAGAAAGGTGGTGATGAAAGGAGGGGTGTGTGCGTGTCAGAAAAACAGGGACTGACAACTCAGATCACCTTATATAAAAATTAGTGCGTGATATCACTAGAACCTTGTCCAAGAAAGCATCTCAATGCTGGCCTCAAAGATGCCTTCTCATATGGAGCAGCTACCATTTTAGAGCTTCTCAGAGCAGGACCCCATGGTAGAAAAAGAAAAACAAGGTAAGGAAAGAGACTGAAGCTCCATGAGAAAGGAGATGAATGTTAGAAAAGCACTTTTAGAAGTGGAAAAACTGAGTACCATCTCAGAAATAGGATCAGGAAACTAATTCACCTGAGGAGAGCCTTCCTAAAGATTCCTCTTGATGCTGCTGCATCCTCTTGTTGAAGGATTTTCAGATAAGGCATTTTTCTTTTATTCCTCTCACTAAAGCATTAATTGAGAGGTATGATGTTGAGGCAACGAGATAGTGTATATTGGCTTATTAGCATCCATGATAATCACACATAAGGGCAATTTTTGAAGCCCAGTTTCAACAGTTCTGCACTATAAAGAGCTGATATAGAACCTTAGAGTACAAATAACAGAAGCAAAAAAAATCCCTCAGGGATAAGGAAGAAAAGAGATCAAGATAATGAGTACTTATCATCCAGAGAATTGTTTATGCTAAGCCATTTATGCTACAAATGTTGATTAAGCATTTCAAGCAAAAGCAGCAGAGGGAACTCATTCTCAGCCATGGACTGCAAAAGTGAGCAGAGGAGGGTTTAGGGCAGCCCCCCTTCTTCCCTCAGGTGAGAAGGGAGATTGGAGGAGATATGGTGCAGATGCAGTGTAAACAAGTACTTTGGATTAGGCACAGAACTGTGCAATCACTCAGAGTGATTTATTTGCTGAGAAACACAGGAGGTGCAAGAGTTCAAGTCCCTTAAGCATGGGCGATGCATGCACAGAAGCTTGTAGAAGCTTTACTTTTTGTGCCTCAAAATTCTTCCTAGCATTTACTACTCTACTGAAAGAATACTACTGGGTTTCCAGAATAGAGCTACTGTTGCAGAGTAAGGAGGAATCCTTTCTTCATTAAGAGAAGTTCATATAATACCATTCCCTTACAGATAATTCAAGAATCCCACAGATGGTCCAGAATATTTTTATTGTGCATTCCCTAACTAGATTGTTCCAGTGCTTCTACCACAGCTCTGCTTTTGTCCCTCTTCTTCACAGTGCTGAACAGTTCTGTTTTCTGATGTATAATATGTCCACAACTTGATAAAGTGAGATGTATAAGTTTAAATAACACTTTTGGAAGTTAATAAAAACATTTCAAGTAAGGGGCAAGAATCTAATTAAATGCATTTCCCAGAGGTAGGTGTTTCTAAATATTTATTTCCTTAAAACATCAGACAGTTTTGTATGACTCGTGACAGTAGTATATACAGGAAATATGATGTTAAGGAAATACTGCATGGTTAATTAAAGAAATATCATAGATGTTCACCTCACTGGAGGAGGTTGAAGACTTGACTGGAGGAAGCAAGGAAGGCTGATTCTCCACACAGAAGAGAGCATCCAGTCCAGCCAGCCAATTTTTGAGAACACAAATACACACACAAAAAAAAAAAAAAAAAAAAAGAAAAAGAAACAAGATGTCGTGGTTTAACCCGACCGGCAGCTAAACACCACGCAGCCGTTCGCTCACCCTCCCCCCTCCCTCTCTGGGACGGGGGAGAGAAATGGAAAGTGAAGCCCGTGAGTTGAGATAAAGACAGTTTAATAAGACAGGAAAAAAAAAATAACAAAATAATAATAACAATAATAATAATGATGATACAATGGTGATAATACGAAAGTAATAATAGTATGTACAAACAAGTGATGCACAATGCAATTGCTCACCACCCGCTGACCGATGCCCAGCCTAACCCCGAGCAGTCCGGCCCCCTCCCCCCGGCTAGCCACCCCTATATATTGTTTAGCATGACGTCAGATGGTATGGAATACCCCTTTGGCTAGTTTGGGTCACCTGTCCTGGGTCTGTCCCCTCCCAGCTCTTACTGCACCCCCCAGCCTGCCCGTTGGCAGGACAGAGCAAAGGCTGAGATGTCCTTGGCTTAGTATAAGCACTGCTCTGCAACAATTAAAGCATCGGGGTGTTATCAGCACTCTTCTCATTCTAAGCCAAAACACAGCATTCCACCAGCTACTAGGAAGAAAATTAATTCTGTGCTAACTGAAACCAGGACACAAGAAAAAAAAAAACACTACACAAGGATGTTAACAAGGACTCGGATTTTCTAGTGAAACAGTTACAGCAGGGGCTGCCAAATGCAAAGGTCCCATACCACACAGCAGAACCTCTCCCTGCTGACCTCAGGCAAACCCAGAGAAGGAGAAGCCATATCAGTCCTTCTCCTAAGCTAATCCTTTGATTTCTTCCAAAGATTTATCCAAAAAGGACAATTAATGCTAATGCTAATGCTAATTTTTGAAATGAAGTGCACTAGCTTCTGTGTCTACAAAACTGGCCCTTATTAAATGCTAAAATAAAGAAATGAAAGACTCCAGATTTTATTACTCATCCTGAGCCATTAAATACATCACGTTGTTTTTAGAATTGTTTTTAAATATTGATTCAAATTATTTTTAAAATAGCAGTGCTCTAATGCTAATGAACATCTATCAGGGTTCACAAAGACAAGCAGAAAAAAAATGCAAGAGAAATACATTGCTCACTTTGAGAAGACTTGCGTTTATAAAATGTTTTGGATTGCTCTAAGCCAGTAATCAAAACATGAAATATGATCATTCTTTAAAACAAGAGAAGTCTCAAAGTCGAATCAACTACTAACTTTTATTTGTATGACATTTTCAAATACAACATTTTATTTACTTATTCTAATTCTATACCACACCTTCATTCCCTTTTTATTTATGCAACATTCATAAACATTTTGCCTCATTCTCTGACAGCATATTTTCTGTTTCCTCCCTTCTGATGGAGGTCTCATGTATTAATCTTTACTCTGCACTGTGCAACACCTCTAGACTCAGCTACAGCCTCGTGGGGCCACCCAGGGCTAGGATTTGGTATATCCTGGCCATAGACTTTAAGTGTTCCTGCAGGTAGTAACAGTGGGTAAATAGTGGGTAAATAGTGGGTAAATAGTGGGTATTGCTATTCCTCCTACTTATTATTTGCATTGTGGTAGCTTCCAAATACCTCAGTCAGGCAGAAGCATCCTATTGTGGTAAACACTAAGGACACGTGATGAAGAGATGCTCCTGAGTTTAAAAAAAAAAAAGTCTGTGGTGTAAGATTGTGATGGGAGTAAGAGTCATGCTTAAATAAGTCAGAATCCACAGACTTGCCTTCAGTCAAAGATACAAGAAAAGTACAGTAGGTGGTACTACATAGAGTTGGAAGAGTCTGATGGGGGGGGTATCCACTCAATAAAAGTTGTGCTGCAACAACAAGTTTTCCAAGTCCACTATACGAGAGAAAGAAGAAAAAAAAAATTAAGAAGGCCTGCACTGAATTTATTATAATACTTCAATTCAGTCTCTTGCCCTAGAAAAAGAATAACCTAATAACCTGTTGATTGGACCTTTCTGTGGACAGTTTGTTTCCAATAGTCCAAGCTCCATTTAAACTAAACACATTACCTAAATCGTGTACTAGGCAAAACAGCAGCTGATGTCAATGGAATTAAACTGAAGTAGTACTGGATTAAATGATACCAGAAACAGATCCATGAATTACACTGCCTTTTCTTTTGTCACACACTCCTCAAATGATTCTGTCCACCGGCTGCCAATGCCAAACCTGGCATTTGAGTGCTGTGGATCCAACAGAAGTGAGCCGAACTAGCCCTGAGACAGCCCAAACCCAAAACAGGGTTGGGCCAGATCCTGACATGACTATGCATCTTAGCTGGACATGGAGACTCAGACATCCCTTCATACATAGCATCTCTTCATTTGGAAAATGAAGAAGGAAAACAGACAGAACACTTCTTTACATGTTTTTCCCCTTATCATAGCCATTTTAGATGGTACTTAAGCATACAACGCTTTGTCGTTCTTCCCTTTTTATACAGAATGTTCACCATAAAAAAAAGTAAGCAGTTTTAACGACTGACACCTGAGCATTCATTTCACATGTTCGGAGCTGAGGGGTGCGATCATGTTTATGCATTTGCATGAGTCACTTTGAAATACTGAGAGAGCAAACAGGAATTTTTCCAGTTACTCAGAACAGCAAGAAATGCAATGGACAATACTGCTTCAGTGATATAAGAAAGCCGTTCAGCTTCAGCTGAATTCCATCCATTTCTGAAGGTATGATTCTTGGGAACCTCTCTTTGTACAACAATCTCATTTACAAGGTTTCCTCAATAATATTAATTTCTGGGTTTGCACACGCATTCAGGCTCAAAAGCAAACTTATTCTGTTCTTAATGTGGCCCTCATTTTTCTCCTCCCTACAAGCTCTTTAGCACATCCCTAAATATCCACATTTACACCCAGTTCCTTGGCTGGTCTTTCACAGCTTTTGCACTTACACCAAGTGAAGGCAACACAGATGGAAAACTTGACTGCTGATTTGAGAACATGTTCACACCAGCACCTTTATGTGACAAGAGGGACAAAAGCCAACATTAAAAAAAATGACTGGTCCATTTCAGTCATTGGAATGCTTCCACAGCCTCTTGACTACCTCCCATACTTCCCTGTAGATGAAATTCATTCCTCTCCCTAACCCTGGCAACTGCCTTGCCTCCTTCATCTTGCATAAGTTCAGATCGCCTTGAGCTGCTTCTGTTTTGCAGCTTTCCTGCAAGAGTACACATAAATCATGGAGACAGCAAGGGTCAGATTTGTACCTTTTTCCCACCCCCAAGAAAGTGGTTTGCTTTTCAGATTTTTACTCACAGCTGCTAGAGGCCAACCTAATCCTGCTTTTCATCTCAGTTCTCTAAATGCATGCAAAAAAAAACAGAAGTCTAAGGCTGGCATTTTTGCATAGTCCAGTCTTCTGCGTGATATTCACTACTGCACGCATTCTCAGTTTCTTTTCTGTTTTCTTTTTCCCCCTGCTGTACATCTGACCCTTGACCAGATCATTTCTCCAACATTATAAAACCTTTATATGTAATGTATCTAGTCCTTTCAAATCAATCTTCAATCATGCCCAAAGGGTCACTAATGCTATATTTTTAAATGTTACTTCTTCTCTGCTATCTATTTTATTATTATCAAGTTTCAGAAGCCAGTCCATGAACTTAGATAACTTTGTTACTCCCCAACATGATTAATGAGGTGATCTTAAATACCGATAGCTCAACACCAACATTTTGAAAAATTGTTTATATTACAGAGCAACAAAGCAATTTGTAATCTCCATAGAAAGAAACTCCAAAATGGGCTTCATCCAGAGATGTTTTCTCCAGTTAGGTCTTTGTTTATCCTGATGATGATGAAAGCAGACCCTTCACTCAAGTTGCATGCTGTAGACTTCCAACATGGAGTGCTTTATGACCACTGGTTTCAGTAAATAAACACAGAATATTTTACTATTAAGTGAAGATGCTCTTTGGATTTAGCTTCTGTATTTATAAAATAAGCTTCCAAATGAAGCAATTTTCCTGGAAGAGTTCAAGATGCAGGACCATTCCTTTTCTAAACATAGTGAGATACTGTACAAGTCAAAGCTGGTTTATTATTAATGGGTTGTACATGAAGCCAAAGACAAGTTGATTGCATTGAAGTCTGCTTTTAACAGCTACCATCCTAATAGTGACAGCACACTGTACAACATTGAGTCATATTTCCTCCTCCAGCTATTCATATTTTACTAAATATATACGCAAATTTCTTTGCACAAAGAGGGAATTATGCTGGAACTTCACCTGTCCAATGTTTTAAAAGAATAGAGTCAGCAGGTCTAAAAAGCTAGGGTTAAGAGCATTTAATAGCTTCATTTTCTGTTTTGTGTTGCAGTTTCTTTGCTTGCATCTTTCCAGGTCAGGCTATGACCAGAAATAGAAATTCACATACCATAAAAATTAGATATTTACAGCAATTCCAACTATATCAAAAGCAGCAAGCACCAAAACTACAGTGAGAGACTCTCTTGTGAGCATCTCAGCTCCAAGACCTTGGGCAGTTCACATAAGGTTTACCAAGGCCTCTGGATATAAATTTTAATGCCTCTATGATGGTGCACTGTCAAATATGTGCATGACCCTAAGTTGTTCAGCAGTCATTTCCGATTCTTTTTGCTGGGAGAAGTTACACAGACAGTCCAGTTTCATGGTGCCAACCCACAGTTTCCCAGGAGCTTCCCAGGAGAAATTCTGCCTCTCCAATCTGGCACCCAGGCCAGACTCACCTTTATCCTTGCCCAAGAATTTGGGGGACAACAGTGCCAGGATGCCTGAACAGTCAAATTGCAGTCAAATTTCCAAAGAACTTGCAAATTACCAAGTTCTTTGGCACTCAATGCTTCCCTTTTGTGAACAGCTATGGTACCTGTCCCACCTAGCTGCCTCACCTCTTCCCCTCTCCCCCAGCACTGCTACTATCAAACAATCTTGTGAGATAAGAAAGCTGGGAGACACAGATAGAAGGAATTGGACTTAGATGTACAAAGGGAATTAAGGTATTTAAGTGACACCTGAGCAGCCTCGGAGTTTCTCAGGAGTTTCACACATTTCCATGAAACTTTAAGTAAATTTCTCAGATACAAACATTTATGCATGCAAACTTTTGTAGAAGGAATTTGCATGCCTCCTTTTACTCCTTCCAGCACAGATACTGCATGAAAGTCCCAGCAATCAAAGAAAGGAAATACAGTATATATGTGTTGATCTTCACTGTCCAGACTGTTTTGGGAGGTAAAAAATCCTTATTAGAATATGCACATCTATTCCCACCAACAGAAATAGCATTTTCCAAATTTGAAATATCTGTTTATGAAAGATTGTACAAGCTCATCAGAGGAGAAATGGATGAGAGGTGAAGTGAACAGGAGTTTAGTGATGTTCATTGTCCTAATTACAGTGAATAATGTTTTGGCAGAGTGACTAGAGTTCTGATTGTTCCAGGAACTTCTAACAATCAACAGACTATTATCCCACTTAGTCATACCAAAGACCTGATCTTCCAGTCCAGCGAAGCACGTAGGATGGGCTTAACTTTAAACACTTGAACAGTCTAATTGACTTGTTTGGCATGACTGCGGTGCTGAGGAATGAAGCTGAGACTTGGGTGCAGGTGCTCCTGCATAATGCAAACACTCCAACCTCCATTTCTTTTTCCCCAGGCCTCTGTGGTATACTCCCTGCTGCACACTTACCTGAGCTATCAGCCTGTGGGGACACTCGTCAGGGTTAATCTGAAGAAGAGGGAGGCAGCTTCAGTTGGCAGCAGCATGTAAGAAAACAGACACCCAGCAAAGGCTATGGAAGACTCCCAGCACTTTGGTTCTAGGGGACTGCCTGTCATTTGTTAATACATTTCAACCTCCAAGATTTCTATCGATAACTTGACTATTTAGCAGTTACCTTTCCACGTCTACATTTGGATGAAGGGATGTGACTGCAGTCACAAGCATCATCTCCAGGTGGCAATAATGCAGCTCACTCAATGCAAGCGCTCAGCTGCAAGTCACCAGTAAACATCAACCACTGCAGACCAGGCTGTCCTTATGTGACTCCCTCTCAAGCACTGTAGTCAGCCTCATTTCCTTGAACAGAGCTGGCGGGACACCCTGCCACTCATGGGACTAGTATGTCTTCGTTTGAAATTTCACAATTTACTTATGGTTACTTGCCCAAGAGCACAGTGGAGCAAGGAACCACAAGAACCCATCACTTAGGAATGGTCAGAGAAGGTTGGGAGAGGTAGAGCACTGGCGTTATTTGCAGTACTCATAAAGCTGATAGATAGATGAAAGTAGACTCATAAGGTTCACCCCACGCTTTTGCTTGCACTGAGAACCTGTAGTCAAATGCAAGCTTCACAAAAGGGTAGAAAAACTAAAAAAAAAAAAATCCAAGTCTTCACAAAAAAAGTTCCCTACCCCCTCTCACAACTTCCTTCAATTGATGGGTCTTTTAGGGCAGAGAAAGCTAACAAGGAATAAACCTAGAATTGGAAATCAAATAATCCTATTTAATTTTATAGTTGTTGACACAACTTGTTACATGTGTTTCATACCAGAATAAATGAAATCACAGTCATCTGATTTCCAAATTACCATATCTATTGTTTCAGAAATACAGGGTGTAAATAATTGCAGTGCAATCGCCTATGTCTGGACCTCTCTCATCCGGAACCGTTATCAGGATTAGCATAAATTACAGTGCCATCTAATAATGAAATCACTGAACACTGATTGTGCCAACTATTTAAACCTGTAATTATTGCTCATTAGAAACGTGTTTCATGTTATTTGCCCCTTACAGGCCCAAAGTTGTTGTCAAAAGGCTCCTGCAAAGGATTCTATAGAGAAAAGCATAGAAAATTTTTAGGTGATAGGCATGAATTTCATCTGCAAAGTTCGTCTGCATGTAAGAAACATGCTCTGGACACCATTCATTCACCCCTGAAATATGTTTGTACCTGCTACCAGAAAGAAGATGCCATAGGTGAGAACAGGAAACCTCCAATATAATTCAGATATGTACTAACAGTATGTGGTTTTCTACATAAGTGGACAGTGATTAGCTCACAGCATTCATTCTTGTAGTACAACTAGTCATCATGCAGCTGACAGACTCCAAAGGAAATAAGCTCCTGACCTAGCCAGAAGGAAGGCTCTCAGCAGATCTTATCATAGCTGGATAAGGCTCAGGTGGGGTAAGCAGCTACCCACATCAAAGGCAATAAAGGACAGATGCCAGAAGCAAAATAAAAATAACTATCACCTTTGCATGCTCCTCTGTTAAGGATTTGCCAAAGACAGTTGTTTAGGATTCATCTGCACCTCTGTAGATCAAGCTCTTTAAAAGATGAGCTGGCTAAAACAGCACTCAAATAAGTGCTCTTTAGGTCTAATAGATATTTTAATAATTTTTCCTTAACAGAGGGAAAGTGATTAATTTTTTGCCATCTTCCTCTGACCACATACGCAAAAACTTTTGCTACAGAGTGGAGGGGGGGGGGGAAAAAGTAATTTCTACCACTTCAAAAAGCAAGAAAGATAGAAAAATAAAAGAGAGAAGTCTAATACATTTGGAAAAACTCACCTTGATGTAGAGATAGCAGCTGATATCCATCAGCCTATCCATTTCCCTGATAAGTTCTTCCAATAGTTGATTCAAATCAGAGTTTAAATTTTCATTCCTGTGATGAGGTGGTTCAGCAGATAGACACACAAGAAACCCAACTACTAAAGTGCACATCCCTCCTAAGAGACATGGGTCCTAAATACAGCTGCAGATACTGTTAAAGCTAGCATACTCCCAGAAGTTTAGCTTATATTAACTCTTCACAAAGTTATAGAAGTCAATCCCCACCCCAGGATCCCAAAGACTCAAAGTCTATCCTTTCTCAAACCAAGAGGTCCTTATATTACTTACTATGGCTCCTGGGGCAGGGAGATTCTCTGGCCTCCTGATAATGGAGTGATCCTGCCCAGCTGTCAGGCATTTGCACCACTACGTATCTGTGTGATAATGTTCTGACGCAAGGTCAGCAAACCTAACCACTGTATGGGGTGTTTAACTAATTGGTTCTTTATCCTTTATTTTCTATCGGCTCTAAGGTATTACAAAACCTTGCCAGAGATTGCAATTTGACAGGAGTTAACTATAAAACAATTGTTGACACTAGGTTCAGGTGAAAAATAAAGAATGAAACTTTATCCTTAAGTGATATGAAAGCAGTTCTTCTTTCTGCATCCCAAAACCAAGCAGGTTCTAAAATAAAAATAAATAAATAAAATAAATAAAAATAATTTTAAAAAATCTCTTAAATGGGTGGGAAATTATGCATCCAGTAAACCAGCCACAACTCTTCTGTTAGAAGTTTACAAATAAAGTTAAATAAACTAGGCAAAGCTAATATAAGCCTCTCTGTCCCATTATGCTACCTGCAGGCATTTACCCTCTGACAGAGCTTTGCATGCCTGAATATTGCCTTGCTTATGACTGTAGTCTACGGTATTACTACTACAAGTACTACGATATTTCCACATATTTGGAAGTCAGTGTCTGATGGAAGTAACATGTTGACTTGAAGTAAAAAAAAAAATGTATTAGAAAGTTCTGATGTATGACTCAGCTCAAGATGTCTGCATCAGTAAGCTATGGTGAATATTTTTACAGAACTGTTAGTTAACAGAACAACTCCCCAAAAAGAGCCGTGCTTGGACAATCTTGTCTGTATCTTTGAATGATGTAGAGACCAAGCATATGTCCATTTTTATTACTAAATAATCTTCAGTAGTTTGCTGGGCACTAAGATGATGTAATTTGGCCTTTCCCACCAACTGTTAGGCTTTGCCAGATCTTGCAGGTTTATTACTTAAGTTTCTGTAGTGGAAAACAAACAAACAAATAAAAAACACACAGGAGGTTGTATATTAAAAAGAAAATTAGCACTTTGATCATTTATCGGTATCTGTTACTTTCATCCTAGGCTACTCTGCTCTGTGGACTACCCTGGTTTCTGTTGCTTAGTATAATGGATATGCCAAATGAAGAAAACAATATCCATTTTACAAAAAAATTGTTAAACTGTTAAAACTGTTGAAGCCTTCAAATGACTCGCAGTTTATGAAATAAATTGGTTTTCTTTAACACCTAACAAGGTAAACAGCAATTCTATTGAAGTCATTGTTCTGCCTTTCCTCTCTGACAGTAGAAACCACGAATTTTCTTTGCATTTTACTGCAATATTATATTTGGTGTTTTTATTCTATTTTGTACAAATAGAAGTGGTGACGTGTTGTGACAAGAAGACAGACCTCATATCACCATATATTTATACTTTGCAGAAGAAAGGATGGTACATGAATAGGTATATTAAAGAAAGTAGTTGTCCTTTATGCACATGAGAGGATAAGGCATCAACCAGCTTCACAATTATCTACCCACTACCTATTTGTTTACCCAATTTAACATACAGAGAACTAATCAGAAAGGAGAGACTAGGAAGAGAGTCTAAAATAGAAACAGCTTGCAAGTATGTCACTGGAGAACTAAGAGTTTTGCACATATTGGAGAAGACACAATGTCTCTGAAGTGATTTCATCATTTTAATGTGGATTAATTGCCTTGCTCATATTTCATTGCAAGGGTTGTTTTTTAAACTTTTGATTAAGAGTTATCTAAGTACACCTCTAAATAAGGTAGAAAAAGAGCACTGCTATTCCTGTTGGTACAAGAGCAAACCAACAGTAAGTCAAAGGAACTGTGTTAATGATACAAAGCACAGGACTTGTACTATTTTGGGGTGTGTTTTATATCTCATTTAATCTCATTGGCATCTCATACAGGCTAATAGCCACAGAAAATTCTAAAGAAAAATTAGGTAAAAATTCCCCTGTTCCCTACTCATTCAGATACAGATGGAAGAAAGGCTACTAGTATCTCCTAGGGCTAGAAGCAAATACTACTTTATTATAAACGTGGCTGGAAAGCCAGTAAGTCTTAAAATAGTCAGAGATACCAGACCTTAAATACATCACTTTTCAATAGTCTGAACTACTGGAAAAAAAACTCAATAGTGGTAGAACAGATAGCTGAGCGCAGCTGTGTAGTTACTAGTACACATTGAAAACTGTGTAACACGGATAAGATAAAAATGTTATCATTATAGTTAATATGTGTGAGTACATTTTGAGTTTATTGAGAGATGTATAAATATATGTCTATTACAGTGCATACATTCACACTCAGGTGTATTTAAATATGATATAATATACTCATATAAAAAAAATGGGAGTTGAAATCTTAGTGTAGTTAAGTCTCCATAAAGGCCTGCCTACAAGCTCCATGCCAGCAACAGATGGCCTACTTCCAGACAGGTAGGAAAGCAATATGATTCTAGCCTTAAAGAGAAAAAGAGGGGGAAAAAAGAAAAAAGAAAAAAAAAAAGAAAAAAGAAAAAAAAGGCAAAAATTACAGCATGAAAATTGGCTTTATAAATAAAGGAGATCACACTCTGGATGATTAGAAGTAATTTCTCTCCACAAAAGAGGGTAAGATCTTCTTGGTATTTCCACAAGTAAATTCTGAGTCTTAACCTCTCTGGGAGAGATAAATGTGATATCAGACTCTAAAGCATTACATATTCTCTCTGTCTCTGTCCCCTTCTCTCTGTATGTATTAATTTTATAGATCTTTTTATTGTCTCAACTATACTGGTTGCGTGAGGAGCAGAACAATAGGCCAAGTACTTCCATTTCACACATGCCACCTCTATAATTCAACAAAGAATAGTAAAAAAGATCTATAAACTTGTTATAAATCAGTGCCCTAAACTAAATTAACCATTGAAATGGATTACCATAAAAATAATGTCATAAAAATATTCTTCACCTCTGTACTCCAGGTGTGTGTGTGTGTGTGTGTGTGTATGTGCTTGCGAAAGCCCACGCATGCAATGCTTTGTGTGTGCCAAGGCCAGTGGCAGTGCTAATGGTGTGGCTGGCTCAGCTTCTGCAGCCTTGGAGGAGATGGCACCCAGGGCTGTGAGGATGAGCTTTAATATCTCTGTGTCTGGGAAAGTAACTCATAAACAGATCCACTAAAATATAATTACTCTACATAACTCACCTTTAGTAGTAGTGAGTCATCTCTGCTTTCTTATTAGCAGTAAAGCACTAGTCATTTTGGTTATGTTTCTGAGGCGCTGCTGGAAAAAAAAAAAAAAAAAAAAAAAAAAAAAAAAATTAAAAAAAAAAAAAAACCAAGAAGACCAAAAAAAATAAAAAATAATAATAAAAAAAAAAAACAATCCAGATGCAGGCTAAAGGAGATGGCAACTTAAGCAATACACAGCTTGGCCAAAGCTGGGTTCTGTTCTGCACTCCCTAAACACCAGCTCCCCCAGCATTTGATCAATATATATACTAAGCTCCATGAGAAAGGCACATAGGAGTATCAGGAGAGACGACTGTGAAATTCAGTATTGGACTGATAGGATGGTGGTTCAAGAGCTGGTAAATTCTTTCACTCTGGAGGAAGACATCAGAACAGCAGAGCTGGAGGTGGCTCTCCTGGAGATGACACTTTCCTTGCCCACTTCCCTGAGCTCACATTACCATCGTTTACTTCACAGCCATCACCCAAGAACTCACAAGTACTACTCAAAGGTTTTCTAACTCCAAGTGAGACTTGTCTCAGTTTGGAAGTGCCATACTTCCAGATATAGCAAAAGCCACTTTTGAGAACCAGCAGCACGAAGGTAAGAGTAACCAGGGTGCAACATTGGCCTCCTCCTGCAGTCTACCAGTTTCATTAGACTTTAGATCTCAGTTTCTCAATCTGTATTTTTACAAGGGGATTCTTTCAACAAAAGTGAACTGTGAAATCTTCCAGAAAGGGAATTCAGCTGCTGAATTGGTAGAGTTGGGCCACAGCCATCTTGCATCAACAGGATCTCAGTGTTGAGAAGAATCATCTTTGGTTAAATATATATGTGTGTGTGTATATATATACACACACATGCAAAGGGAGCCACTATGCCCAGGCAATAAGATGGGCTAAAAAACTAGAAAGCTGCTTTTCATTCCACCTGGTGGGATAGAGAGGGTAATGTGAAGAGCAACAACTACCACCTCCTGAATTAGAAAGAGAAAGCCTAGGAAAAACATATAGGGCTGAACTGGAGAAGAGGGAGTTTTCACGCATGAGATAAATGAAAAATAGCCATTTTGTATGCATAGGTGGTTGTCTTTCCCTGATTTAAAGGCCTGGTCACCACAAGCCATTCTAGGCTATCTCTAGCCTGTGAGATAATTCCTAACTGAGTATTTTAGTGCTGGTCAGGAAACAGGTATCACACTGAGAAAACCAAATTATTTACTTCTGCTCACTGGATTCACATGTATAGGAGCAGCTTGTTTTTTCCACAAACCAAATGTTGGTGTGCTCTGTGTACGAGTCTTTATTTTGTTCTGATGCATGACATAGTGGTACTATAAAAGGCAGACAGTTCACTGTCAAATAACATTTGCTTTGCTTAAAACTAGCTATATATTTATCTCAAAATAGGAAAGCACAGACAACTGTTATTGAGGCTAGAAGTGAGACAGTAGGTGCCACACTATGATGGAGGTAAATTAAAGCAGCTCTACAGAGTTGTAACATGAATCTGCTAATACAATTGGCACTGAAGTTAATCCAACCTGTGCAGCAGCTCCCTTTTTCATACACTGCAGGAAACAATGGGATTCAAAGCATCATTGCCCCCAAAGAGGAAGGACTGTGTATTTTGCTTTTAAATGTCTCAGTCCGGTATAAAAGATAAACTCACCCTTCAAAATAGAACAGTCATCACGTCATTGCAAATAATCATTGTTAGAAATGCGCCGAACTGCTAGGCCAGTTAATAACGACACCACATTTTATTTATATGGCTCCCATCTGCTGAAGCCTTCTAGGCAGCTCACAATGGGTTTGATTTTCAGCCAGACCTTAGCATAGCTTCTGTTTATATGGATGCAAATAACAGTGGTTGGATGGCTGTGTGCATAAACAGGTCTAACAACTAATCTTTGTGACTATAATGCATGGTTTTATTCCTTCATGCAACAAAATCTCCATCTGAAAAATCCCTCTGACAAAGTACACAAAGCGTGACAAAGAACTAAGTTTCTCTGTGAGTTTTTAATGTTTTCAAGTGATTCAGCATTTGACTTGCCAGAGGGGACCATGAAACGTGCATCACCACTGTGCCCATCACTTAGTGAGGTCCCCCTGACTCCACGCTCCCCAGTACTAGGCACAGCCCTGAAAAGGTAAAAGAACTGGATATACGAACAAAAGCTGCTCCTTTTCTCATCATCTCCTCTCTTGCACCCCACAACCTCCCTCTCCTTTGGCTAGGCCTAATATTCTTTCCTACCCAATGCTCCTCACCGATCTCTTTTCTCTCTTCTTTGCCTCCTTTCTGAGCTCTGTTTCAGCTGATAGCATTTTCCTCACAATGCTCCACACAACCTGTTTTCTGATGCAGGGCACTGACTTCTCCCATGGCCTCTGCATGCTGCAGCCACAACTCCAGCCACTGCGCTTCACCAGCGTACATGCTTGAGCTGTGCCTCCATGCATCCACCTGCTGCTGCTTCCTTTCCATTTGGCCTTCACCAGCATGTTTCAGCAATGGGTGACTGGCCTCTCTCTTAGGTGTCTGTTAGGATAGGTTTCATCTTTTTCTTTTTTGTGACGAAAAAAAAAGAAAAAAAAAAAGACAAAAATCTGAATACCTTGTCAAGAACAGTGCTTATTGTTTGGAGCACTTCTATCAACTTCATGGCAGTAAGTGCTGTGCTTGGCAGTGCTTGCAGATCTGGGCCTTTGGATAATGGGTATATTTATAGTATGTGCATTGCTTATGTACCGATAGCTGCCAAAGCAGTAAACAAACAAATGCTCTCCATAAAACAATGAGAAAGTAGGATCATAATCTTTGATCGATGAACAGGGATGACAGGTTTAAAAAGGCTTCCTCGCTCTTTTATGCAGATTGCTTTTCCAACTGCCTGAATCTCAGCCAGCGTGAGGAGGCTGGAAGCCTGGAAGGGAGGTTTTCCATGGCTCTTCAGCACTGACAGCACCTCCGCAAGGCGTAGACCCTGAAAAGAGAGTGATGCTGGTGTGAGGAGGCCCCACATCACTCAGCAGGAGCAGGCAGTGAACAATAGTCCTCTCCCTCACGCTGACCCCACAGGCAGGAGATGCAAGAGAAGGGTGGGCCTGGGCACGCAGAGGGATGGCTCAGAGCCGTGCACCAGCCAACCTGCACCTGCAGGAGCAAGGTCACTGCCCAGGACATGGCATGAAGTCTGCCAGGCCCTTTGAGATAGGTCTGATGCCCAACAGGGGGACTTAGAGACTAGTGGAGACATCAGTGGATGTGAGAATGGTCTTCCAGCTCTTCGTCAGAACTGCTGCTTTGAGGTTCCCAGCCTGAACCTACTTCCTGAGGAAGAGTTCGTGCTTGGTGCATTCAACAAGCTCCTCGAGGGGATGCTCTGGAGAGACACACTAAAACTAAGGTCCATATATTGATCTGCAATGTGAAGTTTTCTGGATCTAAGTTTTAAACCAGTATCAAATCTACCTGCAAACTCTAAGCCTACATTTGTGCTTCCCTCCATACACCCATATCAAAATTAAGATGAACACAGTGCAACATCTTTCTTTCTTTTTTTTTTTTTTTAATTTATTTTTTATTATTATATACAACCTAACAAATCTATTAGTCTGATCTTGGCTCCATATATGTTCCTGGGAGTCCAGAGAGCTCTAAAAGCAATGACCTTGACCAAGACATTAAAAAACTGATTAAGTTCTATTTACATCTTTGTTTATTTAAGTACTACTTTCTTAGCAAATTGAAATATATGTAATTTAAGCAGCAGGTTAACTTAATTTGAAAATGAAAACAAAGGAACATTTTTAACACGGTAATACAGGTCAGTTCATGATGTTTCTGAACTACTCAATGTGAATGGCCTGATTTTTAGATTGTTGTGTAGTAACAGCTGCACGTTAAGTCAGTGTGTGTTCGCATCTTTGAAACTCAGACCATAAGAAACACTCTCATTGAAATGCACAAACTGCATTATTAGCATGGATCCACTAAAATAATATTATTATGAAGGGTCTGTACTACCTGAATAAGAACCATTATTTGTTGATTGAAATACAGAATAAAATTAATGTTGATGACTCAACTAATAACTTAATATTTAAACAGCAAGTTTCAAGCAAAGAATCCTCAGGCGTTTCAGAGCTGGGAAGCATAAACACACCATTACAATTTTAGGTAGGCAGAATGCAATTATCCAAGTTGGATTCTGGCCAGAACAATGGGCACTACCCCCTCCTATTCTTATTTTTAAAGAAGTTCCACTACAAAAGTGATGGCAGCTGTTGCAAGCGATGAATCCATCAGTTACTCACACAACCCATCTAGTTGATTCCAAGCAGCCCTGATTCCTACCAAAACAGCCTTCATTCCTACCACAGTGAAACAAAGACACTGGCCAGCCACCTACATGTGGAAAGCTACGTGCTAATTTTCTCCTTCCTTTTGGATTTTCTGCTGGGGAAAGAAAAAAATAAAAAATCCTACTTCAAGAAATGCTTTATTTTTTACTGGAAGAAGTGACTTCAGAGCTGCTTCAAGTGGGTTGGACCTGCTGGGAGAATCCACCCTGTCAGCCAACACATACAAGGGAAAAAATGGGTGTCTCCTCAGACATCCTTTAACCCTCCCACCCTCCTGCATACTTAGCATTTTTAAGAAATGTGCTGCTATATCTCTGCCATTTCCCTTTGCACCTTTCTTCTCAAAGTCACCAGGACCTTTTGCAAAGGGGGGCTTTGGAGGTACAGATGGTAACTAACCCTGGGCTCACTGAGATTAGCATCAGGACCGGAGGGCACAGGAACGCTCTCTGTGCTTAGATGAGGCTGAAGAGCAGAGTTCACCCCCTGTATCTCCATCTTTCACCACTTCAGTATCCCAAAATAAATGTCCTCAAAAGACAAGTGTTCTCCCTATAGTTTCTCCTTAAATTTCTGGGCATTACATAGTCTCTCCAGGATTCAAGTATCATCTCAATCTCAGAACAACCTCCAATGGCCATTTAGGATTCACATAAGCCCTGTTTCAGCAGAGCACTTGAGCTTGGCTCCAGAATGCCAAAAATTGCAGGTCAGGAGAACACTTACATCCTGGAAAAATGGGTCAAACTTAGGCACATGCCTAAATGCTTGCTGAACACAGAGATTATTCACACACAAAATACATATTTACATGTTTTACTGGTTTCGGACTCAAGACCCACAGAAGAATTGCATTGAACCAGTAATGAACCCTGCCAGAAAACAATTATCTCTGTCCCTTTCCCCCTTAAATGTGTCCAGAGCTGTTACCAGATCAAGGCTATTCTAGAACTAAAAAGGGAAATTTATTCAACAAGCACTATAGCAGGTGGCAGCTGCTAAACAATCTGCCACCAATCAGCAGTTTATGAAAGAGAGTAAAGAATCCAATAATAACTCACAGTCAGGGAGGGAGACACCGAGCCTGCAGTTACTGAGGGAGGCTCATAATTAGACAGAGCCAACTCTTTGGCAAAATTATTTCTCCTAAAATCTGCTTAACTGGTAAACTTGGCACTCCACAAATCCTGCAGGCAGTATACCCACAGCTGAGCCCGGTGCAATGTAACCTGCAGGGTAAAGCTGAGCAGCTTCTTGGGAGTGCTGGGTGGGTAAAAATGAGGCTGGTGGAAAACCCAGATCATTTTGTCTGTCTTCCTCTATTCATTTGCTTCTCCTGGAGAAAGTCTATCGTTATGCAAGAGCCCTGAATTTTTATGACATTCAGCCTGTTCCCAGATTAAAGTATGTAGATGAGTCAATGGCACAATTCTCAGAAATCTTCCATGGTGCCATTCTGGTGAGGTTGGGCTCAGAGCTGGAAAGCCCCTAAATCTATCTGCAGGTTCTATATCTGTTCATCTTAAGTGATCCGAGTTTGCTATGATTTCTTAAAGCTCCACGTATGAAATTAGACAAAATAGAGTTTAATTTCCAAGAAGAACTAAGAAAACTCCAGCCAGCCTCATGGTAGGCCTATTTTTTCAGCTAGATTACAGCACCATCTACAGGCCTTTCCTGATTTAAGACTAGCGTCAGGCAGGTTGTTCCACTATCTATATATAAATATCTTTTGGCTTCAGCGGCATGTCTAGTGCCGTGACAGACTGTATAGTCCAGCTTAGTCTTAACAGGGCAAAATCCCTTTAGACCGGGCTGAGAAAAGTTTGGTAACAGATGACGGACAGGTTTGCTTCTTCATAAGAAGCAGCAAATCTGTGAAGTGCCCTTGGATTTTATTAGCTTGATTCTAAACCACAGAGGGTCTATCATTTCAGTTTGATTTTAAATATTCAATCAAAAGTTCATTTTTGTTATGCAGTTCTGCTTAGCACAGTTAAATCAGAGCTGCAGGAGAGAAAAGTAAAATGCAGAAAATAGATGTCAGCTAAAACTGCACAACAGATTTCTACCACAGTAGCACAAGCTTAAAATACTTCTGCTCATTTTGGACCACATATGTAGAAGCAGTAAGCACAGTTGATCCACCAGAATTCATTATACTTAACCTCAGCTGGTTGACACAGAGAACTCTCTACAACACAAGACCAAGGTCATCTCTGTCTGGAAACTGTTATTTGCTAAATTACTTGCCAAACCAAAAGAAATTTAATTGCTTCTATGCATGTAGGAGATCCTGGGATAAACACTGGTTTGGTGTGAAGAGGGCTGTGGTGAAACAACCTACAGTATAGCAATCAAATGTAGTAAAATATCAACCCTCCTGTAATAAATAAAGTCATTCATCTGAACATCAGGCTGAAGTATCAAACCACAAACAAAAATGTAAGCTGGCCATACACACTTCTTCCTTACACCAAACCCAGTTACTTGAAATCCAGAATCAGGCTCCAAATAATAAGCTTGATGGGCTTCAAAAAATCCAGAGGCTGGGTTAAAAAAAAAAAAAAAAAAAAAAAAAAAAAAAAAAACAAGTGTTTAGGAAAACTTTACCTGCTTCCTGATGTTGTGGCTCTTAGGAGGTGAAATGTTATTTTAAGCATTTCTCTGAGGCTAGGAGAGGGCCCCCCCGCCCTTCTTCTTTTTTTTAATGAAGGTTGAGATTCAAACAATCCCATGATGAGAGGGCCTGAAGTTTTATAACAATACCAAATATCACAAAACTTATGATAATATCACAAGAGCTGACAGCACTGTGAATCAGCACACTAAGTCTACTGGAAATTTTCTTTTCTTGAATCTCTGCCATGAAAATAATTTAGCTCTATACTATACCTATGTAATGCAGGGAGAGCCACAGTAACCACAGATGGTGTCAGTGTTAAATGCCTTTAAAATAAGAAATTCTCCCCCCTCATTCCAAAACTAAAGAGTAAATGGACAGGGGGATATGCACATGCCACAGTTACCGCCTATGTGAGGATTTCGTTATCTTAAAAGCTGTTGTCTAAAACGCTACCCACCCTATGGAATTCAAAGCCATAAAGCTGCTGTCTTACTGATGTGTAACAGTACATACTGCACACCGACTGCTTGGGATTAATTGCACATATAAAAACAGATTTCTTTTTAAAAAGTCTGCGTGCAGAGAAGAATCATTAATTTCACTTGAAGTGATTCCCAAACAGGATATGGAGCCTCTAACAGCCCTTTGGGTTGTGCCAATTGTTTTGTGCAGGTGTTTAATCCAAGTGCTCAACCACACGTAGGGAACAGTCATTCTGCAAGTACCGGGTGGAGTGGGAGCTGCATGGTGGTGTCACATAGCTGCAAGGGGTTGATTCCTCAAAATCAGCAGAAACCTTGGGAAGCTGCTAATTCTTGTAAACAAGAGCCTGGGTTTTATGGAGCAAAACAGAGCAGAAAACACTGAAGTACACGAGAAACAAATCCCTTCTGCTAAAGCCTCTTTTATTATACTAGAGGAGCACTAAAACCTGCCATAAACAAGCTGATTGCTCATTTCAGCCTCTGTATCTGCAGCCAGGAAAAGCAGCAGCCGCCGCAGACTGAGTTGAGCTGCTGGGGTAGGAAACATCTCCTGAAGGTCAACGCTACTCATATTTTTAGTTTTCATTAGAACTTCCTCATTCACATGGACTTGAAAACAATATATTCATATTTGGGATAAAAGCTGAGCTGCAGTTGCTGTACATACAATACCACCCAACCTTTGCTATGCTTTGTAATGCAGCACTTTGATATGAGGCTGCAGAAAGATTGGATGGCTCTGAGGTGAAGGAAGGGAGAGGTCCCAAGGCATTGCAAAGGGCTTTTGAACCTACCACATCTGATCACGAGGAGCTTGATGAAAAGAGAGGCTCCCATAACAGCCAAGTGGCATCTGTGAAACAGATTGTGTGCCCACCTTTGGCTTCCAGGAAAGCAGCTCTGCTGCAGGAGCCAGTGTGAGGCAGCATAGCAGGGTTTTGGGAGGAGGAGGAGGAAGAGGAGGAAGCAAGGAGAAGCTGCACCCCACAGCCTTGCAAAACAGCAATTTTTTTCCAGGGGGACAGCTATTGCAGGGCTCTACAAGGGGCTGAGCACAGAGGTCAGGTCAGACCTCTCCTGACTTTTCTCTTCCCAGTCTTTCATTCCAGGACATGCCCTGCTCTAGGGAACTCAAGCAACTCTCCAGAGTGGGTCCCGTGGGACAGACCTGAAACCCACTCCAGGCAGTGGAAGCAGAGTAGCTTCTAGAGAACTGAGATCAGGGCCTCAAGCAAAAAAACAGTGGAAAGTCGTAAATGGGTGTAAAGGCTAGAGATGACATTGCTGATCAAAACAAAGAGGTCAGCCCCAAAAGATGGGATACATTATCCGGAGATTCTGCACTCCAGCCCACCCTGATCCAGGGTTGCTTTTAATAGATTCTATTGAAAATCTGTGTTGTACTACATGTGGAGAAGCAGAATAAGTGAACTTACTATAGCAGCTGAAACACAGAAGCTAGCACATGGCAGCCAGCACTTGAAATGCCTGGCATGCCTGCAACACACGACCGCAGAGAAACCCAATGAGCGCCTTCCAGCCCACCTTTGAAACTCCACACCAGACAGCACCTGCTCGGTGCCCGCCACCCTCCGTAGCGGCAGTCCCCTCCATGTAGTGATATAATTGAATCTTTCCCCAATGCATGGGCTGGAAAACAATTTCTTCCTCTGAACAAAGAGGTTAGCGCCATGAGCAGGGGCCATGGCTGGAAAGGAGCACACAAGCCCAGCCTGGCTTTCACCAATGAAACGTAGCTGGCAGAAAGCAGGCACGTTCACTAATGAATTATTCCAAGACAATTAACAGTCTGAGGGAGACGCTTGCAACAGCTTAATGCTTACTGTCAAGGGAAGCCAGTACCAAGCTCAGCACTGCCTCACCAACTCACAAAGGGAAACAAGGCAAAAATAGAGGGGAGGGAAACATCAAGGAAGAAAATACAGCATCTGTGAGCTGTTAATTACAAAGGTGCACACGCTGGAGTAACAAGGATGCTAATAGAGTTTTATTAGAAGACAAGAGAACCATTTTCAGGAGCTTTGTGGAAGAGCCAGAGCCCAGTGGGCCCAATGTTGGGCTGGTATAAACAGCAGTCTGATCAGCACTCACTGGTATCTATGTGGTGCTCTGGGAGCTACAGGGGTTCGTGGCTTTCCACACACTCTGTGGTCATACACCTGGTCTTTGAAATATATTTGCATGTTTCGAGATATAGCAAGTGCTTGTTCTACAGCCTGAGTACTAAGTGTGAAACTCAGCCACCTGAGGTGGGGAGCCACAGCCCCATTCCCACAAAGAGTGGCAGCCTCTGTGCTAAAACACCTGCGTGAGATCAGTAGCTTACCCATGAATAACAGAAAAATAAATGGTGAAGAATCTGATATCAATCTTACCCTGTTTTTTTTTTTCCTAACTTGCTCAAGGCAACATAATTCAAATGCTTCTGTGCAGTCATTACACATACAGCCAAGCTGAGCTCCCACTTAATAAGGAATATTTAGCACCCTTACTCTGAAGCTCCCCGATCAATGGAGTCCACACTCTTAATCTCACACCTTGCTCTTGCTAACAATGTGGTTACTGTAATGTTGGCCCTGATCCTCAAAGGAAAGAGGATATTAGAGCCGAAACCTCTGGTAATGAAATCTCATGTAATGAAAGCGTGTTTACAGTGAACTGTTTGTATGTCGCCATCAAATCAGAGCCTCACAATGCAATTTCCAAAAGCCTCTGTAATTATACAAGCACCACAAAGTGGGACTGGGTGGCAGGCAGGTTATTTAACATTTATTGCTACTACATAACGCACTGTAACTCTGCAAGCAAAAAGGGTGTGAAGGATAGCAGTATTTCACAAAATACACACAGCACAATTAAGAATCACAGGCTCGGAACATTTATAAGTGCTTTCAGTATATGTTACTCCTTATTAAAAATGAATTGCATGCAGCTCAAGAGAAAGTCTTATACTTGTAAATACCAATAAACCATAAGGGAGAAATCTTTTAAATGGATGGCAAGAGAGTGAAATAGACAGATTAATGAAGAGAGAGCATGTGAAAACATTTAAGCATGGCAAGGAGAAAGCACATGTTCTATGAAAGTGCTGCCCCTATGGAACAAGGCATTTTAGCCCACCTCATACATGGTGATAGGCGAATCAAAGCAGTCTTGTCACCAGTAGTATCAAAAGTCTGTGTATGGAGTCCACACAGATAAGTATAAACAGAGTCTTTGCATCTGCAAATCTTCTGCATGTGATGCTCTCAGTACAGATAATGAGTTATCTGTTAGGAAGCCCTCAAGACAGGAGTCAAAGGATGACTTGTGTGCACAGGTGCTTCCATTTGTGTCAAGAAACACACTTAGGATATTTCCTTCTGGCTTATCCTCTGAGTTAAAACTCAACATTAATAAAAACAGCTTCACCTTTTGCATGGATGTCTAATGAGCATCATGACACACAGCAGCTTCGTTCTATATTCTCAGCTTAAATTACACTGAAACTTCTTTACCATAATAAATGCTGAAATCCTAATGCAATTCCAGTTCCTTGAGCAGCAACCGTATACATTAATGCACTGACTGAGGAAAGGCTCAGAACAAGGCTGCAAGGAGGGACAGAGAATACCCTGGCACAGGATGCGTGGATGACAAACGCAGCATCTGAAAATGCATATAGACTCAAAGAAGATTCTCTTCAGTGTTTTACTATGTGTAAATGGTGAAAATCCCACGCTGCTTACTCTCTCTTTAAAAAGGACATCCATAAAAAGCCACTGGTGTTTGGCTCTTGGTCATCATCCGGTTGTCAGAGGCAGTGCAGGGCATAGTAGGTCAGATACTAAGCCAGCCAGGAAGCCTGGTGTCTCCTTCAACATCAGACCCTGTGCCAGACACACACCCATCAGTTCAGCCAGCTTCTGCCAAGGTCATCTTTCATCAAGGTCACTCTTTCGGGATAGCATAGGAGCAGCCTACAAATCCAATCTATTCAACAGCAGAGCCTGGAACCTACATTATAAACTGGTGCTTGTTTGATCTAAACACTAATACAGATATATCAGAGACAGTTCCTGACATGGGGTATTCACAGCCTGAACAAATAAGGCAGATAAAGACTGGGAGGGAAAGAGGCAGCACAACTCCCCCATGATCACAAAACAAATAAAGAATGGGGAACAAAAGTGCTGCAGCCCAACCTGTCTGCTGTGTCGTTCAAGGACCTTTTATTTTTTGTTAATTGTTCAGTAATTACTTCTGAATGCTGGAGAAGGCAAAAAGCTGAAGACAAACAAGCCCCCACAGAGTTAGAAAACATCCCTGCTGTAACACAGACTCAAACAGGTTGAGTCTGCAGCCAAAAGAGTTCCCAGGAGAGGGAGCAGAGCTTGCTGCTACAAGAAAAGGGTCAGCTGGTTTCTGAAGCAACCAAGAAGCCTGTGGATGCATGAAAAGAGGTAATGCCTGAGACAAACTTGGAGAAAATTGCACTAGGGAAAGTGTGCCCATAGGAGCAGGAATGAGCAAGCTGTGCACTAGCAGGCCACCACGTGCAAGCACAGGATGACTGAGACACAACTGTCCAGTTGTAAACTCAACAGCTTCAGGGTAGGGTTGCCGCTGGTCCCACACACTGGGTTGCAGCTCCACAGCTTTTTAAAATCAGAACAGTTTGACTTGGTTTAGGTTAATCTAACCCTTTGTCCTTGTAAACTAACCAGCAAACCTAACTCCTCTTGTTATCGCTGTTTTCTATCATATTTTTCTTCTGAATGCTTCTTGGACTGGTATCTGAACAGCTTCACACTGCACTTTGTGCTCACTGACATCTTATATTTTTACAACATTCATATACTTGGGAGTCAACAGCAAGGAAAGAGAGCTAGGTCCTCATAAAACTGTGAATAATGAGGACGCTCCTGTAATTAACTTTGTTCACTGCAGTTTTTGGTTTATAATGGAATAATCCGCTCCACTTTATTGTCATAACAACATGTTAATATGTTCCTATGTCCTGGTTCCACTGAGGTAATCTCCATTTTTAGCCTGATTATTTACAGTCTCTGGAATACCATTTTGGATACCACTGAAATCCCACTTTTCTGTACAGAGCAGTAAGTGGATGGGGTGTGCACTTTGGTGGGTAGCATTCAAAATGTTTTAAAGACTTTGTGAACTATTTGTGAACTATTATCAAAGCTACTCTGGTTCACTGTAGATACTGATTTAATTTTGATGCTAAGCTCAACTCAGACACCAAACTCCAGAAAATATCCTCTGAGTTTTTCTGTCACCACAAGTCACAAGTCAGTAAAAGAGATGCAACCTCAAAATTAAAAAGTAAGAAAGACAGCTGTACAAGATTTTATAGCAACAACCTAAAAAGTGTAATTTCCACAAACAAATGGCTTTCTTTTTCTGTAGACTGAACAAGAGAGCCAATCATTTGTCTGAAAATAAAAACCCCTCAATTCAAGACTTCATAAAGATTTTAAAATCTTAATAACAATAAACACCAAGGTTTTAAGTTTTGTGTACTTGCAATACCTGTGCCTCTGCACATATCTACCAATATGGCTTTGGCCAACTTATCTTTCCTCCTTTATTTTTCCCCCCTCAACAAAATTCTCAGGTAAATATCCAATACATATCCATAGCTATTTTAATATAAATTTGTTTTTAAAAGCATTCACGGTAGCTAATTGCTGAGCACAGAAGATCTGAGCAACAGTTTTGTTTGTCAGAGTTAACACTAACATTATGTCAAGTAGAACCCAACATTACAGCCTTTTGCAGTATTTGTTAGAACAGTACTCTCCAGTGTATGAATAAGGAATCTGAAACTGTCTGTGTTTACTTCTTGAATAAACTCTGCCCTTTATGCCATTAATTTGATTGTGAACTATGGGAAGAGATAGCAAGTCCTTACCCATGTGAACCACGACCTGTTCAGCACAGAGGAAGCACACAGTCTGACACAAACACCACTGATGGCAGGTCCTCAAGCAAGGACAACGCCGATGGGGCAGGCTGCAGCCAGCTCCTCAGCCACCATCTCTGCCCTTGGGGGATCCCAGTTGGGGATCAGTACTCAGGTACTTCACTTAGAAGCTGCACTGGTCTCACTGTGCTTAATAACTACCAACTGACCTGCTCCTCCAAAAGGGTATCTAATCCTGGCTTGTCTTTGTTTCCACCAAACTCCTAGGTAAAAATAAATAAATGAATAAAAATCGGCAATTCAATTAGGAACTGTGCAAAACAAAAGGTTACTTTTATTTTCTGCTGGTAAAGTTCACAGATTACTCAAATTAAACCACAGCACTGCTGAGCATTTTCATCTCCCACAAGCTTCAAACAGCTCCAGGAGCTCTTAGCAACTATCAAAAAGTAAGCCTAGTATGAGCACATACCTGAATTAGGCAAACATTTCCTTTCTTGTTCATGTTTCTCAGTTCTACAGGCACATTGACTTTTATAATGGCATTTTAGACACATTGGGAAAGTATGTAATCTATTACATAGCCATAAATAAAGCTAGGAAATTACACTGATTTTCTGATCTTCTAAAGAATTAAGAGGGATATGAGAGTCCCAGCTTGCAAAATCAATTCACATACGCAACTTGTTTATCAGTCAAAACTTTTTACATTTAAATTTCAAATTAAATGAACTGCTATCACAAATGTTGTTGTGATCTTCCTGCAACAGATCTAGCAAGGAACTAAAATAAGAGGAAGGTAAAAAATCAGAAAGTGAAGCATCTGCGATGAGAAGGACAAATATTGTTTAAATTGGAAGCAAAGGAAGTTGCGTTTATGCCAATACAGAGTTTGTATTATTTAATGCTTTTCCACAGCTGGGTAGCTATGCTAAGTAGTATTTCTGCTGGCTCTCTGCTATGCTTGTATTAGAAACTGCTCCACAGATATAAGAAACAGAGCCACAACAGCAGGAGTAATATGCATTGTGCTCCTATACTATTCATTCAGTTGCAGAGCCATAATAGTTGCTATGTCACCACTAATTCTGTTTTCTGGTCAGCTTCTTTATGTTATGGCTGAGACTGTACTTATTTATTTTTTGTGACTTGGTAAGGTAGATAATACTTCACATAGGTCTCTTGCTCATACACATACAAGCAGAGAACAACCGGGCTTTGAAAATATCACTGTTGTTTTCTCAGAGTGCAAATGACTGAAATGCAATTCATGACCACTGTAAGGTGCAGGCAAAGTGGTGACAGAGAGGTTCCACTAGGTAAAACGCAGCCCAAATAAAATTCAGAAAGGTTTAACATACTCATTGCAGATGACAAGGATCCTGAAAATTTGCTCTACCGAGTGTGGGTGGTATGCAGACACTTCAGTGTACTAAATCAGAGCTGGGATTTGGTTTGAATTAATGTCGTCCTACCACCACTCCTGCATTGCTCATGCTGCCAGAGCCAAGACAAAATGTCTGTCGACAGCCTCAAGAAGCCAGAAAG
This sequence comes from Aythya fuligula, assembly GCF_009819795.1. NCBI lineage: Eukaryota > Metazoa > Chordata > Aves > Anseriformes > Anatidae > Aythya > Aythya fuligula. The sequence goes on from NC_045563.1 coordinate 45,492,979, forward strand.
AGCTCAGTAGCTGCTGGCCACCAGTAGGGTGGGAGGTTTCCCTCTCCACAGCAATGCCCTGTAGGAACACAAATGTGAATAAGGGATAAGTAGGTTGTTTGCAGGCAACACGCAATGTATCTGTACAAGCACGGTCCAGGACCTCAATGAATTTACAGGTCAATCTTCCATTTCAAGACCCCCTTTGGTTCCACCTGGGTGGCTTTCTAACAAGTCTTAGTGTATCAGCTGCATAGTTAAGTCTCACTAGCATGGGAGACTAGCACCATGACATAACCTCACTATTAGAATAATCCATTTCTTGTTCTTTTGTATCTCTTCTACATGGAAAAAGCACAAGATTAAATAAAAACACAAGGTCAAATTAATTCTGGTGCCTATCTTCATTTTAATTTGTTGTATAAGAATTGTGAACATGATGTGTTGATAGAGAGATATGAACAAAGGAATAGAATGGGTAGAAATAAGATCTGAAATCAATCAGTATGTGATTCAGCTTGTATTTGTGCTTGTTAACGGCCACAGTAATGTGGCAGGTTTTAAACAGTTTCTGCTCTGTTTTAGAGACCTGGAAAACATCATCATTGGAATCAACTTTGATGGACTTAATACTAGGACACAACATTTTTGAGGGGAGTTGATGTGAGTTGTGTTGCTTTCTGTGCACTAGCGCTCATGTAGGACACAAAAGACTCTGATCTATCTTAGTATAATATTCTCCAGTCATACCTTTTACAGTTTATTTGTAGAAGGCTGATTCCTATGCACTAAATCTTAAGCAGAAAAGAAAGAAGCTTGAATTTGTTCCGTCAGACATCTGATAAATATCTCATAAAGCCATATTCCCCAAACACTTTGTCCTACCTGCTACCTTCCTCTGCCCTATAACTCTGTTTGAGGGGTTCTTTTTTTTTTTTCTTTGCCAGGGGAGTGGAATATAGGAGGGAGGGAGAAATAATTTTTTGAAGACACAGTTGCACCTGCTGTAAATTCAATATGCTTATAGAGAGAGACTAAACTAAATCCTCTTTACCTGCTATTTTTCCTAGGTTACATCCATGCTCCTTGCAGCATGAGATGTATTTTCAGCTCGAAGGATCCAGATACCATTCTCCGAATTTCCAGAGGTGCTCAGTGTTGATTTGGCAGTGTTTCCTTTAAAAGCAAACTTCCACTTGCCATCAGTGTGGATGGGTAAGCTATTACTAAATGCTTGTTAATGCACCCTTAGCACACCAAATGTAAAATTACTTCTTTTCTGTTTTCTTTCACAGTTCTTAGCCACTCTTGCTCTTCTGCTTATCTGTGGTCATGCATATGGGCCTCATATCTTCAGAAATGGGTCACTTTTCTCAATCCTAGCCACTGCTGTTTGACTTAATGTAAGATCCAAGCAGATTACATTTGTTTCCCTTTCTTACCTTCATCACATTTTTGTCCTCGCAATGAGCTTCACAAAATAACTTACCTAGCTGTGCCATATAAAGTGTATTCCCTCTGAAGCCACATTGGTAACTTTTATCAGAGCACACTTCCCCATATATTTTGTGATCTGAGCTCTTAAAATCTCCAGGAACTTGCCTGCAACCAAAGTCAAATTTAGTAGCCTATTATTTCCTATTACTGTAGTGCTTCTTTCATAGACTAAGATAATGTTAGTTTCCTTCATGCCACTTATATCCCTCTGTCTCCCTACAGAACTATTAAATATCGTAATTCATTCAGTATTCTCCTACGGTGGCAAAACCCAGCACACTGCTATCCCTCCCACTTGTCAAAGACAGCACAGCAAACAACTAATCTGAGATCATGGATTCTAAATTTTATAGATATGGCCTTTTTCTTGATGTCCCAAAATAACACAGGCCTCTTACAGGTTTTCTCGGGATTCCATTTAAGCTAAATAAGAGTGTTTTAGAAATAGACACAATATACACTCTAGGTATGAAGAATTTCCACCGACAGGAAATCCATTATGACATACATGAACTGCTTTTTTTTTTTTTAATATTATTACTATTTGAATTTGGCTAACTTCGGTTTGGTCATGTAGGCTGTGATCAAGTCAACCCTAAACTTTCCTCCAGCGTAGCTAAACAGACGCTTGCACATGTGGCTCATTTCTGAACCTATTTCCCTTTTTACATCCTTTCTGGGTGGCATCGCTCAGTAGGGGACATGTCCTCCATCACAGCAGGGCTCACAGAGGGGCAGTGCCACCACCCTGCTCTCACCCTGACTTCTGCTGCATAAGCACAGAGGTATGGCACAGCATCGCTTTCGGAGTTCACATTACAGAGTATTCATCACTATTCCTGAGCCCCTGCCAGCAATTCAAGCCAAAAGAAAGTGAATAAAAAATCCATTAATTCAGTAACCAATCCTTCTTGCTGGGTTTTTCTTTTAGGCTTCCACTATAGGTTTACACAATCCAGTAAAACCTTCCTTCCTACCAGCAAGAGACCACCTTTCCATTTAAATAAAGTTTCAGTAAATAATGTTAATACTATAGTGCTATTAGTAATTATTGATGCCTATTACCCTGATGCCACTTGGCTCTGGTTAATGTAAGCTTTTACCATTTACACAGATGAAGGCAGGATCAGGGTCTTCCTCGTGTAACCCCGGTCCAGCATCACAGTACACTCATTTATATGGCAGACCTGTTTAAACAGGTGGCAAATACAGTTCCAAAGCTCAGGAATAGATACTGTATCGCACCATTTTTACCCAAAGTTTATATAAACCTCCAAAGTCTGTATACTTATGTTTAAGGCATCCTATATTACGTGGCAAGACTTTTTGGATTCTTAGAGACCTATTCCTGCCAAACCTAAAGTTCAGAAGTACACGAAAATGTTTAGGAGCACGTACACCAACTCACACACATAATGCTGTAAGCTACATTTTCAGTTAAAAGATTTTACTTAAAACAGTGGAGTGTGGACTTGAGGGGGGCAGGTTTTCTTTGTGGAGCCCAGAGGATGGCACAACTGCTCAGTGAGAAGTAACCTGCTCTAGCACTTCTCAGGTACTTGTGCAGGGGATGCTCAAGGTTTTGTGTCCCCTATGGCAGAGGGACGGTGCAGGTAGCCCTATCTGGCCAGCCAGATGTTCAGAGGTAAAGCACAGGAGAAGGGGAACCTGAATAAGAGATAATTTACAAAGTGCTGGCTTTGAAGCACGCTCCTCAGGAGGGTATGGGAAGTACAAAGACCTTTGTACCTAACCTGTTCTCTCCAGCTCCGTAATGTCAGTATGAGGATTTCTAAGTTCAAAAACCAGTCTGCCAATCCTGAGTCAATCTTGAAACGCTGGGACTTTTTCAGACCAAAAAATGTATAAATAAACTGAAAATAAAGCAAAGCCTTCATGGGCAAAACCACAGACAACGTCTCAATCCTTCCCTGCTTATTTTAACCCTAGCAAATCTAGACAGTACTTTCCATAGCCAAAAGAGAATGAAGAAGTATTAAATTAACCATTAGCTTCAATTTATGACAAATCCTTTGCTGAACTTTAATACTTTATGCAAAGAGAGAGATGTTTGCTCATGGGCTTTATGTGCATGTGTCTTTTGTTTTTTTTTAATTAGTGGCTGTTTTTGCTAACTCACATGCCTGCTAGGAAGCCTGGCTTTTACCCATCTTTCTCCTCAAGCACAACCACCGTAACAGGCATCACACAATCAACTGCAATGGATTTGATCCTTAAAATAACATTTGAGAAAGCAGGTGTCTTCCGGCGAGACTAGCACTCCACAGATGGGCGAGACGATTAAGTGTAACAGGACGTGCTATCTTGCACCACAGAAACCGTACAGACAGATTGATAATTGTGCTGTTCTCATGAGAAAAGCGAGGTCATTATTAAATGGATGAAAACTGTTGTTCATAAACGACATACGTACAAATGTAAACCCTTTTTTTACTGCCACGCTAAATTTATCATGAAACAATTGTCAGTAAGAGATAGTTTGTTCTCCCTCCACCACCACAAAGCCATTTAAAGCAGGTATGTTCATCACTGGTGTGTTAATTCAAAACTATATATACATATATATATACACTCAAAGAGTGATCAAAATATTCCTCCTCCTCAATTCCTTTGCAATAGTCCCTGAGTCCAACTGGAATCCCTTGCATGCCAGTGCAACATAGCTACTTACTGCATGAGGAGCTGGGAGCAATGTCTCCCAGCATAAAATGTGGGGTGCTTAATACCTTTCCTTATAAAAGAGAGACAGAGTGACAAAATTTTTCCTCCTGCAGAAATCTGCATACAGCTATTGCTTGCAGTAGCCCTATGATACCTGGTTTGAAGAAAAACACTTTTACTTTCTCCCATAAAATGTCCTTGTGGTTTGTTCGGACAGCAACTGAAAAAATAACAATAAATAATAATAATAATAATAATAATAAAGAAACCTTCTCTCTTCTGTCTTCCATTTTTGAAGAATAGCAGCAACAAACAAGCACCTCAATTTTGCTGGAAATGCCAAGAAGCTGCTGCAGCACCTGAAAAAATCAAAATGTTGATGAAGAGGCTGGCTCTGCTACCCAGCTACAAGGTCTGTGCTGGCACTCCCAGAAACATGGGAAAACAGAAAAAAAAAAAGACTGTACTAATCTTCCCTCACCCTGCTGAACATCACCAAAATGCAACATGTAACCCTTGCAGTCCTATCCATCACTGGGACAACAGGATTTCCTGCTGTCATTAATTTTTCACTCCAAGTGGTAGTAGTCTCTGCTGAAATGCTTAAGGAGATGGATGAGATTCCTATAGGTGACAGGGAAAAGGGAACTCATAGATCCACACAGTACTTAGGGTTTAACTTTTTTTTTTTTTTTTTTTTTTAAACAAACCCAGAAAGTTCTGTTTTAAAACCAATGTTAAAACAATGTTTTCAGATTCAAGTATCAGGAAATATTAGTTCCAGTTGCTATGCATCTGGAAATGCATCCCCTTTCCCACAGCGACACACATACGAGGACTTGCTCTTGGACTTGCATTTCTCCACGGGAACGTGCCTCAGTCAGTGTACAGACTGAGGAATGAAAATCAAAGCAGCAACTAAATCCCTCTTTGACAAAGGCCGTCTGGTTTTCAAATGTAAAATTAGCAAAGACATAAGTTCCTCAATTAACAAGAAAAAACAGGAACGATCATCAAAACACTGAAAGTCTGGGTGTTTTGAAGATTGTACTAGGCAAAGGGACTTGGGGAAAGGAAAAGATCCTAGGCATGGTGAGAAGACAGCAGCTCTCATTTATAGATCCATATGCGCTTGTCAAAACTTGCCTACCCCTCCTTCAGGCTTCCAGACAGCTACCTTCCCAGTCCTTGCTGTGCATTACACTTAATTCAGTGTTTTGTAATGAATTTAGGATACCGAATTGACAGTTTAGAGTTGGAACATATTTTCTTTCTCTACAAGACAGGAAAGGGAGAGGTACACGCAGTCTGGCTGACACAGCACTACATTCCCACCCTGAAAAGATCTTGATTAGCAGAAAACCATCCCCCATACCTTGCTCCCAATACGAGCTGATTATAGAGGCCTCAAAACTCGCAGGTGTCGAGTGTGCGGAGTGCTCCAATCCCTAAAAGGGAAGCTGAAGCAGACGCCCAAGACAGGATTGCCACACACTTGCCATGTCCTCCTACTTCTTTCTGCAAGTATCCCTTACAAGCCACACCAGAGAACAGACAGCAGACTAGATGACCCGCAACTCTCACCCACCATGGCCATTCCTGTGTTTAAAATGGTTTCAGGTTGACCACGGCTAGTGGCTCTGTGCAGAGCTTTAAAGCTGACTTTCCATCACACGCTATTTGTCACATAAAATAATACTCTGTTGTAAAATATCTTAAGCTATCTAGACACACACACAGGAGAAAAAAAAAAAAAAATGACTGGCTTACTTATAATCACAAATATGTTGGTAAAGTAATAGGCAAAAATAAGAATAAAGTCAACTCATCATTGTTTTTATTCAAGGGTTCCTCTTCTCTAAGGAGAAATAGACCCCTCTCAACTGCCTGAGATTGCATCACTAAAACACTTACCTGTTTTCAATATTAGCCACGCAAACAGTGATTGTAGGGAACTTTCTCTTTTGAAACTAGATCTGAATTAATTTTTTATTCAACACCGATGTTGTGGGGAACTACAAGAAAGTATAACTTCTTTAAGCCCTAAGGAAACCTCTAACTTGATTTTATCATTCTATTTCTGCCTCTGTGGCTTCTCCCATAACACAATATGGGGAAATTTTTCTTTCTATGTGCTTTAAACTGGTACTGATAAGGACAGGGTCTGTCATGGGAAGAAAGGTAACTGCAAGGGAAATGAATTTTAGTTAGTTAGTAGTTAGTTGTGTATTTTAGTTAGCTATATAAAAAACAAATCCCCCAAAAGAGATGAATGGATAGAAACAGACTGACCTTGAAGTATTACATCATTATCCACTGTGATATCCAGTAGAAAAAAAAAAAAATGTATATATTTTATGGGCACCTGGCTTATTATGCCTTACAAATTAAATCCTCATTTATCTATATGCATCAAACAGTACCTATTCATCACCTTCACTTAAGAACACATTGCCCTTCTTTCTATTCTTGCTAATTTCCAGATGCTAATTAAATTTATACTCATAAATGTATGTTTAGCATGCATGACTAGATCATCCCTCCATATCCATTATCCATTGTATATTCCAACATGTTTACTTAATGCTTTTGTTTTGCTTTGTTTTGTTTGGATCTATTTCCATCAGTTTAAAGGAGTAAGCTTATGAATTTAAGTTTCCCATTTTGATTCTATGTGGCTGGACTGTCAGGCTTAGTGCTTTTGTAAACACCTTTGTCTCAACCTGCTGGGAAACAGAAATGTTTTTAGGTTATGGCAGAAGAATGAGAAAAAATACTCTGAAAGTCAGCATTTAAGGCCCTTTATGGGGCCTCTCCCCAAAGGCAGAGAATCTTTTCCTCCCCATCCCCTGCTCTTCTCCCACAGGGTGTGGTAGCATTTGCCCTTCCCTGTCCAGACTCAGCACTGCGCAGCAGCCCGGCTGGCACTGTCTATCCCTACAGGTATTTCCTGAATTTCCCCAGCCACTATGGGGCTTTTAGGGGAGGGACAATGAAAGGCAAGTATTTACTCTTCCTTGTTTCCCAACTTCCAGTCTCAGAGCATGGTTTTCTCACCACACACTCCACTTTTTGGTATTTTGCCCTCTTCTGATGGCAAATGGTTAAGGCCATTAACTTAGGTCTGAAAAATTGCAGTTGGGATTTGTTGCCATGAAGGACACTCACCCCATGAAAAACCCTGAGATTCTGACAATTGTTTCTATTTCAAAATAGGGTTAAAAAAGAATTAAGAAAAAGAAAAGAAACAACCTGGTTTTAACAGTAGAGAGCATTTTGAAAGAATCTGCAAGTGTTGTTCCTGCTCCCTCTCCCTTACTAAAATTTCCGTACTGAAATCTCTAATTTTGCCGTACTGAGTTAAATCAGCCTAGGGGGTTCAACTCAGTTTGACATTTCACAGCGCACGCTACCTATCAGCATGCTCCTACCCCATCTCCCTGAAGTTAAATCTTAGGCTTACCTTAGGCTCCTGAACATCTCCGGTCTGTCCCTTCCTGCGCTCAGTCCCCCGGCAGTACACACCACCAAAAACCCATGGCAGTGGCTTCCAGCATGGCAATTTCCATCAGAGAGCTCCGTGCAGAACAGGAAAAGCACCTGGCCACAGGGTCTAGGTTCAGAGCAACACTGGTGCATGATACCCACAAATTTCCACTACCAGAGGTCCTTGCAGCTGCTCTGTGGGATACAGATAAAAGCTGACTTGATCCCAAAGCTACTCAATTTGATTGGCATCAAGCCTATTTTGAATTAGACCAATTCAGCTGAATGAGAAACAGAACCTGCCCTCCATTTTCTCTATAAAAAATTCTGACTATGCAAAACCTGCAATTTTCTATTGAGAAAATATAAACGAAAAATTCCCCGTGAGGAACCAGTAGACTTGAAAATGTGATGCTTACTCAGGGAAAACTCCAAGTTCTACTTTTAATGTACATCCCCCAAACTAACAAAATAGATCAATGCCAATAAACAATTAAAAAGATTTAAAAATATATATTTCACAGAGGATCGCTTGATTGATTTATTTAGCTTTTTAAGGGTTACAGAAATGGCCTAGTAGGAAGAAAAGAGCAAAGACAGCTCACGTCACTGGGGCTCATTTTACTGCCAGTAAAGAGGGGAGACTCCCACCCAGTGTAAGAAGCACCTAAGGCTTTATATGCTGCACAATGCAAAGGCAAACAATGCAGGCTGCTGGTTAGCTTACACGCCACCGACTCAATGATTTGCTTCGGCGTGGGATCTGCAGTGATATTTCATTCACTCTAACACAGACAATCATTATCTGCATGTGGGTGCTGAGAGGACAAGGTGCGAGCATGGAAATCAAGGTCAAGGAAGCAAGAAAAACTCCCTCATTTATCCCATAGAACAGTTATTCTATTCTGCAATAACTTGGGTTAACAAATAACGTAATAAAGATTGGCGTGCTGCCAGGATAACTGAATTGATTCCTACACTGCACAGCACAAATCTTTTGATCTCCCCATAAAGAATGGGAAATTATAGCCACAGTGGATACCTCACAGGAAAAGCAAATAAAAATGAAATGAACATTTCTAGCAGTTTTGACCTTGCTTTGGGGAATACTGCTTTAAATTTGGTTGCCCTGCCCACTTATTATTTCACGAGAAGACACAAGCAAGTCACAAAGACAGTTTTTAGTATTCTCTTTGATGAACTAGAAAACTGTATAGTCTTCTCCCACCCACTTTTTTTTTTTTTTTTTTTTTCCCTTTTTGGTTCATATCCTCAACAGAAAAGATTTTATCCAGGCTTTGATTTGATTTTCAAGATTTCTGGTGGGAAATTCTTACAGCAGATATTTTGCTTCCATTGGGGTTTATGGTGCTATTCTGTCTAATTATTTCTGGCATTTTGCCCATCAAATTGTGAGTTTCTTCAAAGGAACGAAATGACAGGAGGCCTCCTTTAGAGCAATCATGGACAGGGTTTGAATTTTGTTGTCTTGGAAACAAGCTAGTTCTTGTCATTGAATATATTCATAAAATAATGGTTGAAACATCACTGATAATAATGGGCTCTTTCCTTGTCAAAATTCATGTTCTGGGGACTTTACTGCAAGAGGCTCTGTCAAAGAGTTTTTGCACATGTTGAAGCTAATTTCAATGTGTCTGTGTAAAATCACCCATACAGGTGATTGTGACCCCATGGCTCACACCGCACCTGTGGCCAGCTCTGCCCATGCAAGTGGACAGCAGGGATGGAGAAAGCCCCAGAACCCACATCCCAGCTGGTGAGGATGCATCGACCACGGCACCTTGGGCACCAGCTCACTGCCTCCCTGCAGCAGAGACCCCAAGGCACGTACCTCTCCAGCCCCCGTTTGTCTGTGCCAGATGGCTCTGAATCACGAGCCCGGCACCCAGCGAGGATAACTTTGTCTGTGTTGTGCCGATTAGGTAGAAAATATATTTTTCTCCCTGACGGCTGATATAAATCCCAAGGTTCAGGGTATTTACACTCTGTGCCAGGAGTCTTACCAGCTTCTCAGCAGGTGCTTCACTTTTCAAACAGATGGGTATTGATTGATGAGTAAAATCCAGAGACAGAGGTGCGGTTTTTGAGGAAGGCTATTCAAATCAGGACCCGCTATCACTCTTTGAGCTCCTGTATCAATCAATCCACCTTTGGTTTTGTTCTTTTTTTTTTCATATATATTTAAAACCAAGAAAAAAGACCCTGCGTCAAGCTGCTGCTGGCTTCTGAATCATGTGAATTAAGCTGGGAGCTACACGGGGCTTGACAACCTCATACTGCTCCCTGAAACTCCTTGTGTGTGCCTGTGCATGCGTGTGCATCCATGTGCACACACGTATCGGGGAGGAAGCTGTAAAAAGCCACCAGTGGGGACAAGTCATAAAAAGCTGCCATGCTGCCAACTTTTCCAAGAACCGTTTGGCTGGATATAGTAAACCTGAGGGACACTTGAAAAAATTAAAACTCTAAATTATTACTGGTGAGACTAGCCATAATGGATCTGCCGTGAGAATCTTACTAGCAGTTTTACAATTTTTTTCTGCTCTTCTCAAATCACTACATAATGATACTCAATACTCAAATGTCTAACAAGGCCATTTAACATAGCCTGCAGAAGAGGATTCTCCTGTGAAATTTTACTACAGCCTCTTTAGCACAAAGCTTTCTCAGATTATTAGTAATTTGCATTAGGTCTATTTAATTTTGAAGAGTGCCAGTTCAGTGACCACATGCATATTAGAGCTTAGCAAGTGCATGTGTCTAAAAAGTTACCAAAAGGTCACAGGAATTCTACAAGGCATTTGGGATTTTCAAATTTTCTCTTCATTGCAGCAAGCAAAACTAGCACGAACCCCTTCCTGAGGCCAAAACCTTTCACCTGAGGCACAGTGGGTGCAAGTATTAGCCATGTAATGTGCATGTCCCTGCTAGCAGCATCCTTTCTGCTACATATGAGATTCTTTTAGAACAATTTTCCAGTTTCACCTCTAAAAGAATAGCCTGATGACTGCAGAATTCTTTCCAGCAACTGAAGGGAAAACACAGTTCTTCTTGTAAGCAGTGGCAAACATCTAGAGGCACCCCTTTGCAGACAAGGAACACGTGGATAGCTGGCGTGACACGTACGCTGCTACAAAATTATGAGTCACTGGAGAAACTCTGTAGTGCTTGAAGACAATGCTGCCATAGCAATCAAAAAACAAAGGACAGCAAATAAAGATGACACAAAGAAATAACAGTTTTCTTTCAAGAAGTCTTTCCTACCTTCCTTTCCTTCCAAAACATACAGCTTCATGCTCTGAACACTCCCAAAGCATGCTACCAGCATAACACGCAAGGGAACAGACGTGACAAATCCCGGACATCACCTGGGCATTTTGGAAACCCCAGTTGCTTGATGCCTGTTTCAGCAGAAGAGCCACACCCTGCACTTAACTTTAAAGTCATGCCTCAGTGGATGTAAAAACCAGCCTCAGAGCCATGTAGCCTCCTAACACAAAAGCCGGGCAATGACCTGCTTCTTCCCACTGGTGAGACAGAAAAATGCCCTCACTATGTCTGCTCCCGTGTACCAAGGGCAAGTAAACTGTTCATAGCCTAAACATTTTATGAGTATATTTTTATGCTGTGACTATTTTACACACATGCAATATTTCAGACTCCTATCACAGCCACCCAAGCACCAGAAAAAATATGATTGTCCTGGCTCAGGAAAGCAGGATCTTGCCAACAAAATTAGCTCATCCTTGTGAGTCAGACACTCCAATCAAGACTGATAGAGACTACAGCAGGTCTGAGAGGGAAACGCATCCTTACAAGGACAGAGCATTGCTGGCTGTCCCACACCAAGACTCAAAAGGGATCCGTGTTATCCGCCGTGCCATTGTATTAGCGGAAGCATGGAGCATGGGAAGGTGAGGAGCAGACAGAGGGCGGGGGGGGAACTCTCTGCAATCTGTTCTTCATAAGTCAATGATTATGAATCAGATATGTAATGAAGCAGTAATAGGAATGATGACTAAGTAAAGTAGCTAATAAAGCTAATTTATGTGAAGTCGAAATTTTTAGTACTGTGCATTAAAGCAAGCATGATGTTTCAGCATAGTAGGGGCAATGTTAGTGCTATATATACCAAGCATTTGCAATGCTTCAAGATGATAATACAACTAGATATGCTGAGCTTCTGCATTTCCGATTAAAAGCTTTGTTCTTCAGCACAGACCAGCCCTCACTGGCCTTTTCATGCCACCTACTCACTTCCTGGGAAACACACCCTGCCTGGCAGCCTTGGGAGCTGGCCTATCTGCCCTGCTCCAATTTCCTAAGAAACAAATGAATGAAAGGCCTAATAAGGCAGAGGCTTTTCCTCTTTTCCTATTACTGGTGTCTCCATTTTTCTTTTTTTTCTTTTTTTTTTTTTTTTTTGGTTATACGTAAAACCAAACACAAATGTCTGACTAACCTTGACTGGAACGAACCTGATATTCTGCAATGTGTAGAGTGGGCAATAAACTATGGCAAATATAGCTTCTCAACACTACATTTCCATTTTAACTGCTCAGCTATGAGAGTATTTCACTCATACTGTAACTCAAATGATTACAGATTACTTTAATGCAATTTGCTCTTTTTTTTTGCTTTCATGAATTTTAGAAAATTAATAGACATGAGCAAGCTTGCCAGGAAGTTTGAAGGCAGAGACAAATGAAGGTCTTGGGAGCCCAAAACACAAGCTACTTAACTACTCAAACTATGCCCTTCTGAGAAAGGAAATATATAGTGTGATATATTTGTTTGCTGTCACCAGCAGGAAGTCCTGCCAGGATAACCTCACTGCTTTGGCTTGTGGTCAAGTTCTCTCCCCATACACAAAGTCAAACCAAAGCCAGGGACACAGGGACACCCCAGGGCTCTCACTGCCTTTGGTCTGAGAATACTTTTCCTGATGAAAAGATAGCTCAGGTGATTCAAATCTAAACATCTGGGAGAAGCCTTCACAGTTCAGGTTCCAAGGTGAGGATTTGAAGGCATGAAGCCATCGATGTCCCACCACAGAGGCAGAGAGCTCAGCAGTGGATGCCTGAGTGGGACCCAAAAGAGGCATATGTGGCTGGCAACTCCCAACACCAAAACCCTGAGGAGTGTTCAAGAGCCCTGATCAGACAAAATAGCCCATATCATCCATAAGGTACATCTCAGCTGAAGGCCACCACTTGCTTGGGAGGACTGCCATTCAGCATATTTTGCCAGAAACAGGATATCCGTGATATGGGGAACACCACAGTGCTCATGCACAGCTGTCTACAGCCTAGTGCTGCTCACCACCCACAAATAAGAGGACAGACTTTAAAAGTTATTTTTTCATACTGGTATCAAAAACCATGATACTTTATTAAGATGTAATTCAGGGGCAACAACAGTGAACCAAAGGCACTAGCCAGAGGGCTAATATTTCTGAACACAGGCATTTTATTGCTTATCATTTCTCCTAACCATTCTCTCCCCCCCTCTGAGCCTCCGCCCATGAAATTGAAAGATTTCTAGTAGAAATGCCTTTGTTGTATCAGCTTTGGAAATATGGATTACAGTATTCTGTGAAAAACATTTATTACTCTGAACTGTGACTCGGACATTGTTGCATTTCTAGGGTTATAGATTTTCTTTCAGCTAAACTAAGGCTGTAAGTCACAGTGACAGTTGTAATGTGTGTAATACCACAGTACCAGATTCTATTACATACATATTTTTGCTAGAGGTTTACGATGTTAAAAATATTTCTTCTTTTCCCAATACCTTTCTGTACCTGTTGTGTAAATATATTGGAACCTATAACACTGAATTTTCAGATGAATGTGCATGGGAACAAGTAGTTTGTCCTTTTTCAAATAAAAAAAAAAGGGGGGGGGGGGAAGGGAACACTGCATACAAACTAATTATATTCAAGCACAATATTGAATTGTAATAAAAGATGAATGAGAGAAAGTGTGTGTCATTGTGAGGAATGGGGAAGGTTACAGAAAGCTGAGACTAGGGAAGGATTTATCATGTGTGATGCTTCAGGCATTGTGTTGAAAGATCTGCAGACTTATTTGCAAGAGTGTTTTACGGGAAAAATAGAGCAGTCTACATAGGAAAGAATTACTATAGATTTTTATCTTTTATACAAGACAAAGATACAAAGATAAAACACTGTTTCTATTAAAAAAAAAAAAAAAGAAAGAAAGAAAGAAAAAAAAAAGAAAAAAAAAAAGAAATCTATGGAAGAAATCCCAGTTGTAATACAGAGGGGGAAAACCTTTCAAACTGAGCTCAGAGGCCATCAACTGCATAAATTCAGGGAGCAGACATTTGTTAAAATACAGCTGATCCATAATTTTTAATGTAAGCACAAAAGTGTGCTAGGTTTCAAAAAAAAAAAAAAAAAAAAAAAACCTCCACAACTGCGACAACTAGAAAGCTTTCCAGTTTTGCTTGCAAAACCTCAGTGCACATATACATGCAAACAAACCTTTTGGCTGGTTTTTAGAATTCAGATCTAGTACAGTCATAACACAGCTGTGGAAGCTGGAAAAATAATGGCATTCGGGGTGTATTAGTATGCAAACGGGCATGCCAACACTTCCACTTTGCTTCCAGAATTCCTCCGCCTGCACATGTCGTGTTTCAAACCAAATAGGGCTGGAAATCAGTAGGGTCAAGTACAGCTGACATTTTGTCTTCCGTTGTTCCTCCTTAGCATGATGCCTAACAGGGGCAAAGCAGTTCCGCTTTGCTGTAGATCCAAGCAGAGGTGAGATCAAGATATTCTAGCACAACTCCTAGCAAGTACAAACCTCTTGTTGGTGTTTTGTTTAATGGCTACAGTAAGGCTCTGCTTCAGCTGGGATGTGCGCTCAATGCACAGAGCGGGCCAGGACACAAAGCTCCCAACCAAGAAGCTTGCTTTGCACTTCCATCATGCTTCTAGCCACAGAGCTCAAAGCCCTTTAAAAATAGGCATATCTGAATTAAGCTTCAGGACATATTTACCCAGCTCACAAGGGTATTCTGTTCTTTGTTTTACAAATGGAAAAACTGGGGCACCAAGAGGTTAAGTAACTTGCCCAAGGTCATTGAGCTGAATCAATTTCAAAACTAGGATTAGACTGAAATTCACTCTGAGCATCTGATCACAGAAACACAGACAGTGTTGACTTTTTTTCAAAAAGAAGCTACTTATATGCTAAGCTATTTAGGGTTGAAAGGCAGAAGTAAAGAGCTTATTTAGGGAGTGAAGGGATTTGTTTTGAGGAGTTTAAATTTGAGGCTGAAAGAAACAGGAAGCCAATTTTACAGCATCCCTTCAGAGCTGGAACCTCTCCATCCATTCCCAGCCACTTAACCAAGTCCTCATCCCTGAGGACCTCACACCAAACAGTAGCATCCCAAACAGAGCCAACCAGAAGGGGACCTTACCAGAACTCAGCCCCGAGGAAGAGGACACCAAGACAAAGGACAGGTACTCACATGCTCTGCCAGCCCCATTGCAGCCCATATGAATGGCACTGAGGCACTGATGTTTCAGCCCCTTCCTGGGAACTCCACTGCGTTCAGATTTCTGTTTGTGGCATTAACAACAACATTAGGAGAGAAGGCTTACAAACCACAAAACTCAATTAATGTGGCTGTCAAAGCTCCCGCAGACATCAGTGCCACCAGGATTTCAGGCACAATCCCCATGACAACCTTAGCTTGACCCTTTCACACACATGAGATATGATAATGTCTACACAGCTTTAAAAATATTTCCTTTTTTAACCACAGGAAAGTGCATCTGGGCCCATCCCCACGATGGATCACATGAAAGGGGATATAACACACCCCTCCAGGCTGCTGCACAGCCTTTTATCTTCTCTGCAGTCTTGGAGGATCCAAAGCTACAGCCAGGGTCGTATGTGCTATTAGGGAAGAGAAGACAAGGGTCACCAGAACAGCAAATGCCCCCTATGTTCTGCTGCTAATAAATTCATGTCTATTAATTGCAATAAATTATCAGGTTATACCGGCAAACTGACATGCAAGAAGTTCTCAGAGAAATAGATAATGACAGGAAAAAGAATCAGGCTACAGGTTTTGTTTGCGGTCCCTCCAGAGACTATGTAAATTAAAGCATTTTTTCTTATGCAAAGAGCAGTATCACATAAAGAGCAGTATTTGTAAAACTGCTGATAGTCATATGGAGTACGAATACACATTAAAATCACAAAACCAGTTTTTAACTGCCAGCATCCAACAGCAACAAGAGCAACTCCAGCAGCTATACCGTCTAACACAGCGAAGCCTCAAGGCCTGGCTGGGGCAGGCAGCATTGTACCAATGGGTGTATGACCACAGAAGGAAATCCTTAACCCAAAGAGCAGAGCACCTTGTCCAAAGATACATTTAGAGATCTACCCTTTTCTGCTGGAGGGGTTTGAGAAACACAAGTGTGCGAATGGACATTTACTGAGCAGGGCTGTCTGTCTGTCCATATTCTGGAAAACATGTGGGAGCTTTCTGAAAATTTCAGTTTCTAAAGTGAGAATTCCCAAATATTTCATTTATCCTGGGACAAATTCTATTTAATGTTTCGCAAAACTCTCTTGGAGGTACAGAAAAGCAAAGTACCTCACTATTTTTCTGTATAAATAATGTTTCAGATACTGGCCTGGGCAGAGTTCAAAAAGGGGCCGTGAGATTACAGACTGAGCCTCACAGGTTAACTAGCAGGTTTAAAAGCTCAGCTGTAATGTTGCATTAACATTGATTTTTGTACTTAGCCTGCTGAAGTCTAGAGCAGCAGCCCAAATCCATTCAATTTTCCTTTCATCACAGAAAACCTCCTATTTCATCCCCTTCCCATGGGTACACCCATACGGCACAATACGCTACTTTCCTGTGGGGGAAGCCCAGTGGTACTGGGTGCAGCTGGGACCCATTGGCCAGGTCAGTGCAGCTGAGGTGCTGCCCCTATAAATTCAGTGCAAATGTATTCAAAGTCCTTGGGTCCATCCTTTGTGCAGTGCCTGAGCATTGCACGTGGGGAACGGGCTGGCTCACTTGAGATCAACTGGAAAATGGTGACATAGCCAGTAATTCAGGAGGCTGTAACTCAGGGCTTCAGAGGCTCCCTCCAAAGCTGCACGCCACCTTTACGCTGCCCTTCAAAGTGCCCACCTGGTCCAGGCTCCCCCTTCACCCATACATTTAGAGAACAAATGGCAAAGAGGATGCTTTTGCAAACCAGGCTCCTTGAAAAGAGTTTTCTTCTGGATCCTAGGAGCCAGCCCCAGGAGTCTATCCAATACGCATAACAAGCTTTGGGAAGCATTTCCTCCTAACAAAAAGCTTTTGGGGCTGGGGGACACAGCACACGCAAAACCAGCACAGAAGTCATCCGTGCTCAATAGGAAGGAGCAGAAAGTCGTTCCACGGCACTAGACAAGAGACTGATTGTTAGGAGATCACAGCGTGCCGCGGCGCTCGCCAGCAGCAGTGCACTGCGGTACTGGTTTAATTCACTTTCTGAGAGCAAGGGTGTTATTTGTTAGAGCTTTCAGCAGGGAGTGATCTGCAGACACCTTATTATAAACTTCTGCAGAGGTGAAGTCAGTGCTGAAAAGCACTTCTAGTTCTGTCTCTTCCTGCCTGCCTTGCTCCTCACACATCATTTTCTTTTATCAGAATGGATGGCAGTATCAAAATTGAAAGGAAGTAGAAGCTGTGAAAATAACAGGCCCAGGAAAAGAATTTTTAATTTTGCCTCAATTTCTTTGATGATGAAACTAGTGTTGAATATTAAGCGAGTCCTAAGAGTTGAACGTCAAGAATAGCTGAAAGTTTTGCGTCTGTTGGAAATGTGAGCAGAATTCCTCTACGACCCATTTCATCTTGTTAGCCAGATGCAGATAACTCTCAGCTTCACGGGGCACATCTGACCATGCTGTAGCCGTACCCCCACCCTTGGACTACCCTGTGGCATCACAGTTAAAAAGCTCACTTGCATTTTTGCCAGAAGGGTTTTCTTTCTTCCCATTTAAAACTAGGGTAGATTTCTTTTTTAATATGGAAAAAATAATTTTCACAAATTTATCCCATAAATGAAAACACTTTTTTGTATTCTATGGTAATGATCATTCCATGGTTCTTGTTTGGTTTATGAAAAAGTTAAATTACACCTTAAGGCTTAAGGGCATGGGAAAACAAATACCATTTTTCTTTTTGACAAAACCCAAAAACACCGTGGAAGAAATTTTCCAAACTAGATTACAGTAATGGTCTCTTCTAGCCCTAAAAACCTATGAGCCTCCCTTGATGTGATTAATAATAAAATTGTATCTAGAGCAGCTACACAAACAGAAAGCTCCATTTTGCCAGCCCTGTGCAGGGAGAGCAGTAATTTATAAAACCTGAAGCAGAAACACCACTGAAGCCTGAGTTACTGCTTCCCA